>NC_141940.1:100439166-100750712 GCF_057802395.1 Ceratotherium simum simum | reverse complement strand
GAGTTCTTGCAAATGAATGAGAAACGAAAATATGAAAGAACAACAGATGGTCACTACACAGTTAACATTCATATGGAAAAGACAAAAGTTATGATAAAAGCACATCGAACCTTTATAGAAAAGCAACAGACATGAGTAATCAATACTTTTTTGATAACTGAATATGGATGAGGAAGCATTGCTGACATACCAGGGAGCTGAAACTTAAATCCAAGTGATTTCCAAGGGAGATATGAATGATAAGCAAACGTATAAAGACTCCGAGATTGAAAGCACCAGAGACTTGGGGATGTGAAGATGACAGGGCAGGTTGAAATAGGGATATTAGTTGAAATCTTTTATCAAGAACAGCTAACAATCCAGGTCATCACTTACAGCCATGAGAGCCATGTAACTACACGTTTTCTTATTACAGACAAAGAACATTTATTTGGGGAGAAATTGAATCCAAAAGCTCTGAACTAAAAGATGTTAGCTTAAGGGGATAGAATTTGGTGAGAGAAATTTTAAGTCTACATATTGAATACTGAGATGCCTAGTCTCATTTCCCCACTCAGAATTCCTGCAGCCAGGTGTATATGTGCTAGAATAGATATGAGAAAATTTACCTTTGGGAAAACTGAATGTATCCAGGAAAAGACCTATCAATGGGCAATCACTTTCATTATAGTAAAGCACTCTGCTCAATAAGCCCCACTCATATGTTTAAGGTTTACAAATGGCTTTTCAATGCCTCATTCTTTTAAAGCTTCCAAAATTCTTAGGACAGACTTTAACACATAAGACCAAGACCAAAAATCTGAAAAAGAAAATCAGAAATAGCAGAGACAATATAGGTTGAACAGTGACTCTCAACTGGGTACAATTTTTCTCCTAAGGAATATTTGGCAAAGTCTGCAGATAGTTTGATTATCACAACTAGTGAGATGTTACTGGGAACCTAGTACATAGAGACCAGGGATGGTGATAAATATCTTACATTCACAGGATATTCCCTCACAACAGATAATTATCTTGCCCCAAAAGTCTATAGAGCCAATGTTAAGAAACTCTGAGACAGAAAAAGAAAATGATACAGTAATAATAACAAATACAAATTTCCTCAAAAATAAGGAAATTAATGCATCTATGAAATAACAACAGAAGGCTATTGAAAGTAAGAATTCAGTGAACTTGAAATAGCTCTAAGTTTAAAAAACGAAATTTTTAAAAAATAATAGAGACTTCTAGTTTCTATTCTTCATGTAAGGAGCTTGGAAGTCATCACTCCCATCCTCACAACAAGAAAAAATAAACATCTCTTCTTAGACCTATCAGAGAATCGAGGTCACAGAGTGAACCACAGCATCCCCAATTGGAAAAACAGAGAGGCTCATACAAACAATCACAACTTACTAGAGCAGAAACCTCCATGGGAACCAGTACTAGGTAGGCAAACATATACTGTTATGATAAATTGCTGGAGGCTCAGCGTGGGCATGTTTGAGAGTTAAACACTCCAGGAGAGGGCTCTATGCTTTTGTAAGTTTTACCTCAAGGAGCCCTACCAGCTTCTCACAGTGAAGAGTAGAAAAACATCTCCTGGATGTGGAGAGAAGGGAACTCTCATACACTGCCTGTGGGAGTGCAAACTGGTGCAGCCACTATGGAAAACAGTATGGAGATTCCTCAAAAAATCAAGGATAGAACTACCATATGATCTAGCTATTCCACTGCTGGGTATTTATCCAAAAACTTGAAAACACGAATGCGTAAAGATACATGCACCCCTGTGTTCATTGCAGCGTTATTCACAATAGCCAAGACTTGGAAGCAACCTAAGTGCCCATCAGGGGACAAATGGATAAAGAAGATGTGGTATATATACAATGGAATACTACTCAGCCATAAGAAACAATGAAATCCAGCCATTTGTGACAACATTGATGGACATTGAGGGTATAATGCAAAGTGAAATAAGTCAAAGGGAGAAGGTCAAATACCGTATGATTTCCTTCATTGAGTAGTAGATAATAACAACAATAAACAAACACATAGGGACAGAGATTGGATTGGTGGTTACCAGAGGGGAAGGGGGGAGGGAGGAGGGTGAAAGGGATAATTTGGTACATGTGTGTGGTGATGGGTTGTAATTAGTATTTGGGTGGTGAACATGATGTAATCTATGCAGAAATAGAAGTATAATGATGTACACCTGAAATTTTTACAATGTTATAAACCAATGTTACTGCAATAAACAAAGAATTAAAAAAAAAAAAAAGAAAGAAAAGCATCTCCTTACGTTTCCATCAAATGGAGAGGAAAAAATAGCCATTTTAAAATATACCCAGAGCTTTTTGTTCTTTTTAACAAGGTTTGCCTTCAAGAGAATCTATTTTACCAGAGTCTAACTAACTACCCAATTCCAGCCCCATCTAGCCTTCCTGTCTCATCTAAGGAGGTGGGAGTACCTGACAAGCACTTGTGAATGCCACAGATCAGAGAAAAGTTTCACTAAAAGACTGAGACCCGATCATAGGATTATAGAACCCTTTTACTCCCTCTAGACTTTACCGCAACATCAATAGGGCTCCTGTATAACAATAGGATAATACAACTGAAAGAATAGCACATCTCAGACCTTATTTAAGCCGAAGTCTCTAGGGAAACCCTAAGACAACAGGGAAGGCAAAAACAAGGACACCAGAGGAAAATTAATCTCTGACACCTACAGGTTCAGCCTAACCTCTAGCCAGATAAACCTAAGGCCTAACACAAAGGCCTATTTTCCTTAATTCCTTTTACTCAGTACATTATGTCTGGAATTCAACAAAATATTAAAAGTCACACTAAAAGACAAAAAACAGTTGGAAAAGACAGAGCAAGCATCAGAATCAGACTCAGATATAGCAGAGATTTTGTGATTATCAGACTAGGAATTTTAAACAACTATAATATATTAAGGGCTCTAATGGAAAAGTAATAACATAAAAGAATAGATTGGTAATGTAAATATTAATGAAACAAACTCTAAGAAAAAAATGATAAAAATAAAAAAAACTAATAAAAAAGGAAAAGAAACAGACAGCTTGAAGAAATGTCAATAGAAATGTCGAAAACTTCATAAAACAACAACAGAATACACATTCTTCTCGGGCTCACCAGGAACATTTACCACGATAAACCACATTCTGGACCATAAAACACAACTTAATACATTTAAAAGAATAAAAATCATGAAAAATATGAAATCAGACCACAGTGAAATTAAACTAGAAATCAATAACAGAAAGATAGCTGGAAACTCCAATACACGTGGAGAGTAAACAACACACTTCTAAATTACACATGGGTCAAAGAAGAATTCTCAAGAGAAATTAAAAATATTTTGAACTAAAGGAAAATGAAAACACAACTTAAAATTTGTGAGATGCAATGAAAGCAGTGCTTAGAGGGCAATTTATAGAATTGAATGCATACATTAGAAATGAAGAAAGATCTAAAATGAATAATCTAAGCTTCTACCTTGGGAAACTAGGAGTAAGAATAAATTTAACCCCAATTAAGAAGAAAAATTAAAAATAATAAGAATTTAGAATAAAAATCAATGAAATTGAAAATAGGAAATCAATGGAGAAAATCAACAAATCCAAAAACTGGTTCTTTGAAAAGATTTATAAAATTGATAAAACTCTACTCAGATTAAGAAAAAAGCAACAAGACACGAGTTACTAATATCAGAAATCAAAGAGGGACCATCACTACTGATCCATGGACATTAAATGGATAAAAAGAAATATTATGGGCCCAGCCCTGGTGGCCTGGTGGCTGAGTTCGGCGTGCTCCACTTTGGTGGCCTGGGTTCGGTTCCTGGGCGTGGATCTACACCACTCGTCTGTCAGTGGCCATGCTGTGGTGGCAGCTCACATACAAAAAGAGGAAGATTGGCAACAGATATTAGCTCAGGGCAAATCTTCCTCAGCAAAAAAAATAAAAAGAAAAAGAAAAGATTTTGAACAACTCTATGGCCATAAATTTGATAACCAAGGAAATGAACCAATTCTTTGAAAGATACAATCTATCAAAATTTGCGGAGAAAAAATTGGAAGAGGCCTATATCTTTTAAAGAAATTCAATCAATAATTAATAACCTCCCCAGTCAGAAAGCACCAGCCCCAGATAGGTTACTGGTAAATTCTACCAACCATTTAGGAAAGAACTATACAAATACTCTGGAAACTTTTCCAGAAAATAGAAGCAACGGGAACACTCAATAACTGATTCTATGGAGTCAGTACCACCCTAATACCGAAATCAGACAAAGACAAGAAAGGGAAACTATAAACCAATATCTCTTATGAACATAATGCAAAAATTCTCTACATAAAATTAGCAAACCAAATCCAACAATCTATAAAAGAATTATACACAAGAACAAAGTGGAATTTATTAGGTTTGCAAGGCTAATTCAACCTTTGAAAATCAATTAATGTAATCCATCACATCAACAGACTACAGAAGAAAAATCATATGATCATATCAACAGAAGTGGAAAAACTAATTGGCAAAAGCCAATGCCAATTTATGACATTCACAGCAAAGTAGGAATATAGGGAAATTTCCTCAACTTGGTAAAGAATTTCCACAAAAAACCTATAGCTAACATCATACTAAATGGTGAGAAGCTAGATGTTTTCATACTAAGATAAGGAACAAGGCAAGGATGTTCACTCTCACCACTCCTATTTACCATCATGGAAGTCCTAGTTAAAGCTATAAGACAAGAAATGGAAATAAAAGGTATATAGACTGGGAAAAAATAAATAAAACTCTTTTTTTCACTGATGTCATGATTGTCTATGTAGAACAACCCAAAGCATCCACAAAATCTCCTGGATTTAATAAGCAATTACAGCAAGTTTGCAGAACACAAAGTTAATATACAAAGTCAATTCGTTTTTTTTTTTAGTCATTCATTTTAGCAATGAAGAGTTAGAATTTGAAATAAAAAACACAATACCATTTACATGAACACCAAAAAACTGAGGTAAAAGCTAACAAATATATACAAAATCTACATGAGGGAAACTAAAAAACTGACCAAAAAATCAAAGACCTAAATGAATGGACAGATGTTCTATGTACATGGTTGAGAAGACAATATTTTCAAGATGTTGGTTCTTCTCAATTATATCTTAGATTCAATGCATTTCAAATCAAAATGCCAGCAAGTTTTTTTGTGGCTATCAACAAACTGATTCTAAATTTTATATGGAAAAGCAAAAGACCCAGAGTAGACAACACAATATTGAAGAGGAAAGTTGGAGGATTGACACTACCTGATGTCAAGACTTATTATATAGTTAAAATAATCAAGAAATTGTGGTATTAGCAAAAAGAAAAATTGGACAGAATAAGGAGCCCAGAAATAGACCCACAGAAACACATTCAACTGACCTTTGACAAAGGAGCAAGACAATTAAAAGGAGAAAAAAAAGTCTTTCAAGAAATAGTGCTGAAAAAATTGGACATCCACATGCAAAAACAAATGAATCTATACACAAACCTTACACATTTCAAAAATATTAACTCACATGCATCATAGACCTAAATATAAAATGCAAAACTATAAAACTCCTAAACAATAACATGGGATAAAATCATAGTGACCTTGAGTTTGCCAATAACTATTTAGGTACAACACCAAAAGCATGATTCATGAAATAAAAATTGATATTTGAATTTCTTAAAATTAAAAATGTCTGCTCTGCAAAAGACACTGTTAAGAGAATGAAAATCAGCCACAGACTGGGACAAAATAGTTATAAAACACATATAGGATAAAGGACTTGTGTTTAAAATATACAAAGAACAATTGAAACCAAGGAATAAGAAAAAAAAAATCTCAATTTTAAAACTGGGCAAAAGTGCTTTGAGTGGATTTGTAATATTAAATTATGCTCAAAGTGCAGAAGAACATGAAGCCTAATGTAGAAATATTAACTTACTATTTGGTGTCAGATCAGTGATACTCATAGAGCCATACAAATGCAAAACACCTTGTAAAGGACAAGTTCACAAATTGTGTGAAGAATATCCACATATAAAGCATTATTGAAGATGCACTCAGAATTCAAAATTATAAACAGATAAGAAAACAATCTATCCTAAATGAGAGCCAGAAGTTTCAACAAACAAAAGAATTGAAGTCCTGCTGGAAATAGAATAAAATAAAAATGACAATAAAAAAAAGAATGTTTAAAATGGTTAAAAGAATAAAATAAAGAATTGCACCATAATAAACACAATAAAAAAAATAACAGACCAACAGATTACACAAATACAAACACTCACATGCACACGCACACACACGCATACCTCCCAACATAGAGAAGTCGACAATTATTTTCCAACTTTATCAAGGTATAATTAACAAATAAAAATTGTGTGTATTTACAGTGTACAACATGATGCTTTGATATATATATATATTGTGAAATGATTACCACTATCAAGCTAACTAACATATCCATCACTTCACATAGTTATTATTTTTCTTGTGTGGTGAAAACATTTAAGATCTACACACAACAAATTTAAAGTTATACAATACAGTATTATTATGCAGTACATTATACCTCCAGAACTTATTCATCTTGTGTAGCTGAAACTTTGTACCCTTTGACCTACATCTCCCCATTTCCCCCATTCTACTCTCTGCTTCTACGAGTTTGACTATTTTTGATTTCACATATAAGTGAGATCATACAGTATTTGTCTTTCTCTGTCTGGCTTATTTCACTTAGTATAATGTTCATTCATGTTGTCACAAATCATAGAACTTCCTTCTGTTTTAAGGCTGAACAATACTGCATTATATATATCACATTTTCTTTACCCATTCATCTGTCAATGGACACCTAGGTTGTGTCCATATCTTGCTATTGTGAATAATACTGCAATGAACATGGAAGTGTAGATATCTTTTCAAGATTCAGATTTCATTTCCTTTAGATATATACCCAGAAGTGGAATTGCTGGATCACATGGTAGTTCTATTTTTTGAGGAAACTACATACTGTTTTCCATTATGGCTGTACCAATTTACACTCTCACCAACAGTGCACAAGGGGTCCCCTTTCTCTACATATTTGCCAACATTTGTCATCTCTTGGCTTTTTTTTTTTTTTTTTGGCTGAGGAAGATTAGCCCTGAGCTAACATCTATTGCTAATTGTCCCTTTTATTTTTTGCTTGAGGAAGATTAGCCCTCACCTAACGTCTGTTGCCAATCTTCCTCTACTTTTTTTACATGTGGTGTGTCGCCACAGCATGGCTGACTAGTACTGCAGGTCCGTGCCTGAGATCCGAACCCACGAACCCAGGCAGCTGAAGCAGATCACGCTGAACTTAACCACTACGCCACGAGGCTGGCCCCATCTCTTGGCTTTTTAATAAAAGCCATCCTAACAGGTGTTAGGGGATATCTCATTGTGGTTTTGATTTGCTTTTCCTTGATAATTAGTGAGGTGGAGCACTTTTTCATGTACCTATTGGTCATTTGTATGTCTTCTTTTGAGAAATGTCTATTTAGGTCCTTTGCCCATTTTTTAATCATTTTTTTTTTGCTATTGACTTGTATGAGTCCCTTATATATTTTGGATATTAACCTCTTATAAGATATATCATTCACAAATATTTTCTCCAATTCCATAGGTTAGCTTTTCATTTTGTTGATTGTTTACTTTGCCGTGCAGAAGCTTTTTAGTTTGATGTAGTCCCACTCGTGTATTTTTGCTTGTATTGCCTGCGCTTTTGGTGTCGTATTCAAAAAAATCAATGCCAAAACCAATGTCAAGAACTCTTTTCCTTGTTTTCTTCTATGAGTTTTATATTTTCAAGTCTTACGATTAAGTCTTTAATCTATTTTGAGTAAATTTTTGAGAATGATGTGACATAGGGGTCTAGTTTCATTCTTTTACATGTGGGTATTCAGTTTCCCCAACACCGTTTTTTGAAGAGACTATTCTTTCCCCATCGTGTGTTCTTGGTGCCCTTGTCAAATATTAGTTGACTGTATATGGGTGGGTTTATTTCTGGACTCTATTCTGTTCCATTGGTCTTTGTGTCTGTTTTCGTGTCAGTAAATACTGTTTTGATTACTATGGCTCTGTAATGCAAGTTTGAACACAGAAACTGTGATGCTTCTAGCTTTGTTCTTCTTTCTCAAGATAGCTTTAGATATTTGGGGTCTTTTGCAGTTCCAAATGATTTTTAGGATTGTTTTTCTATTTCTGTGAAAAATGCCACTGGCATTTTGATAAGGATTGCACTGAATCTCTATATCACTTTGGGTAGTATGGACATTTTAACAATATTGATTCTCCCAATCCATGAAGATGGGATATCTTTACATTTATTTGTGTCTTCCTCAATTTCTTTCACCAATGTCTTATAGTTTCAGTATACAGGTCTTTCACCTCCTTGGTTAAATTTATTCCTAAGTATTTTATTGTTTATGATACTATTGTAAATGGGAATGTTTTCTTAATTTCTCTTTCCAAAAGTTTGTTGTAAGTGTATAGCAACACAACTGATTTTTCTATATTGATTTTGTATCCTGCAACTTTCCTAAATTCATTTATTAGTTTTAACAGTTTTCTGGCGAAGTCTTTAGTCTTCTGTATATAACATCATGTCATCTGCAAACAGCTTTACTTCTTCTTTTCTGATTTGGATAGCTTTTCTATGTTTTTCTTGCCTAAATGCTGTGGCTAGGACTTTTCAGTATTATGTTGAATAACAGTGGTGAGAGTGGGATCCTTGTCTTGTTCCTGATCTTAGAGGAAAAGCTTTCAGGTTTTCCCCATTGAGTAAGATGTTAGCCGTGGGCTTGTCATACATGGCCTTTATCATGTTCAGGTACATTCCTTCTAAACCTAATTTGTTGAGAGTTTTTATCACAAAAGGATGTGGAACTTTGTTAAATGCTTTTTCTGAACTATTGAGATTATCATATGATTTGTACCCTTCTTTCTGTTAATATCGTGTATCAGATTTATTGATTTGATTATGTTGAAGCATCCTGGAATCTCAGGGATAAATCTGATGTGATCATGGATTATAATCCTTTTAATGTGCTCTTGAATTATGTTTGCAAGTTTGTACTTGAGGATGTTTGCCTGTATGTTATTTAGAGATATTGGCTTGTAGGTTTTTGTTCTTGTAGTGTCATTATCTGGCTTTGGTATCAGGGTAATGCTGGTGTCATAAAATGAGTTGGGAAACGCTCCCTCCTCTTCAATGTTTTGGAACAGTTTAAGAAGTACTTCTATTAATTCTTCATTAAATATTTGGTAGAATTCATCAGTAAAACCATCAGATCCTGGGCTTCTCTTTGTTGGGACGTTTTTGATTACTGATTCAATCTCTTTACTCATTATTAGTCTTTTCATATTTTATATTTCTTCATAATTCAGTCTTGGCAGGTTGTATGTTTCTAGGAATTTATCCATTTGTTCAGAGTTGTCCAATTTATTGCCATATAATTGTTCATTGTAGTTTCTTGTGATCCTTTGTATTTGCATGGTATCAGTTGTAATGTTTCCTCTTTCATTTCTGATTTTATTTATTTGAGTCTTCTCTCTTTTTTTCTTAGTTAGTATAGCTAAAAAATTCTCATTTTTGTTTATCATTTTAAAAAAACAGCTCTTAATTCCATTGTTCTTTTCTATTGTTTTTCTTGTCTCTATTTCATTTATTTATGCTTTGACCTTTGTTATTTCCTTCCTTCTGTTAACTTTAGGTTTAGTTTGTTCTTTTCTTAGTTCCTTGAGGTATAAAGTTAGGTTGTTTATTTGAGATCTTTCTTTTTTCTCAATGTAGGCATTTATTGCTATAAACTTCCCTCTTAGAACTGCTTTTGCTGCATTCTGTAAGTTTTGGTATGTTGTGTTTTTATTTTTCTTTGTTTCTGGATATTTTTTGATTTCCCTTTTGATTTCTTCTTTGACCCATTGGTTGTGCAGGACTTTGTTGTTTAATTTCCACTTATTCATGAATTTTCCAGTTTTCCTTACGTTATTGATTCATAGTTTCATACCATTGTGGTTAGAAAAGATACTTGGTATGATTTCAATCTTAAATGTGTGAAGACTTGTTTTGTGGCCTATTATAAGCTTTATACTGGAGAATGATCCACATGTGCTGGAGAAGAATGTGTATTCTGTTGCTGTTGGATGGAATGTTCTATATACATCTGTTAGGTGCATTTAGTCTAAAGTATAATTCAAGTCCAATGTTTCCTTTTGATTTTCTGTCTGGATAATCTATCCATTTTTTAAAGTGGGATATTGAAGTCCCCTAATTTTATTGTATTATTGTCTATTTGTCCCTTCAGATATATTAGTATTTGCTTATAATATTTAGGTGCTACAATGTTGAGTCATATATATTTACAGTTGTTATATCCTCTTGATGAACTGACCCCTTTATCATTATGTAATGATCTTCTTTGCCTCTTGATACAGTTTTTGACTTAAAGTCTATTTTTTCTGATGTAAGTATAGCTCCCCTGATATATTTTGGTTTCCATTTGCATGGAATATTTGTTTCTATCCCTTCAATTTCAGCCTCTGTGTGTCCTTAAAGCTGAAGTGAGATTCTTGTAGGCAGAATATAGTTGGGTCTTGTTTTTTTAATCCATTCAGCCACTCTGTTGCTTGATTGGAGAATTTAATCCATTCACATTAAAAGTAATTATTGATAAAGAAGGACTTATTAATGCCATCTTATTAATTGTTTTATAGTTCCTTTGTTCCTTTCTTCCTCTCTTGCTGTCTTCCTTTGTGAATTGATGATTTTCCATCATGGTATACTTTGATTCTCTTGTCTTTATCTTTTGTGTATCTACTGTAGGTTTTAGCTTTGTGGTTATCATGAGGCTTACATAAAACATCTTATAGTTATAAGAGTATATTTTAAGCTGATAAAAAGTTAATTTAAATCGCATATAAACTCCTTCCCTTTTACTCCCCCCATATTATGTTTTTGATTTCACAATTTACATATTTTATATTGTGTATCCATTAACAAATTATTTTAGCTGTAGTTATTTTTAATACTTTTGTCCTTTAACCTTTATACCAGAGTTAAGAGATTAATACACTATCATATTATAGTGTTAGAGTATTCTAAATTTGAGTATATACTTACCTTTACCCCAGTGTTTTATATTTTCATAATTTTTCTTGTTACTAATTAGCATCCTTTTGTTTCAACTTGAAGATATCCTTTTGACATTTCTTATAAGTCAGGTCTAGTGGTGAAAAACTCCCTCAGCATTTGTTTTTCTGGGAAAGTCTTTATCTCTTCCTCATTTCTAAAAGACACCTTTGCCAGGTAAAGTATTATTGGTTGGTATTTTTTTTCTTTCAGCACTTTGAATATATCATCCCACTTTCTCCTGGCCTGAAAGTTTTCTGCTAAGAAATCTGCATATGGTCAATGAGAGTTCCCTTGTATGTGAGGATCATTTTTTCTCTTGCTGCTTTTAAAATTCTTTCTTTGTCTTTAATTTAGCGAGTTTTATCATAATGTGTCTTGGACAAGATTGTTTGGGGTTGAAATTATGGGGGCATTATGAACTTCATGAACTTGGATGCCTAAATCTCTCACCAGATTTGGGAAGTTCTCCACAATTATTCTTTAAATAAAGTTTCTGCCCCTTTCTCTCTCTCTTGTCCTTCTAGGACTCCAATAATGTGTAGATTGTTTTACTTGATGTATTTCCATATTTCGCATATGCTTTACTCTTTTTCATTCTTTTTTCTTTGTTCTCCTCTGTTGGATAATTTCAAATGACCTATCTTTAATTACATAGATTCTTTCTTCCACTTGATTAAGTCTGTTGTTGGTGTTCTCTATTGCATTTTTAAAATTTTATTCATTGAGTCTTCAGCTCCAGAATTTCTGGTTTGTTATTTTTTTAGGATTTCTATCTCTCTGTTAAACTTCTTGTTTTGTTCATGTTATTTTCCTAATTTTGTTAAATTATCTTTCTGTGTTTTCCTGTAGCTCACTGAGCTTCCTTAAAACAACTATTTTGAATTGATTTTTGGGCAAGTTGTAGATCTCCATTTCTTTGGGGTTGATTACTGGAAAATTAGTATATTCCTTTAATGGGGTCATATTTCCTTGATTTTTCATATTCCTTGAAGTCTTGTGTTGATGTCTTCAAATTTGAAGAAGCAATCACCTTTTACAGTCTTCACTGACTGGCTTCAAGAGAAAAATAATTATGTCAGTCCTATTAGGAATTCTGAAGCTTTCTCAGACCTCTTCTAAGGATCTACCTGCTCTACACTTCTTGTTCTTTATTGTGAGATAATTCTTCTAATTGTATGCCTTCTCTGGATCCTGCAAAGCCAGGCCAGGTGCTGACAGCTTCCTGTTTGCTTACCCTAAGGTGGTGCTGAATGTTCAAGTTTATATGCTTTCTCTCAATCCCATAGAGTCAGACTGACTTTCTGCACATATTCACTAGTCTCCTGAGGGCTCACACTCACTGCCTTCAGGTGTGCACATGGGGAGCTGGGCATGAGGTGTGGGTGTGTATGGGAAATTCCCATGTAGCATTAGCTGTGTCTGTGTGCCAGTTAGGATGATCTGCAGGTGAAGCATCCCCAATGGCTCATGGGTGGGCTTTCTGAGGGAATCTGCAAAGTGGTTAGTAGGATCTGTGTCCCCTTGATAATTTCAAAGCCTATCTGCTGTTCTCCCAGCCCCTCTCCACCCTTCAATCATGTAGCTCACCTCAATATTCTGGGTGGGGTGAGAAAGAAGGGAGTCTCTTTGGCAGTGTCCTGCACATCTGGGGAAGCTGGGCACTCAATCTCACACTCTCATTTTCCCCTATGGGAGAAATTGTGGGCTAAAGCATTTCTCATGAGACTGAGCTGTGCCTCCTTGGGGGAGGGGTGATATAGGTAAAATGAAAATGTTACCTTTATTCTCTTCAATGCATCTAATCTCAGAATTTCTCACAACAGTGTGCTGGAACTTCTTCACTGGACTCCCAGATTTCCACAAAAGTACTCTTGCCTGTGAGAGATTGTCTAAATTAGTGTTCCTTGGGAGGAAAGATGGTGGAAAACTCCTATTCCACAATTTTGCTGATTTCACTCTGAATACGGTAAATATGAATGGTTCTTAAATCTGGGTAGTAGGTGTTTGACATCCTGTCAGGTTATTTTCTGTATGTTTGAGTTAATTAAAAATAAATATTAATATTAAAATTTTTATAATCTGTTTAAAAATAATGAGTATTTTATATAAATAAAAGGCATTTTTTAAGTAATTTACATTAAAATATTACTAAATATCTCTAAGTACTTATAATTTATTTTAATTCCCTTTCACACGTATTTTTATATGTCAAAAATCTTATCTAGTAAATATTTGCTTGCCCATATATAAAAATAAACTTTACATATAAAGAATAAGACACTTTTGAAATAGCATTATTAACTAGGGAGCAAGAGGTTACTTACGGAGGGAGAGTGGATTGGTATGTTTTGTAATTGAAAGGATATGATCTTAGTATCTTGTTTTCTCTTCAGCTGCTATGATCTTTCTAAGCAAAAGTGTTTGGGGATGCTGCTAACACAGCATAGTTTCTGCTAATATAAAATGAATTCTATTGAGAGTTTCTTTAACCATTATCTATTTCTAGTTAACAATTAACCATCTCAGAACATTAAGTGTGAAAATTCTTAGAATCCTAGATGCTAGAGTTGGGAGGCCCTAAAGATCAACTAGTTCAAATCTTTTACAGATTACAAAAATTGAGCTCCAAAGTGCTTAAATTACTTTAGGCCATAGAACTAATAATGGCAGAGTTGTGACTAGAATTAAGATGTCCAGACAACTTTTCTGCAAGAGTATTATGCTCACTATGTACTTATTTATTTTCCCTTTACTAATGGAAAGTCAGCAGAGAAAACCAAGAGCAAAAGAAAATGGCTAGGAGACTTATAAATGTGCAATTTAAAAATCATGAATATCTTTTTATGATGATGTTTTCTAGTATAGTTATGAAAGTTAAATTAATTGCATTCCACACTAATAAGGCATAATTCACATAGCTCTTCCTATTACATCACAATTCAAATGGTGAAAGTATCATCTTTAATATGAAAAAATCCAGTATATATTAGTCTAGATACCAGTAGGAAACAAGTGGCACATTCAAACGGGGAAACTATGGAGAGTGTAAGGAAGAGACTGTGGACAGGGGAAGTTATGGGCAGGGTCAAAGGAAACCAAAAAGCAATAGTGAAAAATCCTGGTCGTAGGAACACCGAAGATGTAACCATCCTAGATCTGAAGGAGAAAGAGGAAGTAATGCTTACCCGAAAGAGCTGTGGTTGCTTCTGTAGCCATGAATATAGGAGGATTCCAAACAAAATCGGTTGTGCCCTTCTTTAGAGGAGCACAGCCATTGACAGCCCAGAGTGGTGGGAGCCAGAGGAATAAATACCGTGAATTCATTTTCTCACTCTCTGCCAATTTTCTGCCAGGGCCCTTAATTGACTGAAACCAACTGGAAATCAAAGGGCAAAGGAGTCCATTGATGTCGCTTACAAGGGTAAAACGAAAAGAAGGAGATTAGATCTGGAGCAACAAACAGGGATGATCTACCACACTGTTGTTCAAAGGCAACCAGTTAAAAAGAAGAGGTAGACATGGAGGAAAGGAGAACAAGGACAAGCTGAAAATTACTGGGAAATTCTTCACCCATCTGTCATATTTAACCATGATGATCATCAAAGAATAGTAGTCTCCTCAGTTTTGTGCAAGTCTATCTTTTGGACAGCTCTAACTTGGAGCCATAGAGAAAAAGGGATTTCATGCATTGTAGTTCCAAACTTAACCAACTTGCAAATAGAACAATCCAATACATATATGTTGGATTTAAAATGCCTTCTAGATATCTAAATCACTAGCATTTAAAACCTAAATTTCAAGGAAAAGGTCTTTCTGGGCATTTTGGAATTATCAGTGTATAGATATTATTTAAAACCATAAAAATACTGAATTTACCAAAGAAGTAGGTACACATAGGGAAAAGAGGAGGTACAAAAAAATCTAAGACACTCTGAAGTCAAGAAGTAGGACAATAAAGAAGAACGAGGACAGGAAATTGAAAACAGCCAATAGTTTAGGAGAAAAACTAGGAGAGCATTGTGTCATAGAAACAAAGCGAAGAAAGCATTTAATTTGGGAAGGATTGACCATCTGTATTAAAATAAGATGAAGACAATGAATTAGTAATCAGCCTTAATAATTCATAGATAAGCTTGATGAAAATTTTGGTGGAATAGTGGTGTCAGATACCTGATTGGAGCAGGCTTAATAGAAATTTGGAGAAGAATATAGAATTCAATGACTACAAATCTTCAAGTACTTTACTTTTGTTACAAAGTTGAGTAGAGAAATTTCAAGGTAGTTAAATGGAAAGTGAGGTCATTTTTTTTAATGAGGAAAATTAGAATATGTTTGTACGATGGTGAAAATTATCCAATAGGCAAAAATAATGATGCAGGAGACATTGTGCAGTAATGTTCTTGAGTAAGAGAAAGTGGATAGATATAGTGCATAAAAAGATGTTTTGAACCTAGATAGGATTATGCAGAGTTCATCCAACATAATAAGAGAGAAGACAGAGTACATATTCACAAGAGCAGTTTAGTTGGTAGATGGAGTAATCGGAGATTGCAGTGTTATCATTGGATTCTGTCTATTTTGTCAGTAGAATGGGAAGCAAGATCATCACCTCTAAGTAAAGTTAGGGGAGGTGCTGGAGGTTTGAAGAGAGAAGTTGTTAAATAGTTATCTAGTATAGAAAGTGGAATAATGGAGGAATTTTGAGGCAGCATGAGTGCCTTAGTTGAGGTTACTAATCGGTTCGCCGCCATACTTGTGTGTATATACGCCAGGCTTCTCTAATCTGATCCATTGATCTATGTGTCTATACCTCTGCTAATGCCACAGAGTCTTATTTAGTGTAACTATATAGTAGACTCAAATAATCAGTCTTCTGATCAAGAAGAGTAAATCATCCCACTTTATTCTTCTTTTTCAAAATTGTTTTAGCTAGCATAGTTCCTTTGCCTTTCCAGATAAATTTTAGAATAATCTTGTCTATATTTTCAAAAAATATGAGTGGTATTTTGACAGGAATCACTTAAAACCTATATATAACAATTTGAGGAGAACTGACATTTTTATTCTTTTGAATCTTCCAATCCATGTACAAAATATGTCTCTCCTTTAATTTAGTTCTTCTTTCATCAATATTTTGTCCTCTGCTGATATTAAGATAAAAATATTAAGATACTCATTTTTATGTTTGGTTCCAGCAGTTTTAAGATGATGTGTTTAGGTGCAGTTTTCTTTACATTTATCCTTCTCGTAGTGCACAACACTTCTTGAATACGTGTCATCAGTGTTTTCCAGGTTTGGAAATTTCTTAGTCATCAGTTTTTCAAATATTGTTGTTACACTTTTTCTCTATATACTTCTGGAACTCTAATTCCACATTTGTTCTACCTTTTCACTCTGTCCTAAATGTCTCCTACACTGATTTCTCTGTTGCATATCCTGTTTTTCTCTCAATAGTTGCTTTTGGATATTTTCTTCTGGTTTATCTTCCAGGCCATGAATTTTCTCTTTAGCTGTTGAACTGGTTATTAAACCCATTTACTGAGTACTTATGATTATTCATTGCATATTTTAGTCCTAGAGTATTAATTTTTTAAACTTTTTTCAGTTCTCTGCTAAAATTTTCCAACTCATCATTACTCCCAGTAATTTTAGTCTTTACCTATTATGACCAATATCTGACTATATTTTAGAATAGCTACAATTGTCATTGTTTCTCTTAATTTTTGCTTACATTGTGTCTTTTCCTATGTCTCATTATTTTTGATTAAGTATAGAGTATTATCTGTAAAAAGTGTACAGATACTTTGAGGTTCTATCTGATATTATCATCTTCCTAAGAGATTTACTCCTGTTTCACTTAGCCAGGTATGCTGATGGACGATCACCACAATCAAATGAGAATAAGCTTATTATTAGAAGCTGGGCTTTAGTCCTTGTTGAGGTTGGGCCATTTCTGGCTCTCTCTTACTCATAGCCCTTTGGAATTTCAACAGAAAGTTTAGGATATTAGCTAGGTTCCCCTACTAGGAAGGTTCTGAATTCCCATTTTATCCCTCAACTCCACGAAACTTTTGAAAGCTTATGTCAACTTCTCAATTTATTAGCTGTCAGTTTCTTCTCATTTCTGAGCCTATTAACTGCTATTTTTGAATTGGAAAATTCCACAAGGAGAATTGTAACACCAAATTCAGTTTTTATATTTTAATAAAGAGATTGAAAACTTCAAAGCTGAAAACTTTAAGGGAGGGGTGAGGGAATGCTTTGGAAGTCACCCCAAGAAACAAAGAAGACACTTATGCTTCTTCCTGGTTTAGTTCTAGGAGGATGGGAGAAACAGTCATTACTTGTAAAAGCTGAAACAGTAGTGTCAAAAGGGAAAAGCCAGAATTCAGTAAAAAACAAAAGATGAAGAAAACTACACTGAAAAATATTAGTCTATAGGAGATTTTAAATTACGTAGTGCATGCAATCTATAATGACAACCAGAGGTTTAGAGAAGATACAGTTGCAGACAGTAAAATATAAAATGTGTTAGAGCTATTGTATATATTTTTTGATTAATCAAAAGATTCCTTTTCTGTTCTTTTCTTTGTCATTTCTCCTCACTTTCCTACTGACTTGGTTAAAGGTCAAATGGGTCTTGTTTAGACAACGTTTTGAGTGATCACGTTTCAAGATTACTCATGAAAAAATTGTCTATTATCAAACATTCACAAATCCCAAGATACATATATTCAAATATTAGAGTTATATCATATTTAAGGAATTATAGTGTAGCAATCAAAAAGCTAATATATGAGAAATACTAATTTTATGTTTTTTAAGCCATGGAAGCCCAAATAATTAACAGAAACAAATTAAAATATTCTTTTGTCAAAATGTCACATACTTATATATTTCAATCAACTTTTATCCTCCAAATATCTTATCTAATACTCTAACACTTTTCTGTATAATATTTGTCTGTATTAATTAAATTAACTAAGATCAAAGATTCTTTCTCTTTCTCTTAACATTATATTTGGGTGGAAATATTGGGAATTTTTTTGGCTTGCTACAAGAAGGGGAAAGATTTTTAAAGTTTATGATTCATGTCTTGTAGAATCATAAAACTAGTCCCATTTGTGACACGTCTTCAGTGCTCATTGAGACATTGAGGAGATTCAGATACTGGTACCATGTCATTGCTCTAATGTGGTGAACTCTGTTCTTTATCAGAGAGAGTCCAAAAGCATTCATCTCTATGTCAACTGTATTAATGTGAAAGTCAGGTATTTTCTGGGGCCAAAATAGGAGAATAAGGAAGTTTCACAGGCAAGAAGGGTATTTGGAACTCAGTTAAATTGTTTGATCTTAAATTCACTTTAAGAAAACTGTATAAAGTCTTCTTTACCTCTTCCTTTGCCCAAATACTTCTCTTTCCCCTTTTATGTCCCATTCTAAAGATACTATAATCATGTCTCTCACACAGAATTCAATTCAAATATTCTTTCCTGTAGATCTCCTAAGTATACACACACTTGATCGCCAGTATCCATTTTAAAAGTATATTCAGTTTGAATATTTGAGATACCACTTGATTTCAGAACTGGGTATGCTCAGTAACCACAAAATGTTACCTTGCAACTATTAAGCTAAGGCTCTTTAATGAAATACATATTATTTCATGGACATTCATGCAGTAGCTATCAACTGAAATTTCAAGATTTCCAAAAATATTTTCTACCCTACTTTTTAAGCATCATTGAGCAGAGTTTTTGCTTCTTCTCAAACAGGCAAGAGCTGTAAGTCTGGCAAAACTTAATACATTCCAAAATGTTTTCAATGGCACTTTAATACAAATATTTGCAAGGTGTCATTTTGCTTTGCTTTGTTCTTCAATTAAATTCATCTAAATTACATTAAAAATGTGTTTCTAAAAAGTCTCAAAATCTCTGGTTTGTTTTATTATTAGTCAATTAACTTTTATACAATAATGACTTGAAAACATTTCTCATATGGTTCTAATTGAGCTTTCAATTTTATAATAAATAAATTCATAAATCTCAATAATAATACATATCACAATTTATTTGAAGAACATCTTGTAAACATTTGATCATATATCACGGATTTCATGAGCAAAAACTACAGAACCCCAAATCTTTCTTTTACATTTAGAAACTACTCTTTCCAGGCTTAACTGCAGATCTGGTAAACCATATAGTCTTAACTTCACCAGGGAAAACACTGATATATATCAATATATCATAGCTTATTTATTTATGTTTAGCAAGATATCATTTTGAATATACAGAAGGTAAAAGAATAACTTGTATCCCAAATTTTGAATTATACAAGCACTAATAGCAATGTGCTATATAATGTAGTGGGCATCGTGTGACTGATTTCATTCATCCAGTATCAGCTTGCGTCTCTGTAGAGTGATTGTACTTAACCGCCTTACTCATTGTAGTTTCCCTCCAATTCTTTGTTCTCTTTCAAATTGCCTTAGTTTTCATCATAACACTGCCCTCTTTATTATTATGTTTTGTCTATTTTTCTATTGTCTATCTACCTTCCAAGGCTTTGTGGGAAAATTCCAAATCTATCTTCTTCACTTTGTGTCCAATTCCCAGCACATCTGGCGCACGGTAAAAATACATATTTTTGAATGAAAATAATGGATGAAGTTTAGTTTCCCAAAATGTCTATGGTTTATAAATGGTGTCATATTGCTTCCTCACATGACAATAATGATAGCTCTTCTTAACATCCTTTTTCTTATCCTAGAGTTGGCAGTAGCATTTTGATTATCTTTGGTTCTCTCTGCAATTTTACTATTTCTCCACAATAACCCTACGGCCTCTTTCCTATGCCCTTCTCCTTCGGGATCTAGCTATGTATAGCTCAACAAATTCATGACAAACTATTATTAGTTATAGTAAAAATTCAGACTATTTCTACTCTGCAGGACTCTCATTGGCACTCAAGTAGTACTATCTTCCACCTTGATTTCTTGATTTTTTTTTTTTTGGTGGACTCTCTTCCTCTACCCTAAATCTAAAATTTCAGAAATTTAGTTCTCAGAAATTGTTTTTCTTATATTTCATTTTACACACTCTATCTTTTTGGGGCTATCATCCACTTCCACAGATTTAAATCTTTTTAATATGCCAATAAACCTCATATTTCTCTCTCTTAAATGAATTTTCTCACCTCTCTTCTTCTCTCTCTCTTTTAACTGCAGACTAATATATCCAACTGTGTCATTGAGACATCCACAGAGATAAACTGAAGAAATGTTAAACTTATCATATCCTAAAATGAATGTTTGGCTGTCCTTTATAAATCTGCTTCTTTTCCTGTCATTTTCATCTCAGTAAATGGTCCCCAGTCGCGCAAGACCAAAACCTAGGAGTCATCCTTGACATCTCTCTCTGCCTCATTGTCAACATATCTACTCTATCACATAATCTGATAAGTTGTATTTCTAAGCCACCATCATCTTCTTCTTAAATGACTGATGCCTCCCTGTACAATATATTCTCAAAACAGCAACCAGAACTATTTTGACAACATATATCAGTTTACATCACCCTCCTGCTTAAATCAATAGTATCCCATTCTATAAAATTTGAAAAATAGATAAATGTACAAGAAAAAATAAGAAATTATTTTTAAATTATTAGGCCATTTCTGACTATCTCCTGTCTCTACCCAAATGCACTGATTTATTTTATATTCAAAAATCAAATGTGATATTAGCCTTTCCATTTAACTTCCGACCTAGTTGTATTACTATTGTTAGCTCCCAAATGTGGTATATGCATACAATGGAATATTATTCAGGCTTAAAAAAAGAAGAAAATCTTACCATTTATGACAACATGGGTAGACCTGGAAAACATTATGCGAAGTGAAATAAATCAGTCACAGAAGGACAAATACTGCATGATTCCATTTATGTAAGATATATGAAATAGTCAAACTTACAGAAGTAGAAAATAGAATGGTGGTTGCCAGGGGATGGGTGAAGAAAGCTGTTCAATGGATATAAAGTTAATTATACAAGAGGAATAATTTCTAGAGAGGTGCTGTACAACATAGTGCCTATAGTTAACAATATGCTGTTGTACACTTAAAAACTTGTTAAGAGGGTACATCTCATATTAAGTGTTCTTGCCACAAATAAACAGGACACAAGGAAACTTTTGGAGGTGATGGATATGTTTACTACCTTGTTGGAGTGATGGTATCATAGGTGTATGCATATGACCAAACTCATCAAGTTGTATATATTAAATATATGTAGTGTTCTGTATATCAATTATACCTCAATAAAGCTGAAAAAAATCGCTGGTGTGGTAAGAATGATTGGTTGTGGATGGAAGTCATGAATGGAGAGACATTCTCTTTTCATTGGAAAGATCTATTGTGCTAGGACAGAGACGTTGTTTGGGTTTCTGGTTAGAAGACCAGACCCCAATACTTGAGTGCAAAAATATGTAGTTGAGGTAAGGGAAAGCTGCCTCCTACACCTTCCATGTCTGCTTTCTTAGTTTTACTCATTTGCACTGGTGATTCTTCCAGAGATCAGAAAATGTTTAATTAACATAGCATTTGTTTCTGGTTTTCATGGGTATTTCAATGGGACGAGAAAAGAAAGTGAAACAAGTATGTCTAATTAGTTTCCCTTCTAAAAAAAAGGAACATTTTATTAAACATTTGACTATAAAAATATCATCTGACTTCTGCCCCTTGTTTGAGCCTTATAGAGAACAATCATAATGCCTTGACTTTTTAGTCCTGTTGAATCACTCTAAGGATTATCTAAGTCTAAGGCATGACAAAATCAATGTTAGAAGATTATAAAATAATCTTGGTAGTGCTGTCTGAATTTTCTCATGTGTAAATGAGCTAATACTACTTATCTCATAGGGCTGTTTCAAAGTTTTAGGAGATAAGGAAATGACACCCTTAGGGCAATTTCTGACACATAGTAAACACTCAATGAATGTCTTTTATTATTACAATGTTTTTGCTCAAAGAACTGTATTAAACTGAAAGACCTTTGTCCTCATACTTTGAGATACTTAAAAAGAGAATGTATAGAATTATATTTGTAAATGTAAGTGATTTTTGGTGAATAGCAAAATGTAACATGTACTTTTTCCCCCAGAAAAGGTGTGACTAAATTACTGCTCTGTCTTGAAACAGATAGTATCTGCCCTTAACGAAATATGGTAATGCCATCGCTATCTATCTAGATGGACAAAATGGAAATCTTGAGGATGTCTTCCACTCCTCTACCTTATTTATTTCAATTAGTCAGCTAATTCTAAACTACATTTCCAGATTCATCTTCCTCCCCTAGCCTATGTTGTCCTTGTTCCCCAATTCCCTATACCCTTTATTGTAACCATACTATATGGATTTTTGTTCTCTCTATACCTTAACATAAGATCTCCCCATAATCTGGACTACATATGTCCCCCCACTCTATTTACTAAACTCTGTAGGGACACATCAAATGTTCTCCCTATTCCCACATCCCAACTTTTGTTAAGCTAACTTTTATTGAGTATGTACCATATATTAATCACCTTGCTAGTGCTTATCTTCCAACACTATCATGCAGAGCTCCCTTCATTTACTGGATGTAAAAAACTAGGGAATGGAGATTTATAGTTTAAATCACTTGTCCAAAATCACACAGTAAGTGGCCGAGTAAGGATTCAAACTTAGGACTCTAAAACCTATTATAACAACTACATTATATAACTATTGTCAGAGTCTGTTTCTTCTGTCTTTCTACAGTAGTTTTTATATATTTAATACATTGTAATCTGTTGACTATTCTATCTTTCTCACTAGATTATGAGCATCTTGACAGCAGGCATGGGATTTTACTTATTTTTGTATACTTGGAACCTTACACAGCAGTCGACAAAGAGTAAATGTTTGTAAATATTTTGAATTGTTTGAAAATTTGTCAAGTCTTTCTTTGATTGGGTATTAGGGTAGAAAGAATATGTATTTTTATTCACAGGATCTGACTTTATACCTTAAATATGCTACATACTTGTGTGTTCTTTGACAAGTCAAGTCATTCAACATCCCTAAACCTCAGTTTCAAAAATCTGTCAAGTGAGACAGTAATAATAATGATGATAATGATAATTTTAAGTTTTTGGCATAGCGCATTCCTGAAATAGCATATAAATGGAATGAAATCCCACTTATGCTAAGGAAATACTCTGAATATGGCTGATACAATAATTAAAATGAATAACCAGGACCTGTCAAAACTAAGTTTTTTATACACGCCAAAAAAAGCCAGCAACTAAAATGAGCATGGCTCTATCAAACACTATATTCTGCTTTCAGGATTAAAATAATTCTAATAGATGTTAGGGTTCACTATTCAAGTGTTCTCTTTTGGTATAAAATTTGTGGAAATAACTTACCTTCACATTTGCCTTAGTTTAATATTCACACAGATTCACTAACTGCAAACCTGGTACTTAAGAGAGAATAACCTCTGTTTCTAACGTTGTCAATTCAAAATAGAAATAGCACTGAATGTCACAAGCCCATATTTAGGTAGACAGTCTACATCATCATCATTTTCTTCATATTACTTAGAATCTGTTGGTGAGAAATAGGAGCTCCTAAAATCATATGGAGTTGGAGGAGTGTGAAAGGAGGCGTCGTAGGTCATTAGAGGAAGAATTACTAGTCATAGCAACCTAATGCGAAACAACGGCAGGAATTCAGGTTTCTATAGCATAAATCAAGTGAAGTTTGCAAAGCACACATTGAAATCACTAAATGTCCCTAAGCTCCAACATTTCATGTTTAAAATGAGGAGGGTAATGCCTACATTTAAACTTTTCTTAAGTATGTTGTGAGCCACTAATCAAAAAGGATTTTGAGATATGAAAAATGAAAAGCGTTTTAAAATTTTTATTTAAAATAAACATGTTTGGCAAAAATATAATAAATTTTGAGTTTGCCAATTTCAAGGACCATTGTTTTTAGAATTAAATATATAAACACAAAGGAGAACAGTGGCACCAAAATAATTTAATATTTGCAGTATGCATCTAAAACAAAACAGACAGTTATTATGTATTAGGCAAATGGAAGAGGTTATTTTTAATACTATGAATAAAAAATCATTTTTATATATTTTATGTGGTATATGTGTGAGGAAAAAAATTTGTTACAATGTTTTCACTCTAAAGCTCAATTTTTAAATATTGAGATTAAATATAAAGTATCAATTATACTTTCCTACATGAGATTTTATAAAATATATTGCTATCATAAATGAGAAAAATTTACAAAAAGCCATCAAATTAAGGAACAGTAATTTCATGAAAATATGGCCTTTCTCTATATCTGAAAAGTTTCACATTTCACTTTAGGGTATATACATAACACATAAATTTCATCTCTTAAACGTCTAGATCAGCCATTTTAATTATTACGTATTGATTATAATGTATTTTTTTTAATTTTCTCTAAAACAGAAAATAGCTTATATATTAATTCAGATATGTGTAAGTAAGACTTTTAGTCAAAATGGCAGATCTCCTTCAATTCTCCAATGGGTTCTTTGCCAGCTTTGGTATTAGACATTACTGATTTACCTCTCTGAATGGTTATGCATTTTCCTAAATATAGAGGACTACTTCATCATTAACAAATATTTGTCTTCATATAGTATTATGTTTTCAAAACATAAAAAGGAATAAAATAATAAATCTCTTGCATGATAGAGTCCACTGTGACACAAGTGTCTACTGCCAAGGTGCCCTGTGTCCTCTAGCCTGCTGGAGTCACCTTGCACTTTAAGATTGAAATAAAACCAATCATATTCCACACAGTATAAAATCCAGTGTCCATACCATCCTTGAGGATCCTTGGATATCTTGTGTTTTTCTTCCTCATCTCTGGCTTTATTTTCTTGCCCACTTGATCCTGATTCTCACTTTTGTATCTCATCTTCATTGTAAGCCATCTTTCCACACACTGAAGTCCAAACTGTCTTCTTCCTGGACAATTTTGGCAGCTCAAAATGGATACTTCATTATACAGAGCAATTTAGTTCTCTTTATGGGCTTCCAGAGAGTGCCCTAAAGATTTCCCCTATGATGTTCATGACAGTCTATTAAGGTATTTTCTTTAACAAAGGGCCACACACCTGAGAATGAGATTATGCTGTGATCTTAGGAAGCAAACATGTCTATGTCAGCTGTGACTTTAAGTAGCATTTTTCTCAGCTACATATGTATTATAATCCCTTAATTCTATGACACCTTTTGATAGTAAAAGGTATCACAAAATTAATGACAGCTTTAATTGGGCAAAAGAACAAAGGCTTGATATCAGAATTACTTTTTTTACATCTACTATAAGACACTTTGATTACATGTGGTTTTGTGTATATCATTTTAGTGTATGTTTATTGTTCAAATTACTTGCATATATGAGTTCATATTTTAACATAACAATTTTGTAAGGTAAATGCCATCTCTATTTTACAAATGAGAATACCAAAACTCTAGATATAAGAGAATCGCCCATGTTCTCTCAAACCCTAGCTGAGGTAGAATTTGGCATGGATATTCTCACTCCAATTCCAGAAATCTTTCTACTACAGTATTAGAATAATTTAGAAAAACTGAATAGGAAAAAGCTAAGGAAAAACATTTATACTAGCTCAAAACAAAGTGATAAGAGCATTGATAGAGTGGTTGGGAAATGTAATGTCAAGAAGATGTGGCACAGAAACTTGACAACATTGTCATTTCTGGTAATTATTAAGGAAATGCTTCACTGAGTGGAAGGCAGAAAATGTTTCACTATGAAAGGGCAAAGCTAGGGTGAACATTATGGGAGGGACATCCTATCTCAAAGATATGACACATGCTGCATTCTGTAAGATTCTTAATTAAAATTGTGTGTGTATATATATATACATATATATATACATATATATGTATATATATATGTATATATATAGAGAGACCGTACATCACCATTTTATAGGTTTTCACATTGATGCTCTTCTATGTAATCCAATTATTACTGGAGTGGTGTATCATTATAAAACTGGTTATATTTTATTCTTTCTGTTTCATACAGCACCACTCAAGGATTTAGTAAGAAGAAACACATTGGTAGAGTGTACTTTTAGGCCTTTGGGAGAAAAATGCATTAGTATAAAAAGCCACAAGATACATTGGATGGTTTCCTTATGATGCTGATGTTGAAAAAGACTTTACCTCTATCTAAAGTGTTCTTTGATATGATTATAGTTTGAAAATATGTTATGATATTTAAAAAGGAAAAGCAATTGCTTAAAAATCATCCTATCATGGTGATCTCTAAGCTTCTTCCAGTTCTATGGTTCAGTGTTTCTAAGTTATTGAATTTGGAAATATAATTTCCATTCGAAGGTAAAAATCTTGAAGAACAAAGAGAGTAGACTCTTCAAACTTTATTGAATATAGGAGACCCCAAACCAAATACCGCCATTCATTGCTTAACAATGGGGATACGTTCTGAGAAATATATCTTTAGGTGATTTTGTCCTTGTGCGAACATCATAGAGTGTACTGAAGGGGAACAAAATTTGCCATCCCAAAGCGTGTCTTTTTAACATGAGGATTATTTTAGGCTGATTATTTTTAAGAAACAAAAGACTCAAAGTTTTTCTTGTTACCTCCCCCTTAACTGTCTAAAAGAATTCGTATTAAAAAACCTGTCTCAGGAAGTGAGCTATCACCTTAGCATAACATGAACTAGGTGGTAGACAGGGAGAAACCTAGAAAAATCTTGTTTGTTGGGCTCCCCTCTGTGTTCTCCTGTTTCTGTGTGGCCAAACACTTGTTTTCCAAAAGTTTGGCTCCTTTTCACCTACCTGTAAATTTCCTTCCTTCCCTTTGAAGTCCCTGACTCTCCCCACCCCCAACACCTTCTTTTGTCTTTAGCTGAGGATGGCATTTAAGGTGAGGGCGTTGGCCATTTTGACAAGTTACTCAATTTTCCTGGGTTTCTCCTACATATACATGTTATTGAACTTTTGTTTGTTTTTCTCCTGTTAATCTATCTCATGTCAATTTAATTCTTAGACCAGCCAGAAGAACCTAGAAGGGTAGAGGAAAATTTCTTCTTCCTCTACGGTGCTTACACAAACTACACGGTATAGTCTACTACACATCTAGGCTATATAGGACTAATCTTACGGGACCACCGTGGTATATGTGGTCTGTTGTTGACTGAAACATAGTTATGTGGTGCATGACTGTAACGAAAACTGTTTAATTAATCATGGCTTGGGACCTAGAAGAAGCCCTCTGCTTACCCTTTGCTTTAGGAGTTAAATGTAAGAACAGTGAGATAGCTCATCCATAGCTAGGAGAAATTATGAGGACCTCCTACCTGACTCAAGTCTCAGAGCACTTTGAGAGAACTGAAATCAAGCCTGATCACTCTGGCTCCACTGGCTTCCAGCCTGAACCTTCTATTATATCCTTATCAGCCCAAATAACAGTTTCTTGTCATAAGTCCAAAGAGACTCTCTATAGACAATCACTATTGTCGTCTGTTATTATTGGTTACAAAAGGTTAGAGTTTGTCTTAGGATGTACTCTTCACCTACAAGTTAAAAGTTTATAGCTTAGTAGATTCTAAATTTTGAATCATAACAACCATAAAACTTTTTAAAAAGTCACATTTCGTAAATCATCATAAAATTCTTATTTATTACAATTATATTCTTTGAACATAAACATCTATATAAAGTAATATAAAATGAAACAAATTTTCAATGTATACAAGTCAATTTTTCACATGAATGTTGAACAAAAAGAGGAGACATAAGACTAAAAATACTCAATTTTTTCAATGCCAACTAAGAAACTAAGGACTATTTCACTGTGTTCAGTTTTAAGTGGATAAAAAACACTTTCAAGCATTTTATGAAATTAAAGTATTTCATGATTTTAAAAAATTCATTTAATATTTGAGGGTAGATCTTTTTTATACAAGCTATGATGTCTTTTTTACCTGACATGGATGTGTTATTAGACACCATACTGGCTTATAATAAGTGAAATATCCACCACAGCCTTCTTTTAGAAAGATGCAACATGTATGAAGCTGGTTGTTTTCTTCATATCCTTTCCTCTGTCATTTTCACTGTACAGGAAGTTGTTGCAAGGGAAGTAATGCTATTTTCCTCAATCACAGCTCTTGTTTCTGAAGGATGTCAAGGTAAATGGGGACATAAGTCAACCTCCTGCCCTCTGGTCAGTACAAATGTTTCAGATGCACAAGGAGCTGCTATCAGCTGCTTGTATATGTCCCAAGCAGATTCAGGGCAAAATATGTTGTCCCTTCAAGCCAATATGCTTTATTATCTATTGATCATTTTGTTATAAGAGAGCTTGAACGGTATGTGGGAGAGGATTGACAAGGAAGAATCCTATAAAAAGAAATTCATTCCTGGCCCCACATTTGTAGACTCTGCTCAATAAAATAAATGCAGGGAGTGGGCCATTTCTGGCCTCCTAGGAAAGCATATTAGTGACCATACAGTGTTATGTGAGTGTGTCCCCTGGGAGTCGTGTCCCCATCCCAAGCAGTTTTTCTTCCTTTTCCAAGTATTTTCCTTTCAACCATATACACTATTGTCCCTGAGAAGAATAGTGGTAAATACAGTTTCCCATCTTGTAACATTATCAGGGATGTTGTTCTCTGGCACTCCTTATTGATGGGTACCTCTTTTAATTGCCCTATTGGTTTCCTCTTTATCCACGTCTGGTTCCATTCTTGAATCCAAATAATCAACTGTAGCTACCATGACTACATCATGCTTAGTTGTGAGAGGTTTTCTATCTTTCAGATCAATATCACAGTTAAGGGAGTTTCTGATACCAATCATTTCATTGATAAAATGATATGGGAGACAGAAGAGTGATGCAGAAGGGCCACATGTAAAGAGCAAGTGGACCATCCTTATTTCTGGAGAGGTCTGACACAGGGATGTAGTTAGGAATTCAAGCATATTGAGTATGAAAAATGTTAAGCTGACGAAGTCTGCAAATTAATGATACAATTTCTTTATCAATTTCTGGTAAGATGAGTCTTCACTGCCTTGTTTTACTTGAGGCAATGCTGATTTCTACCTTTGGATACAGGAAATCTTCCTTCTCGGCAGAGAAGAAAAAACAAGAATTGTAGTTCAAACTAGCCAACTTAGAAAGGACAACACAAAAAGAAGAACAAGGAGTACATTTTACTTTTTTAAATGTCTGTTTCTCCCAATGAACAATAAGCCCCATGACAACGTGGACAATATTGGTTTTGTACACCACTGTATCTCCAGGATTTTGTAGAGTGCTTGGTACATAGTAATTTCTCAATATATATACATTGAGTGATTGAATGAATGTTATCTGAGCAAAAATGTTGAAGACAAAGCAAATGTGACTAGCTTAATACTTTGGGGAAAATATTAGTTTAGATAAAATCCAAATCCTATAAATGTTTTCACAGGAATATTTGAAAACACAGAGAAAAAACACTCAAGGATGGTAGAGAATGGCTTTTATAGGTTGGGTTCTCGGGAGGTAAACTCTTAAATTGATATTCAGTGCAGTAAGTTTACTGGGGAGTAACCTCTGGGAGAATGAAAGAAGATAGGGAAGGGGTGTGATGTAGTCTCAAGAAAGGCCTAAGCTAGTCCCACAGGGAGCTCTGGAATGTCCTCGAGAATTGGCTGAAATCAGGGAAAGGGAACCTGGACTTTATACCCCCACTCCTGCATTGAACAGTAATTGGATGTAGTTTGCCCCTGGAAGGATGGGCATGTGACCTACAGCAAAACAGCATACTGTAGCAGAGGGCAAAGCCTTGAAGAGGACACAGCTGAAGACTGCCAGCAGCCAACGGTCTCAGCAGCTGGGAGAATAGATCCTGAGGAAGAGACCTGGACTCTGCCTGATGTCATCCACTACAATGAGAAAGGGTAGGGTTCAGAGAGAGCTTCTCAAAACTAGGGCTTGAGGAGGAAAATTATACCATTAAATAATGACAAAGAGATTCTCCTGAGAAAGCAAAGGCACACCGGCATGAAAGGTAATAATGTGTCCAAGGAAGCACAAGTATAAGTTGTACATAATATTTATTATTTAAAATATAATAATAAGATGATGATGATAGAAGTAAAGAGTATTTAGCAAGTGCTAACCATGTGTCAGAGGCCATGTAATTATTTTACATATATAGGTTTCCCCCGTTTTACGAAAGACCTACCTTAGTACTTGTTTTCACTAACCGAAATTTGAAGAGGATTTTTGCTTTTGTGAAAAAAAGGCAAAAGCGAAAGTAGCATTCAGTGTTTGTTTTGCAGCGAGGCAGTCATAGAGGCAGCGGACACCGGGAGCGGGAAGAGTGGGGCCGCCAAGCTCCTTCCCCGGGAACTACACTCAGCATCTCAGCATCAAACCGCCATAGCTTTGAACTGTGTCTGTGAGCATCTGTGCTTTATCTTGATTTATTTTGGTAGGTTATTTTTTGGATCTGGGAACGCTCAGAAAATTTTCCCGTACGAATTATTGGTAATTGCTCCTTTGCTTTATGCGTTTCACCTTATGAAAGGGTTCACAGGAATGCTCTACTTTTGCATAGCAGGGGATATCTGTATAGTGGAGTCAAATATTATTTATGGTAACCTGGACAAAAATTACTAATGTATGAGTGTCATAATCTTTTCTTCTTCTGGCATATTTCTAAAGGAGAAGGGTTTTCTTTATCTATATATGTCCCCAGTCTCTCCTTTGCTGTAAAAAAATCTGACTGAAATATGAAGAGGAAATAATAAGAATATTTTCGAAATGGAGAACAGATTATTGGTTTCTGTTGAGGGAGCATAGCCAGTAGGAAGATGAATTATGGTTATCAAAAGTCAATAGGAAGAATTCCTGTGGTGATGTAACGGTTTAGTATTTTGATTGTAGTGGCAGATACAAAAACCTACACATGTGATAAAATTGTATAAAACTACATAAGCACACACGTGAGCAAATAGACACATGCAGTGTGAGCAAATACACACACACAAACACACATACATGAGTACAAGTAAAACTGAGGAAACCTAAATGAGATGGATAGATTGTATCAAGCCCAATATCCTGTTTGCGATATTGTACTATAGTTTTACAAAATGTTGCCATTGGGAGAAACTGCGTATAGGGTACATGGAATCTCTTTTTATTATTTCTCACAACAGTATGCGAATTTACAATTATCTCCATAATACTTTCTACTTAAAATTGAAGAAAATAATAGTATGAGTGGGCATTTTTAAGTTCCATTTGAATTCATGTTATTACTTGCTGCAACAATTTAGGAGTAAACTGAAACCAGTATTGTCGGAAGTATTAAAGTATTATCTAGAAGGCTTCCCTAAATCTTGCCTGATATAACAACAGACTGATCCCTGTCTTCTGCCACCAATTCTACAAGAAGTTAAAAATTACCACTATCTTTGAGAAAATGTGATGACTCCGGCCAGAGAGCAGAACTTAGAGAGCAATCTATTAAGGTACGAGTTGGTGAGTACAGAGTACTTTTAAGAATAAAAACAACGGTTGGGTGTGCGCACTCTGCTGCGGCGACCCGGGGTTCGCAGGTTGGGATGCTGGGCGGGCACTGACGCACCGCTTGCTGGGCCATGCTGTGGCAGCGTCACATACGGGGTAGAGGAGGATGGGCACGGATGTTAGCCCAGGGCCAACCCTCCTCAAGAAGAAAGGGGAGGATTGGCATCGGATGTTAGCTCAGGGCTAGTCCTCCTCACAAAAAAAAAAAAAGAGAATAAAAACAACAATGGCTCGTATATATTGAACATTATATGTCATACACTGTGCCGATTGTATGTGCTTTAACTCTTTAATCTTCAAAACAATACCTCAAGGTAGCTGTTAACATTGCCACTTTACAGGGAGATTAAATGAATTTCTAAGGTCATGGAGCTAATGAGAGGCGGAACTAGGATTCATATTCAGATCTTTTTCTCAGCTTCAGGTCATTACCTCTATGGTATATCATGAGCAAAGCATAGCTTCGTGAAACCTCAGAATCTGGAGGACAGCACAAAAGATGAAGGACTATGTCTTAACTATATATTTTGTGAATCCAGGTAGACACACTGAAGACTTAGGGAAAAATCACGCAGAGTAAAGAATCTGGGCAGTAATTCAGGGGTCATCCATCTGTGCATTTGAACCACTCTCTAAGACAGAACATTACCCTCAAATCTCCAGGAAGTGGTGGAACATAGCTATTGTTGAACAATATGTATTTTTCTTTTTGCAGGTTTTCTCTGTTGGAACTTTAAAATAAATATATGTTTTATCTCATATGAATTACAGCTTATGTTTATAATTTGAGAGCACTGTGGAAGCCTAGCTGGCACTATCCTTGAAAAAGCCATTGTTGCCTATTTTCTCCCTCAAGGAATAGTTAACTCTACTGCAGATAATCTAATAAGGAAATTAGGACTGCAGAGGTAATATAAGCAACATGTGTCAAGATAGATACAAAGCAAGCATTAAAATGACTACTTTTTTCATTCTTTCTGTTCGCATCTCTTCTACCTCCCTCATTTCTCTCCTCTCTCTTCCTTTTCCATTTTTTAAAATATCTTTTAATTGTCATTTTCTTCCATAAGTTGCTGCTTCTTTCTTCATCCCTCTTTTCCTGAGTTTGCCTTTGTTCCATTCTCTATCACACAACTATATTGTCTGTTCTTAAGTACAAATGCAGTCACTTAATGTTTATCACTTTATCTTCATTGTGAAATATGAACTAAGCCCACCCCTACATGCTTCCCTCTCCTCTCAAAAACCATTTCCCTGTGTCTAGATACTAAGCCACAACTTAGATTGGAATATATCCTTACTTAGTACATTTTTATGTAATAATAATGAAAATTATCATGATAATTTCTTTCAGAAATTCTTAAATTTGTTTCTTATAAAATACATCCTTAAGTATATCTCATTTCCATGCCACATTTCATATTGCATGTTCTAGTTTATTTTACAGCGTGAGCTATTTTTGTTTTACAAACTCAGAATTTTCTTCCTCTCAGCCATTCCTCCATAATTGTCTATTCTCCTCACGTGGGGCTATCCAAACTTAGCCTAACGGAGGTCTTTGCTGGACACCATCCAAAAGGCACAGGCCAGCATCCTGCTGTGATGATTACAGATGTTCTCATTTTTGATGAAAGAGGAAAGAAGCCACAACCCACAGTTAGCTGTAAGTCTCAGTATAACTGCTTATCTTGATGGAAGTAAGATAACTAGCCGAGTGGTCCAGAAATCTCAGGCTGGAAACCTATGTCTCCCTGGATATGCATTTGGCCAATTTAGCTAAAGAAAAGTTATAATTTAGAATCATTTTTTCATCCATATAAGTATAAGAGAAAAGCTGCTTTTTTTTGGTCCCAATTAACTTTAATGTGTTTCTTTCTTGGTTATTCCAGAGGTACTTAAGCCGCTGCATCAGTTTATATTCCTCTCTCTTTTACAGATTTGAGGAACCTAGATAGAAATCTTTCTAAAGTACTTCAAAGGCCAAATTTATTCAAAATCTACTCTTCAAAATAATCAGAAAAACATATTAAAAGTATATTCAAAAGGAGAGAGGCGATTGAAGATTGCAATGAAACCTAGTTTATAATTATTTATTTAAAGGTCATTTTCATCTGATTTCCCCAGTGGCTAACGGAAAACAGAGCCCTTCAAATCCCAGCAATAATTATAAGGAAGGACAAAGTGCACTCAAGTTCTTGATATTGGGTACTGCAGGGAACAATTTTGCCCTCAGAGACACATTTTCTTCCACATATAAATTCATAAAAAGATCTTTCAATTCATTTGAACTCATTTCAATTGCCATTTTTAATAGTCTCTCAGCTATATTTAACACTTTAGAAAACTATTTCCCCTGACTCTGCCCATTGTGACAATTATTAATCATTTTTATTTAACAATTTCAAAGCTCCAGAGATACTGAGTATATTATATGGATTCATCGAATACATATTTCTGATGCAACAGGCACTTCATAACCTAAAAAATAAACAACCTATGTTCTTAAAGTAATTAAAAGGGGAAGACATATACTTTTCTATGGCAAATAAACCAATTAACACCAAAATAAATACTTACTGGGCAGAAGCCAAAAAAATTAATAAATTGACAACAGTGTGGGTAGAAAACGCTATAATTTTCTAAACTCATAAAAGATCAAAGAAAAAATAATTAACACAGAGCCATATACCTAAAGGCACCTTATTTACTTTGAGTAGGATCTTGGAACTTCAGAGTTGCAAGAAAACTTACAGCCAGGATTTCTAACCTTTTCCAGAGTTGAGACTCTTGAGCATCTGATTAATGCTATGAACTCTCTCTTTAGAAAAATGTACACATGAGATACACTTAAAATTCTGCTTAACTATAGATAGTTTATAGAAAATCTGAAGACCTCTTAGAGATCATATATTCCAGGTTAAAAATCCCTGCCTTAGATGTAGCCAGTCCATATATTTTATAAAATGCATTTATTGGCTTTATAACCTACATAAATGATGATCTGATCTTTCCTGAATACCTCTAGTGTCAAGAAAGTCACTACTCTATAATATGTTTGATTTTTTGGGTAACTATAATTGTTAAAAATAAGTTCTGCTTTCTATTTAACTGAAATCTGATTCTTTTCAAATTCTATTTACTGTCGCTTAAGTTCTGAAATCGATAGCTACACAAAATAAATCCCTTTTCACGTGAGAGCCCTTATACATAAAATATAGCTATAATAGCCTTCTCAGGTTTCCTCTTATTCAGGCCAAATATCCCCAAAACCTTCAATCAATCCTCATAAAACCTGGTTTTGCAGTCCCTAAAAATTCTGATTTCTCTCCTCTGGGTATTCCACTTTGAAAATGTGTTCCTTAAAATATAGCAACCAAAGATGCACATATGATTTGATCAAACAAGAGTGTGTTTTCCTTACTGTATGAAATCAAAACACGAGAATGGAAAATTGGACACCTCTTCCTCCCAAACCCCAGTTCTTACGGATGGATGAAATTAGGAAAGATAAAATATAATAAGTAAAATTAGGATCTCACCTATGTAATTATCAAGAACTTTGAGGCAGAAGAAGATAATGCTATTAGCATCCTACCCTTTCCTTAATGTTTCATCCACGAAATTTCAGGGAGGGAAGACAAGAATATCATTGTAGCTAAGAAAAATGAAAAAAAAAATCAATTAAATTGTACTCTGATACACTAATTGTATTTCCCTCACCACCTCAACATAAAATGGAACAATGTTACTTATACTGTTTTTTTCTAAATGCCAATGGAAATCAATAACCTGAGTGGAAATAAAACCAAAACTATATTTCATTTATTACTTCTGAATTTCTACAGTAAGATTATAGAGCCATTTTGAAATATGTTACCAACATTATATCTATTTAAATTGTATCCAAATGACATAATTATTATGTCCAAATTATTCTATCTAAATGACATAATACTGAATTCTTTGGAGTAAACTTTTCCTGATGCTCAAAAAAAATATATTGTACTCTGAGTAAAATTATATTAATGTAAAGGAGTAGTCAGTATGGAATTTTGTAAAGAAGGTAAAGAATTTTCCAGTGTTTATTCAGACATTGGATCTGGGGTGCAGGTATGGTACAGGAATGGCCTAGACGAAACGTCTCTCAAAGTTATCCTTTTCCTTTTCTGATTTGCTGGTCAGCAAGAGACTTTCTGATTATTCATTTGATATCTCAAAGGCCCTATTACTGTAAAGGCGATGCCCTGGGTAGAAAATGCAAGCATTCCAGTCACTGAAATCTAAGCCCTACCCCCTTACCACCACCACTGTTGTTTAATTCAGTCACAATGATGACTCATACTTAGTTTAAGTCCATTAAAAAATTGAAGATTTTTACCCCTTTTGTTAGGTCATGTCTTTTTCACATTGCATTTTTCAGTTGAATCTTGGACATAAGGACAGAACATTACCATCAATTTATGACTGAAGTTCTTCTGGAACAGACAATACCAATTAAGTTATTTGGATATAAGCTTAGTAATACATCTGGTAGTAGTCCTAGTACACAAAAAATTGATGGTGCTGGTAGATGAGGTTGAGATCCCTTCTATTATCTAAAATTATTGAGAAACTGTCTCAGCTTTCATCATTCAAAAACTTAATTCTTATCCTCATTAAAACCGTTGAAAAGTATATTGAACAAGACAAGGCTGAGCAAGACCAATAGAAATACTGGTATAATTTGATAGGGGGCTATTAGGACCATTGGCCTTTGTATTAGTTTTCAGAGGCTGCTACAACAAATGACCACACACTTGGTGGCTAAAAACAACAAACATTTATTCTCTCACAATTCTTCAGCTTCTCCAACTCTTGGGCTGGGTGTGTATGTTTATCTCCACGACAAAGAGTCCCAGCTTCAGCAGGATATTCATGTCACCAAGCTCAGAGGAAACAAGAACTTACATAGTTTTGGTCTATCCTTATTGTCTCTACCTCATGTTTGTGGGTTCCCATTAATTCTTGCTCTCTGCATTTTGTACTCACATTCTTTACCTGACAATCTGCAGACTTCCAGCTCCATCAGTATCAGAGCAAAAAGACAACGGCCTCTCAGATACTGCTTAACCAGCTCCCACACTTGTATAAGGTAGAGTTCAGAGGGTGGAGGTGAGATCCATGGACAATTATCGAGGAACTTCCAACATTTTTCCAGGTGGATTTCAGAATTTCCATGGAATAGTGAATCTTTTGTGGCTCCCATTTTCCCCCTTTTTAACAGGAGTGTCTGTAGCACTTATCTCACGCCTATCTCACCATTATATGTTGAGTGTGTGGGGCAGATGGCTCATCTCTTTACTTTCACAGGTCTACAAATTGAGAAGAATTGTGCAGGAATAGCTACACTTAAAGAACTACACCCAAAAGGTTTTTCCATTCCTGATCTTAATTTACGTGATGAGATTTTAGACTTTGAGATAATGCTGGAATGGGATAAGTCTTTTGTGGAACTTAAGAGGGAATGAGTGTATTTTGTGTGTGGCAAAGATGTGAATAATTGGAGATCAGTAGGCAACCTCCAAGATGGCCCCCAATGATTCCAACCTCCTGGTATTTTTGTCCGTGTGTCTTTATGAGTCCCCTACCTCTTGAGTGTGGGCTGGATTAAGTAACTTGCTTCTAGCAAAAAGAATGTAATAGATATAATGGGATATCACTTCCAAGTTTTGGCTACAAAAGGACTGTAGCTTTCATTCCTGCTCTTTCTCTCAGTCTGGTGGAAGCAAGCTGCCATGATGTGATTAACCCTATGGAGAGGCCCATATGACAGTGAACTGATATATCTGACCAAACTGAGGCCTGCCAAAAGCTATGTGAGTGAGTTTAGAAGCAGTTCTTCCTCTAGTCATGTGGTCACATGAGACCACAGCCCTAGCCAACATCTAAATTACAGTCTCATGAGAGATCTTGAGGTAGAGACATCAAGCTAAGCCATGTCCAGATTCCTAACCCATAGAAATTGTGAGATAATAAATGTTTATTGTTTTAAGGCCCTAAATTTTGAGGTAATTTGTTACGCAACAACAGATCACTAATACATTGATACTCTGGAATAATTAGTTTAAGGATTACGAGCTAAATTTTGAATGCTTCTACAAATGGAAAATCTTAACCATTACATGCTGCTTTTATTTCTCTCATATTTTTATATTAAGTGAGAAATTCTGTTCTCACATATTGAGGTGTCATAATGTTACTCTCATGTGCCAACAATACATTTCAATTAATTATGAATCTACCTAGTTTACTACCCTATAACTAATGTACCTTAATTTAAAAAATTGTATTAAAATATTTTTGAAATCAATCACATACGTCCAGTCGTTATCCCTTGATATAGAAAATATTTAAAAATAAACAAATATATTTACCCTCGTTTTAGTTATTCTTATTGAATGTATTTTACAACCTAGGGATGACTTCCTATATTTTTAAATATTGACAATTTGTTTAATAATCTACTGTAGATTCATTTCTTAGGTTAATATCAATCTTGCCAGGCTATAGTTTCTTGCATTAAAAAAAATCTAGATAGCTTTTAGCAATCTCTATACAATCACCTTGATTATTTGGGAAATCAATGTACTCATTGATATCTTCTGTTTTCTGTGACAGAGAAGATGGAAGGAAATAGGAGCTGTGTAGTTTAACTTTCCCTTTTTTATTCTGTCACTTCTCTGGTAACATTAAACCTTTTCCTCCTGCAAATAGTGCTTTTCTTCTAATTTCTAAACATAATTGAAATAACTCTATTCTGTTGTCATAATGTTTTATCACAAACCTCAATTCACTTGGTATTTTAGGGTTTTGGTTGGTTGGTTTGTTGGTTGATTGGTTACTTGGTTGATTTGTTTGTTTCCACACTATGTCTGAAATGCTTCATGCAGTGTTTTTATTTTTATAATTCTTCTATTTTCCTAAAGATCTTTTTTAAGAGCTACTAAAACAGTTATGCCTGTGTTCAAATTGGCTTCTGAATTCCCCTCCCTTCCCTTCTTGAAAAAGATAATTCTTGATTATGTTAATACAAATTTGAGAGTTATTTATCTCTATGTATTTTCTTCCGAACTTGTAACATTAATTATATTTATTTTATGTCATCTAATTAAATTATTAAAAAACCCATATGATATCTTTCTTTCATTCTATTATATTTTTTGAGCCAATGCCCTAACTTAAATTCCTTTCTATTCTGGTTCATAAATATACAAGCATCTATTGTTGACACATAGACCACAAAACACACACACACACACAGATAAGTATTATTAAGTAAATAACCTCCAGAACATTTCCTGTATTCTTTTTTTTTCCTCAGACTTTTCTACATTTGTGAAGAGGTTTTAAGCAACCCACCAATCCAAATATACCTAGAGTCATCAAGTCCCATATCGTTTCTCTTTTCTTATTCCCAATGTGTTTTCTTCAAAATGCGTCTTCCCTCTCTGTGGAGTCTCCTCTCTGCATTCACATTTCTATAACTTAACATACTTATCTCCATAATCTCTGCTTCCTCCCCACTCTCCATAACCTCCCTAACTAAAGCATTGCACTCTTTTTAGCAATGGTCTCTCAGGAAAATCATACATCTAACCTAATTCCTACAGCTGTAGGTTCAAGCCATTCTGTTGTTTACTATCACTTTGACAATAAAATGCTCTTCACTATTCTTCATAAATTATCTGTTTATGTAGTACTTACATTTTGCCTATTTTATCATATTTCTCCTTAATCAGACCTTACAGGATCTATTTCCTACTCTGAACTTTGCCAATACTGATGATAACTAACTCGACAAACATTGTAGGGTAATTTTTAGTCCCTAATTATAATCCTTAAAAATTATCAGGTTATAATATGAATTAAATGCTTAGAGTCATATGTTAACATGATAATTAGATCAACAACTCCGTCTAAAATGAAAAGTCTACTCCAAATACGGTGAAGGTAAGCTGAAATGAAAACTAACAGAATGCCCCAAATAAACATGTCACCTGCTCACTAGTAGCTGCTCACTCAGAAGTGTCTGTTTTTAGGGGTCTTGATGAAATGCTGTTCTACCTGATCTTATTTAATATTTTCATTAACAACCTGGAAAAGAGAACATTTAATTTGTAACAGCATTTAATTCAAAGTAAAAGAAAATTGAAAAACTGTGTGGAAAACTGCTGAGGACAGAAACAATACAAAGAAAGCAAAAGAGGTTGCCAAACTGGCAAGAAATGAAATGATGGCTAATAAAAAATAAGTGCAAGCTCATAGATAAGAAAAACAGATAATTTTTAAAGAATTTATTTATTCATTCAACTTTGGGAGACAAGGTTCTGAGGTAGGTAGTAGAATAAGGGGAACAAAATACAGGTCTTATCTTCAAGGACATCATGATCTAGTGATCAACAGGTTATAGAGTCCTTAAAACTAAAATTCCAATGCACTAGTGCCAGAGGCTTAGAAATGACTCAGAATCCACTATCCCACTTCAGGCATTACAAACCCAGACCTACATTATTCACTAAAGACTGACCACATTAATCGGGCCATTTCACTTGTAATTCATTCTTGTTCTGTTGTTGTCTGAAGTAGACACAAACAGTATAAAGGGTAAATATAAATGGATACTCCCTGACTCAATGCCCTACAATTCTAATATCTCAATAAATTTTAAATATTACAAATCTGGCAATAAAATATCAGTGCATATGTTAACATCATTGAATAGACAAAATATCTCTGAACAAAAAGTTTCCCTAGCAAATTTTCTGATGATGAAATTTAAAAGATCTTTTGATGAGGAAATTGCATCCACTATTTCCTTTTTTAAAAAAGTTCTGGCCTCTGTAAAGCTCCATCTCCAAACTTGTAGAGGTGAAAACAAAACTACATATTTGTGAGACTGGGAAATTTCTTAATTATGTATAACTAGAAAAAAAACACAAAAATAAATTTGATGATAATGCTGATATACTAAAATATTAAAGACATCTAGTTAAAATATTTGTCTTTGTGAGAATAGCCTTACTGCTGTCATTTTTGGCTATATATCAAAGCACTATTATTCTTTGAAGTGATAAAGTAAGTAAACATTTCAACTTAACATGTCAAAAACATAACTCTTGATTTTGAACATTAAAGCCTATTCCTCCCACAGTTTTCCCCATATCAGAAAATGTGAATTTCTACACAACCAATTGCTCAAGTCAAAATATTATTGGAGATGTTCTTGACTCTTCTCCTTCCCTGGTAACTCATCTCAAATAGGAAACTGTTGATTTTACTTTAAAAAAATTATAAATAAAAAATCCAGCCAATTCTCATCCCTGTCAATCCTACCACACTAGCTGAAGGTATCCTATCCATCTTACCCCTTTTGGATTGTTTTAATAGCCACTTATACTGTCATTCTTTTTCTACCCTTGCCTTCTCACAATCTGTTCTCTCCAATACCAATCTTTTAAACCATATTGTGATCAGACCTTTGTTCTGCACAAAATCTTTCTATATCTTCTCATCTCACTCAGGACAAAATCCAGAGTCCTTATCATGGCCCACAAAACTCTACATGATCTTCATCTCCACCTTCCCCCATCTCAATGACCCCATCTCCCTTTTTTTTTCTTCAGTCAGTCACTAGGTCCCAGACACAGAAGTCTCCTTACTGTTCCTCTAATTCATTCTGCATATTGTTGCCTCAGGGCCTTTGCAATTGTTCTGTCTGCCAGGAATGATCTTCCTCCAGATATTTCTGTGACCAGCTCCATAGATCCTTTTATGGCTCTGCTCAAATGTAGTTTTATCAGACAGGGCTTTCCTCAAACCCCATGTAAAATAGTAAACTGTATCCCCGTTCCTATTAACCTGCTTCACATTTTCTCATGTCACTTGTCATCATCTGCCATATTATAACTGCACTCCTTCATTTGTTTACTATCTATTCATCTCACCATAGTGTAAGCTCCAGGAGAGAAGGACATCATATGTCATCTGTTTTGCTCACTGCTGTTTCCCTAGTGCCTAGAACCACATGTTTTAGATGCTTCCAAAATATTTGATAAATAAATGGTTGAACATTAAAATATTAGAAAGCTGCAAAGCGTGAAGTTAGCTGATAGTCTCCAGATGCCACACCTTTGGGATTCACCATAATGTTTACACTGAGGGTGAGCTCTCCCCAGGATTGCTTTTAGCCAATGACTGAGAACAGCAAGGGTACTAGAGCATGCCCATTCCTGCCCAATGAATGACTCCTTTAGTGTGCCATATGAAGATCTGAAATACAGTCTGGGGCTCTTCTTGTCTAATCTTCCTTCCTTTCCTCTCTCCCTTCATTGATGTCAAATGCAGAGGACATGAACTGACAGCGATTACTGTTTTGAATTTACTATTTATCTTTTAGGAATCAGAATTATGCACAATATTTTATTTTAAAAATAATTTTGTAGTTAAAAAAACTGAGATAATTACATTGTGTGTGTGAGAGAGAGAGAGAGGAGAGGGAGAGAGCGAGGGAAGGGGAGAGAGAGAGAATGTATGTGTTTTCCCTCTCCCTTGGAGACTCGGCTTGTCTTAGTGTAGCAGTTGCCAGGATCAGCGGCTGGAAACAGGAAGATCCAGGCACTAAGTGTAAGAGAGTATTGAGAATGAAAACAAGAAAAGCTGGACCAGTCATCAGCCAAAGGGGCTATCAATGAGCAAGTAGCAGAAATCGAACCATGATGGTGAAATTGGGGGAGATTTGGAAATTGAAATGGGGGTAAAAGTCAAAACCAAGATAAGGTGAGATGGTCTAATAATTTTCTACAAAACAAACCATGGGACATCATAATGCTGATTTTGTGTTGGGTTCTAGGGCATGCAGTGGATAAATACTTACAGCATATTCACATTACTACATAATTCATCAAACATGGAAGTAGATAAAACATGAATCATATTTTCAAGTTATATAGTGTATATTTTAATCATCTGTCTTTATCATTTAATCTCTGTCCTGGTATGTCTGAGATTAAGAACAATGTTCATAAAACAGTATACTGAGATTCCCAAAGATTGCTGAGAAAATTCCAAGAGAGCCCCAGAGGCCAAAAAGACAAGGCTTCTTGCAGCTACGTGATGGTACTGAACAAAGTACTTGACTGCAGAGAACCACTTTTATAAAATTTTCAGTGCCCTTTCTGGACTCTTCTCTCAGTTAAGATTTTCTTTTGAATATTATAATGCTGTTAATGGCCATTGCATCATGCACATACCAGCAAGCTAATTCACAGATTAGTTTGAGAGCTATGATGCAGCAGTAACACGGGCTATGCCATCTTAGAATGAAGGGAGGATTTAAGTTGAAATGTGAAAATTATCAACCTACTTTATAAGAAATATTGGAAGAAATCAAGTTTTTCAGAATAAATAGAACATGAAAGGTTTTTGAGCCCAATAACCAATTCTAAATTAATTAATTAATTTGAAAACAGTTCTGGATACATACATTAAGCTAGGAGCTGGTGATCTAGGATGTCCAACAAAACAGACAGGCCCTTGCCCTTGTTGACACTCAGTATGCATTTCAAAATATTTCCCCATGATTCTGATGTTGTACCAATTGAATTGGGACTGTAATTCAAGACTTTATGATCATTTTTTCAAATGCATTTAGTTGTAGGGGAAAAATCATATATAAACACTGGTTAGAAATACTGTACAACGCAAAGATACAATATATCAATTTGGAATGTTAAAAACAAAGAGATATCCTACCATCAAAATGTTATTGGGAGAAGACATTCTGCAGAATATGCCTATATTTCCTTTGGAGAAGTGAGGCAAAAAGGTTAGTGTCAAACATGTGAGCGGCATCCTGGAGTATAGACCCTCACATTTTGGTAAAACTTTCTTGGCGTGACTGATTAGCAAGATGCTTAATCCAAGAAAATTTAAAACCATCAATGGGCTAGAAATAATTGATTTCAATGTAGGAAATGCAGACGATAATATTCAACACAAAAGAGATCTGACGCTAACAGTTTTTGCATGACATCACTTCAGTCTTAAGGTGATAATCTTAAGTGTCTGGTAGAACAGCAGAACATTCAAGGTGTTGCAATATCTGAGAGACAGGATCTGAAAGATATATATTTCCGTCAATGCAATAGACTAGATAAGAGTAACATGGAGAATGGGATCAGTTATCTGATGAGTTAGATCTTATAGATCTGTCTGTGAAGAGCAGACTATTAGTGATGCTTATAAGGAAGTTCTTATGCAAGTTGCACAAACATAAATACACACCTAATGACTAGAAAGTGGAAATGAAGAGGAAGAACGCAGAAAATATGGCAGTGACAAGAGATTCTCTTGCTTCATTTGAAGGGGTTATCAAATCAGCATTTTTCAAAAGCCAAGCAGGCAATGAAAGTTACATTACAAATTGTATCATACAATGGGATGATATAGTCACTTGGTTGTTAGGAGACAGAGACCTGTTTCCCATAGGAAGTGACCACTGACCAATGATTTGATTCATTTTAGAAGGCATTCTGCGTAGTGAGAAGGCTAAAAAGACTTTAGATAAATTTAACTTCCTATTTATCAAGATGGATTTCCCTGGTAAGATAACTGGCTTTTTAGAAATGGCTAAACGTCAGATCATGAAGAAATTTGATGACATATGTAAATCCAGGCTCAGGTGTGTGGTTATAAATGCCATTTAGAACCTTCTAGTGTGCATCCCCTAACAGGTCTTTACTGTACTCTTTATTTGGCAATGCAAGCTCTTTTAGTATTAGCTACACAAATCTCTCAGGGCTGCAAACTATTAATCTTTGGCAAAAAACTTGCTACAAAGACTTCCCTTCAAGAGATTGAAATGTTTAATGTTTTCAGCATGAGTCCAGCACTACTACAGGAGAGTATATCATGGGGGTTTTGAAGCATTGGATCAAACTTCTCAGATAAGCAATGCATCCCTCTTGCTCAGCAAGTCAAAGAGAAATGGGCCCGTATAGGAGTCAAAGAGTTGGTAATGGTGATTGAAGTTTCACTACAAATAAGATTTTGCATCCTTCATTTTTACCATGAAAGCATCACAGATACTAACTTGTCTCTCTAACTAAATTGGGTGAACATTTTGTTAGTTTGGGTTCTTTCAAAAGCAAAGGCTGAGATAAAGATTTTAGTATAGGTAATTTATTTGGGAGGTGATCTAAGGAAACAAAATGAGTGAAGAAGATATAGCAAAAAATGAGAATAGGTTAAAAAAGGGGTGTGGTAATGAGTACTATTTTTTTTTTTTTTGGTGAGGAAGATTGGCCCCGAGCTAACATCTGTTGCCAATCTTCCTCTTTTTGCTTGAGGAAGATTGTCACTAAGCTAACATCTTAGTGCCAATCTGTGCCAATCTTCCTCTATTTTGTATGTGGGACGCTGCCACAGCATGGCTCAATGAGCCATGTGTAGGTCTGTGCCGGGATCCGAACCCACAAACCCCAGGCCGCCAAAGTGGAGCACGTGCACTTAACCACTATGCACTGGGCCAGCCCCAGTGAGTGCTTTTTTGCTGAAAGCAACTGGGACCCCCACAAAGGGGTCCTCTGAGGTACCATGTAGAACTTGCCTTGGGATTGCCTCACTGGTAGCTGGGGTGGCTGGGGGCATTTATTCATTGATTCCCATCCCTCATTGCTTGAGAGTTGTATGGGGAGAAGAACATGGGCTTAAATATGCAACATGATCAGCTTGCAATTGAGCAAGCTCCAGAGTTCTGGAAAAATCCTTTAGATGGAGAAGAACAAAGATAGATGCAGGTGCTTTGAGTGAAAGCTGTGCTAGGAAATGTTCTCAACTGCCACCTTACTCAGGTAGCCAACAAAACACTGGGAGGGACATCAATAGTATCTGATACATGTGTGTTTTGTGATTATTTTTCAAAATTGTATTTAGAAAAATAAATATCATATTACTGTATGCCAATGAAATGATGTAAAAAAGAGTACATATATTTGGGGAAAAACGTATCTGTTTTTCTCCTCTACTAATTATTTCTAGTGGGGTGACAAGGAAACATTTTGCCTGGTAGGGAGAGGGAACACATCTAGAGAAGGCCTTGAGTTACACATATACAGCCAGATGGCTCTAGTTTCTGAACAGAATTCTTTGACATACTTTGGTCCTGATCATTTTCTTCATTTTAGAAATCACAGCCTGATCTGCACTTATAAAAACCCTATCAGGAGCTTGAAACTACAGTGTAAAAATGTTTCATTTTAGAAAAGAAAGAGTTTCACTCTAGACTTTTTTTTCCATATTGCTTTGATCTGATTACAGAACACTCAGGTATGCACACAGAACACGCAGACACGCACACACACCCCTCACACCCATACACACAAGATTGTGTCCTTGAATTCAATATTAATAGGAGTAGGTGATCAGGAAAACACAATATCCTGCTGTAAAATGTCAAATGATGGGGCCAGCCTGGTGGCGTAGCAGCTAAGTGCGCGCGCTCCGCTGTGGCGGCCCGGGGTTCGCTGGTTCTGATCTTGGCGTGCACCAATGCACTGCTTGTCAAGCCATGCTGTGGTGGCATCCCACATAAAGTAGAGGAAGATGGGCACAGATGTTAGCCCAGGGCCAATCTTCCTCAGCAAAAAGAGGAGGATTGGCAACAGCTGTTAGCTCAGGGCTGGTCTTCCTCACACACACAAAAAAAAATGAAAATGATTTTGTAAACCTAGAAATTAAGAAATTTTTGAATAGCTCAAAACTTAGCAGCAAATGGGTAAACCTTGCTAATTATTACTAAATTGAAATCATAAAATATATTTCTGATGTTGAAAACAGCAGAAATTCAGAATACATATTTTTTTCTGAATTTCAATTAATGAGAAACTTTAAGGTTTCTGACTGGAAAGATTAGTAGTATATAGTTGAGAAAAGTGTTAGGAAGAAAAATACTGTTTTGTTTGGATGTAATACGTTTTTTTAAATTGGGAGCAAATTGCCCAAATTAGGAACTTTTAGGAATCACAAATATGATTGGTTATTAAAATGAGTAAATAACAAATAGAATGCAAAAGCAATTTTGTATATGTTATATACCAAGAAGAAAATAGGAATTCCAAATATTTTATCATCTATATTTGACCTAAAAGGAGAATTACTAGCAAAATGATGTACCTTACAATTGGCTTATGTTAATTTTATTAAAAAGTAACTCAAAGCTTGAAGTTTTGTCTTAGCACCAAAAATATTTATTTCATATATATAAAAATGTTTTATTGGACCTCTAAACATATTGAGACTTCTGCAGTCTAGGTTGTCATCTCTCTTAGAATCTGAATTCACTACAAATCATATTGTTTTAGCACTTCCAAATAGATCGGTTAAGGCTGCTTATGAATCAGATGGGCTGGGACAACTTTTAAAATACACAGGTTCTCGTTTTGTTGATGGTTTCCTTTGCTGTGCAGAAGCTTTTTAGTTTGATGTAGTTGGGAGAAGATATTTGCAAACTATATATCAGATAAGGGGTTAATCTCCAAAATATATAAAGAACTCATGCATCTCAACAACAATAAAACTAACAACCCAATTGAAAAATGGGCAAAAGACCTGAACAGACATTTCTCCAAAGAAGATATACAGATGGCCAACAGGCACTTGAAAAGATGTTCAAAATATTTAACTATCAGGGAAATGCAAATCAAAACTACAGCGAGATATGACCTCACGCCCGTCAGAATGGCTATAATTAACAAGACAGGAAACAACATGTGTTGGAGAGGATGTGGAGAGAAGGGAACTCTCATCCACTGCTGGTGGGAGTGCAAACTGGTGCAGCCACTATGGAAAACTGTATGGACATTCCTCAAAAAATTAAGGCTAGAACTATCATATGATCCAGTTATTCCACTGCTGGGTATTTACCCAAAGAACTTGAAAACACCAATGCATAAAGATACATGCACCTCTGTGTTCATTGCAGCGTTATTCACAATAGCCAAGACTTGGAAGCAACCTAAGTGCCCATCAAGGGACGAATGGATAAAGAAGCTGTGGTATATATACACAATGGAATACTACTCAGCCATAAGAAACGATGAAATCCAGCCATTTGTGACAACATGGATGGACATTGAGGGTATTATGCAAAGTGAAATAAGTCAGAGGGAGAAGGTCAAATACCGTATGATTTCCTTCATTAAGTAGTAGATAATAACAACAATAAACAAACACATAGGGACAGAGATTGGATTGGTGGTTACCAGAGGGGAAGGGGGGAGGGAGGAGGGTGAAAGGGATAATTCGGTACATGTGTGTGGTGATGGGTTGTAATTAGTATTTGGGTGGTGAACATGATGTAATCTATGCAGAAATAGAAGTATAATGATGTACACCTGAAATTTATACAATGTTATAAACCAATGTTACTGCAATAAACAAACAAACAGACAAAATACACGGGTTCTAGGCATGCGAACTTAAGGTAATCAGTTTGCACTTAAAATCCAATGAAGAAACCACCTGAAAACATGAAGGGAAGATTCTCTTAAAGAGAAAGACTCAATCCATCTTATCTGTGTTTCAAAATAAGTCATTTCTCCAATTATTTCATTAGAAGACAAGAGGTTAAAGCATGTATATGTGAGATTATGTGTGTATATGTGTGTGTGTGGGAGGGTATGTGATTTTGATTACTCTGGATATCTTAATAATCAGGAGAGCATACCAAAAAATTTAAAATCTTCCAAAGTGCTCAGATTTTTTTGCTACTAAAAGATTTCCAAGATAGGGAGTACTTTTATATCCTTAACATTGTTTTCTTTAGATGGGAAAGTAGACTTTCATATTTTATCTCATTTATTTAAAAAATGTTTGCTTAAATTCCGATTTTTATCAAAATAAAGTTGTTTCAAATAAAGTGAATTCAATGAAACAATGAGTTAGCTGTTTACTTGAAAGGATGGTATAAAATAAAGAAAAATTAGCTTCAGAGTAAGATGCAGAAGAATGTAAATTCTGGATTGGCTAGTGTTAGATTTGTTTTATTAAACAATTTACATAGAATGTTTCAGTCTCTATTTTTCATGCATATAACAAGAATAATTATGTCTAAGTTGCAACATGATTATAAAAAGATCAAATGAAGTAATGCATATAATTTCTAGCCTATAATATATGTTCAATAATTGCAAGTTGTAAATCCTAATCAGTTTGTTTACTTATTCAACAGCATGGACTGATGGATTATTCTCTTTAATCAATTATAATCAATAAATACTATCATTTTGACATTTGACATTTTGATGTTCACATTTCCCAAGGTTAGGCTCCTGTGTTTTGATATATCCATATTTCTTTGTGTATTTCCTAGTCTCTGGTGCAAAAGGATGTTCCAGACTCATCTTGTGTTTTCCCTACCCCAGCCTTGGAAGAATCAGTAACTTCTACTAGGAGCTCTGGTTTCTTTTAGTGAAGAATGGTATTTAGAAACCAAGGTCAAGGTGCTAGGTATGCTCATTGCTGGTGATATGTTATTGCCTCTTGCCCCTCTTAGCGAACGGTTTCAGTTCATATCAATACTTCCAATTCCAGTCTAATACTACAAGGTATATTCTAGTCTTCTTTATTTCATATTGGCAGCCCCATTCTCCAATAGTGATAAACCTGCATCCCATTATCTTCAATATATTTACTCAAGTCTAAACTATACAGAAAGTAATTGCAGAAATGTTAAGCCCATGCTACTGTTGAAAGTAACCCTACTAATTAAATTTCAATGTTTGTTTAATTTATTTTTAAATACATTGAAATGTACAAATCTTCATTGTACAATTTAATGAGTTTTGGCAAATGCAGGTAACTGCATAACTCACAAATGTATTAAGGTATAGAATATTTTCATCACCCCAGAATATTCCTTCATTCCCTTTCCCAATCAATTCCCTTTCTCAACTAATTTGATGATTGCCTTCAAAATAGATTAGGTTTGTCTGTACTAGAACTTCACATAAATGAAATAATACAGTATGTACTATTTCATAACTGGTTTCTTTCGTGCAACATGATGGCTGTGAGATTCATTCTTATGGTGGAAGGAATGACTAATTTGTTCCTTTTTATTGCTGAAACTTATTTTCTCATATCAATATACTACAATTGGTTTATCCATTCTCAGATTGGCAGAAAATTGGGCAGTTTATAAAGTTTTTCATAATTAGGAATAAAGCTGTGATGCTCTTTCCTGTACAAGTCTTATGTAAACATATATTTTCTTTACCATTAGATAAATACCTACATTGAAATCGCTGGTGCCTTGGTTGGGTGTATGTTCAATTTTGTAAGAAACTGCTAAATAGTACACCAAAGCAGTAGTGCTATTTCATTCTCCCACCAAAAATGTATGAGAGTTCTGGTAGCTTCATAGGGTTATTATTGTCATTGAAACAGATTCTATGTCTCAATTTGGGAAGAATTGACGTATTAAAAACAGTCTTCCAATCTTTGAGAATGACATGTCTCTTCATATAATTAGGTCCTCTTTAATATTTTTCAGCAATGCTTTGTAGTTTTCAGTATAGCAGTCCTTCGGAGCTATCAGTGATGGTATAGAGAAATATGATTGATTTTGATATATTGACCTAGTATGACTATGCTAAGTTCACTTATAGTCATTGCCCTACAGATTTTTTAGTATTTTTTTATGTAGACAATCATATTGTTAATGTAGTCAGGTTTACCGCTTCACATTCAATCTTTAGATTTTTATTTATTTGTCCTTGCCTTATTGTGCTGGCTTGAATTTCCAGAGAGTGTCGAATAGAAGTGCTTAGGCTGAACATCCTTCCTTTATTTTGGACCTTAGGAGGAATGTTTTCAATATTTCATCATTTGATGTAATTTTAGACGAGGCATTTTCATACACACCTTATATCAGAGTGAGAAAGTTTTCTTCCCTTTCTAGTTTTCTGCGAGTTTTTATTATAATGTGTTGAATTTTTAAATGCTTTTTTTCTGTATCTATAAAATGATCATGCGTTTTTCTGCTTTATTTTGCTAATATGGAGACATAGATTTCTCGGGTTTTGCATGTTAAACAAACCCTGCATTCCTGGAATGAATCTCACCTAGTCATGAAGCATATAATACTAGATTTGATTTCCTTATTTTTAAGGAGTTTTGCTTCTAGGTTCATAAGGGATATTGCTATGGAAATTTTCTGTTGTAGAATCTTTGTCAGGTTTTGTTACAGGGCTAACCTCATATAACAAGTTGATAAATTTTCCTGCTTTGTCTATGTTTTAAAATAGTATTGTAAGTTTGGCATTATTTTCTTTTTAAGTGATTCCTAGAATTCTGCAGTGAAACCATCTGGGCCTAGATTTCTTTTTTGGTAAGAAATTCAACTTATTTAATCAATATAAGATTATAGATATTTTCTCTTAATTCTCATGTCACCTTTGGAAAATTATAGTTTTGACAAATTTGTCTTTTTCATCTAAGTTATGAAATTTATTGTCATAATATTTTTCAAAAAGATTCCCTTATTATCCTTTGTCGTCTGTAGGTTATGTAGTGACATTACTTTCTTTATTTCTGCTATTGGTAAATTATGCTGTCTTTCCTTTTCTCTTGATTATTCTTGCTAGCAATTTAACAATTTTATTACTCTTTGGAGGAACAAACTTTTGGTTTTATTGGATTTTTCTATTTTTGTCTGTGTTCTATATCATTTATTTCTATTTTTTCATTATTTCCTCTTTTTTTCTTGTTTTGGATTTAATTTGCTCTCTCCCTTGTCTAGCTTCTTAAAATGGAATTTAAACCACTGGGATTAATACTTTGTTTACAGTATAAGCATGTAAAGCTACAACTTTTACTGTAATTTCTTCTTTAGTTGTTCCACAGCAGAAGCAGATATATTGTATTTTTATTGTCACTTAGCTTGTTGTATTTTTTAACATACAGGAATTCAAAAGTGTCTTTATCAATTTCCAAATATTTGGAGTTTTGTATTTATCTTGTTCATATTACTTTGAATTACATTTCCTTGTAGCTAGTAATCATAATCCGTAATATTTAAATATTTTTAGACTTATTGAACATTTTATGTGAACCTTAAAAGAATGTGTATTCTAAAATTGTTGATCGTAATGGACTATTAAAGGCAATATGGTCAAGTTGATTGACAGCGTTTTTATCCTTTCTATAGTCTTACTGATTTTTTTTTTTTGGCTGGTTGTTTTATCATCACTGATTAAGGCACGTATACTAAAACTCTGAATGTGTGGATTTGTCCCCTTCTCTCTTTGATTGTGTCACTTTTTTGCTTCATGTACGTATTAGTTTCCTAAGACTGCCATAAAAAAGTACCACAAACTTGGTGGTTTAACAACAGAAATTTATTGTCAAAAATTATGGAGCCTAGTAGCCCAAAATCAGAGTTTCGCATTATTGATTCTTTCTGAGGGATCTGAGGGAGAATTTGTTCCAGGTCTTGCTCCTAGCTTCTTGTGATGGCCAACAATCCTTGGCATTTCTTGACTTGTAAGATTTCACTCCAATCTCTGCCTCCTGTCTTCACATGGTATTCTTTCTATGTCTCTGTATCTTCACATGGCTGTCTTCTTATAAGGACACCAGTCGTATTGGATTAAGGCCCCAACATACTGTGGTATGACCTCATGCTAACATAACTAATTATATGTGCAATGTCCCCTATTTCCAAATAAGGTCACATTCAGAGATACTGGGGGTTTAGACTTCAACATATCATTTTTTTGGCAGGGGGGGATGCATGATTCTACTCATTACAATGCATTTTGAAGCTCTTTTATTAATCATATACACATTTGTCATTTTTATGTTTTTCTGATGAATTGACTCAGGTCATTATGAAATATGTTATTTCTGATATTACTCTTTTTTGATATATTTTGATTTGTATTTATCATTTTTCTATTTGTTTTCTATTTATCCCATCTGTCTTTTGTTTTTCTGTTCCCCCTTAACTGCCTCCCTTATGATTATGTGAATATTTTTCTAATCTCATTACAATTCATTTATTGGCCTTTTAGCAATACCCCCTTTGCATTGTAATTTTTTATTGTATTTTCTTTATGCATTAAAATATTCATCCTTAAGTTATAAAATGCTCTCAGAGTCAATAGTTTCCCAATTCACATAAAATTCAAGAACCATTTAGTCCCACTCATTTTATATGCTATTATAGTATATATTATATTATACATATATTATAAATCTCACAATATTGTGTTTTTCCACTGGAAAGAGTTATGTATACATTTATTTTATCTATTTATTTTATTAATAGACTTTCTTCTTTATTATATTAATGTAAGAAAAGAAAACACAAAATACTATCGTACACTTCTCCATATATTTAACATCTCTAGCGTTCTTTATCCTTCTTATATATTCAAGTTGCACGTGGCATAATTTCCTTTTAATCTAAAGAACTTCCTTTTGAAACTTTTGTATTCCAGTTCTGCTAGCAACAAATTCTCTCAGTTTTCATTTATCTGAAGATATATATTTTGAAGGATATTTTCACTGGGTATCAAATTATAGGTTGACTTTTTTCTTACTTTCAGCACTTTAAATATGTGATTCCTTTGATTTCTGGCCTCTGTTGTTTCCAGTGTGAAGTCAGATATGGTGTATCTTGTTCTGATTTTCTTATTTATTCTTCTTTGAGTTTGATGAGATTTGGATTTGTCAATCTGTTTTTCACAAAATTTGTAAATTTTTAACCATTAATTCTTCAAATATTTTTCTATCCCATTCTTATTCTTTCATTTGTGGAATGCAATTGTGTATGTTAAACTGTTTGATATTGTCCTACATATCACTGAAGCAGTGTTCATTTCTTTTTAATCTTTTATCTTCCATTTTCTTCAGATTTTATTCTTTCTATTGATCTATCTTTAAATTCACTGACCTTTTCTTCTGTTGTTTCCTTTTTTCTGTTAATCCTATCCAGAGATTTTTTTTTTATTTTGTATGATATACTTTTAGATCTAGAATTTCAATTTATTTTTTATATACCTAATCACTCATTTTGACCACTCTTCCTTAAAATACCTAAACACATTTATAATAGTTGTATTAAAGTCCCAGTCTGTTTATTAAAACATCTGAGTTACCTCAAAGTCTGTGTCTATTAACTACTTTTACTCTTTGACGCTTCACTGTGGGCCACATTTTCCACTTTCTTTGCTTGACTTGTGAATGTTACATTGTAGATACTCTAATTTTATCTTCTGCTGAAGAGTGTGGATTTTGACTTTTGTTTTAAAAGGCTGTTAACTCTGTCTTCTTTGTGGCGGGCAGTAGCTGAAATGTCTGCTCTGTTCTTTGAGCCTTCTATTTCTTGCTTTCCTCTAGGATCCTATGCATATTTTGGTGCTCTCTTTTCTGTGGTTCCCTTGGTTCTGATTTTCCCCATAATATTCTAGACGCTCTTGCAGCCCTGACATTCATTTCCTGACTGCTCGTACAGCTTTATTTTTGAGTTCTAGAGACTCCAGGTTGTCCAGGAAATGGGGTGCCCCCTCTTATAAACAGCTTTTGAAACTTAAATGCTACCCAGTGCAAATCCCTTCTGTAAAGTGCGGATTCCTTCCAGTTTCTGAGTATCTGCCTGCTTTCGATTGTTCTCCAGTACCTTTAACTAGTGTTTGTGATTTTTTCATTTTATTTTTGTTTGTTTACTATTTTATCCAGAGTTTACAGGTGTTATGTGTGAGAGATTTAATAAGATGTAAGTTACTCCACTTTTGCTGGAAGTGGACTTTATTCATTTTTCAAACAGACATTTATACACCATTTGTTATGTGTCAGATACTGTTTTTGCTTTACTTTCAAGAAATTGTTTCATTTGCTTTATTAATATTAACAGATTAACTCATAATAATGCCCAGGGTAGGTATTGTTATTTTCTCCATTTTATCTCCATTTAATGATAAAAATGAAGCATATCATGTTTATCCAACTTTCCCGAGTCTACACAGCTAGAAATTGATAAAGGCAGGATTTGACTTCTGGCAGTCTCATTGCTATGGTATGCTGCATTTTTTTTAAATAACCAACTGTTTGATCTAACACAAACATCAATTTCCAAAATTGCTTGGATTCATAAATTTCATCTAATGTGTTATATGGAAAAACAGTGAAACTATAAATACAATCAATACATAGTCCTGAAAGGGTCTAGGAATTGCAGTTATTATTGTTCTTTTCCAATTTTTGATAGCAGTTCCAGAATAAGTGGGTCACATCTGAAGAGAAGGAAGTAGATTTCTGATTTGGAAAATAATAAGCTATTTCTAGCAAGCACTGCTACATAAGAGAATAGATCCAAATATGGCTGGAAAACGAAATTAAAGGAAGGAGAAATAGGTTTGACGTAGTGAAAGATGACAGAGAAGAAAACTAGGAGACGAGGGGCATATTAGTCAACGTGATGATAAGTAAGTTAAATGAGAAGGTAATGGCAAGTTAGAAAACATATTTGAGGAGAAAACATTCAGACAGATGTTATTTTTGTAAGTAAAATTTCAGAAATGTGAAATAATTTTGGAAAGTCTTTAAGCTCTCTGGAGGAAAGGTGTTATATAAGTGTGACTTATTTTACTTCTTGTTATGAGGCAGAACATTACATGAGAAAATACCTTTAGCAAAAAGGAGATTTTTTTGAATAGGATATGGAGGTCATATTAGCATTGCACATCAAACTTTGGATGAATCAGCTACTTAGATAAAATAAAACCTGAAACTCCAAAATAAGTTTTTAAGGACTTACTCTGTAAAAATTTGAATCAAAAATGTCACAGCTGTGAGAATCAAATATCAATATCTTCTCTAACTCATAGCACAATGTACGTAATGTGAAACTTTAAATATTTCTCAACTGAAAATTACAAATTCTTATTTTATCTCTAAATATAACACATTTATCTCATTTGTGTCAAATCTGCATTTTTATGGACTTACTGTTACAGTATAAGTTATAGCTATGTTGATATTTTATTTTTATATGGAAAATAATATATTAAAGAATTAGATCTTTCTAAATCACCTTTGCTGAAGATGAATAAGTTGGTACAAATATTATTTTATCATATACGTAATTTTTAATTGTAGTAACTTGTATTTTCTGAAGTATTTATTATGTGTGTAATATAAAAATTTAAAGGGTCATCATGTAGGGAGACTATGTTTCCAGTTGACCCAGAAAATCATGACTTATGTCTTGTCCTTAAGACCCATCTGGTTATCATTTAAACCAGATTTTCCATTTTTAACACAGTATAAATTTTACCTTTTAATTTTTTTTTTTTGGCTCAGAAAGATTTGCCCTGAGCTAACATCTGTTGCCAATCTTCCTCTCTTTTTTTTTTCCTCCCCAAACACCCAGTACATAGTTGTATATATTCTAGTTGTAAGTCCTTCTAGTTCTTCTATGTGACCTGCCCCCACAGCATGGCTACTGACACATAAGTGGTGTAGTTCCGTGCCCGAGTACCGAACCTGGGCTGCCAAAGCAGAGCACACCGAACCTTAGCCACTAGGCCATCAGGGCTGGCTCTAAAATTTTAAATATTTTAAAATTTATAGAAAAGTTGCAAAGATAATAAGAGAGTACCTCAATGTCCTTCACTCAACTAACCCAAATGGTAACATCTTACATCACCTTACTACAGCATCAAGAAATTAACATTGATACAGTACTATTAACTAATCTAGAGATTTTAGTCATTTTTTTCCAGTTTTCTACTTATGTCTCTTTTCTAGACTAGCTCTAATTCAAGATCGCATGCAACAATTTGTCATGTCTCCTTAGACTCCTCTAATATGTGATAGTTCCTCAGTCTTACTTTGTCTTTCTAGACCTTGACATTTTTGAAGATTACTAGCCAGTTATTTTGTAAAATGATTACATGGAGATTATGCATTTTTGGCACAAATACAACAGAAGTGACATTGTGCCCCTGCCACTGCATCATTTCTGGGGCTACATGATGTCAATATATATTTTTATTGGTTATATTAACTTCAGTCTCTTAGCTCAGGTTGTATTGGCCAGATGTTTTTTCTGTAAAGTTACTGTTTTCCCCCTTTGTCATTAATAAGTACATTTTATGGAGATACTTGAGCCCATATAAATATTCTGTTTCTCATGCTTTCACCAATTAATTTTAGTAATCATCAATGATTGTTGCTTGTAAAAATTATTATTGTGGTATTTACTTAATTATGATTTTCTGTTTCCATCGTTGTTTCTACACTTATTAACTAGAATTCTGCTGTAAGGAAGAGCTGTCCCTTATCCTCCATTTATTCATATGCATGATTATTTATTTATGTCAGTATGAAGTCTTGGATATTTATTCCCAGATTTGGCCATTATGAGCTCCAACAAGGTGGCTCCTGTGTATCTTTCATCATATACCCTAGTCAGGCTGCTTTAACAAAGTACCATAGACTGATTGGCTTAAAAATAACAGAAATTTATTTCTCATAGTTCTGGAGACTGGAAGTCCCAAATCAGGATGCCAGCATGGCCTAATTCTTGTGAAGGCCCTCTTCTAGGTTGCAAACTGCTACCTCCTCATTATATTCTCACATGGCAGAAAGAGATGTAGAGGGCTCTCTGGGGTCTCTCTTTTTTTTTTTTATTGATGTTTTAATAGTTTATAACATTGTGAAATTTTGGGTTGTACATTTTTGTTTGTCCATCACCATACATATGTCTCCCTTTACCCCTTGTGCCCACCCCCTACCCCCATTGCCCCTGGTAACCACAGTCCAGTTTTCTCTGTCCATGTGTTGGTTTATATTCCACATATGAGTGAGATCATGCAGTGTTTGTCTTTCTCTTTCTGGCTTACTTCACTTAACATAATACTCTCCAGGCCCATCCATGTTGTTGCAAATGGGACGATTTTGTCTTTTATATGACTGAGTAGTATTCCATTGTATATATATACCACATCTTCTTTATCCAATCATCAGTCGAGGGACACTTAGGTTGCTTCCACTTTTTAGCTATAGTGAATAATGCTGCAGTGAACATAGGGGTGCATAAGCCTCTTTGGATTGTTGATTTCAGGTTCGTTGGATAGATTCCCAGTAGTGGGATGGCTGGGTCATAGGGCATCTCTATTTTTAATTCTTTGAGGAATCTCCATACCGTTTTCCATAGAGGCTGCACCAGTTTGCATTCCCACCAGCTGTGTATGAGGGTTCCTGTTTCGCCACATCCTCTCCAACATTTGTTGTTTTTTGTCTTGGTGATTATAGCCATTCTAACGGGTGTGAGGTGATATCTTAGTGTTGTTTTGATTTGCATTTCCCTGATGATTAGTGATGTTGAACATCTTTTCATGTGCCTATTAGCCATCTGTATATCTTTTTTGGAGAAGTGTCTGTTCATTTCCTCTGCCCATTTTTTGATCGAGTTGTTTGTTTTTTTGTTGTTCAGTTGTGCGAGTTCTTTATATATTATGGAGATCAACCCCTTGTCAGATATATGTTTTGCAAATATTCTCTCCCAGCTGGTGGGTTGTCTGTTCATCTTGATTTTGGTTTCATTTGTCTTCTAGAAGCTCTTTAATCTGATAAAGTCCCACTTGCTTATTTTTTCTTTAGTCTCTAGTCTGGGTAGGCACGTCATCCGAAAAGATTCCTTTATGACCAATGTCAAATAGTGTGTTGCCTATATTTTCTTCCATGAGTTTATAGTTTCAGGACTCACCTTCAGGTCTTTGATCCATTTTGAGTTAATTTTTGTGAATGGTGATAGCAGATGGTCCACTTTCATTCTTTTGCATGTGGCTGTCCAGTTTTCCCAACACCATTTATTGAAAAGACTTTCCTTTCTGCATTGTATGTTCTTAGCTCCTTTGTTGTTGAAAATTAGCTGTCCGTATATGTGTGGTTTTCTTTCTGGGCTTTCAGTTCTGTTCCGTTGATCTGTGTGTCTGTTTTTGTACCAGTACCATGCTGTTTTGATTACTATTGCTTTGTAGTATGTTTTGAAGTGAGGGATTGTGATGCCTCCAGCTTCTGGGGTCTCTTTTATAAGGGCACTAAGGCCATTCATTCATGAGGGCTTCACCTTCGTGGCCTAATTACCTCCCTAAGGCCCCACCTCCTAATGCCATCACACTGGGAGTCAGGATTTCAACATACGAATTTTCAGGGGACATAAACATTCAGTCCATTGCACGCCCATCACTTGTGAGCAATTTCTTACTTTCTGGTACCACAAGATCATCTTGGTTCATCTTATCTTTTCCTTACCCTAGTGCTGATATCAACTATTTCTCCAAGGATCCTTGGTTTCTTTAATTAGAGAATAGAATTTAAAAACTAAGATAGCGGCACTAAGTTTTACCATTTATTACTCCTGCGTTGTCATTGCTTCCACACACTTCATCAGACAGAGCTAAGAAATATATATATAATAACTATATATATTTATACATCCTTTAAAATATATATTAAAAAATATATATATATATCTCCTCACACACAGATCTCTATTCATTTCTAAATATATTTATCCATATATATCATAATATCTATTACTTCATGCTGATGCGTCCAATTCCAACAGAACACCTAGGGTCCATTTTGGTCTTCTCTCTTTCCTCATTTGTAACAACTTTCTCTGACAGTGAGAAATCTGATTCTCATTATCCACAATATAGTTACTTATTTGCTTATTTCTAGTGTACACATAAAGTAGTTTCAGTATTTCTAACTCACACTCCTGTGAGTGCAAATTTATTAACTGGAGTATTTGTGTACTGGTTTCTGTTTTGTACACAGGATACAGGATACATTTACTGTTTTTCAAAGTTAGTCGAGTTAGTTCTTTTCCTCTTTCCCTTCAATATGGCTATAAGTTTCACTTATACTAGAGTTAGGTCCATTTATTTAGGTTCTATTTTTGGTTCTCACATTTTGCGTTGCTTTTACCTCAATATGTGAAACATTGTCATGGCTTAAAGAGTCAGAGCTATACGGAAAGGTATCATCAGAAAAGCGTCACCCTTCCATCCTACTAGCCAGTTCTCTTCCTCCATTCTTCCAACCACCCACCTCTTATAGGTAAGCAATCTCATCAGGTTCTGCTTTAACCTTTCCATAATAATGCTCTGTGTGTATGTGTGAGTATGTGTGTGTGTATCCTCACTGTTACATGAATGATAGCCTACTATAGGTAATTTTTGCACTTTGATTTTTTTCACTTACTAATATATACTAGAAATTAATCCATATCAGTTCATAGAAATCTCCAAAATTCTTTTTTACAGCTTCATAGTACTCATTTATGTATATATGCCATAGTTTATTCAATCACTCTCTTTGTATAGGCATTAAAGTTTTTCCCAATATTTTGCAATTACAAAAACTTCGCAATAAGTAAACTTCTCTATATGTGTTTTCATATTCTTGTAAGTGTATCTCCAAAGAAATGCCTAGAAGTGGAATTGTTGGTTCAAAAGGTAAATGCATATGTAGTCTGGTCAAGTTACCAAAATTCTCAACAAAAGAGTTAGTTTGCATTCCCACAAGCAATGCATGAGAGTGCTTATTTCCCCACCGTGTCAACAACAAAATGTGTTATCACACCTTTTAACTATTCCCAATTTGGTGATGAGAATAGTATTTCTGTGTTGTTTTAATTTGCATTTTTCTAATTATGAATTTAAACATTTTTCCACAGTTTAAGAATCATTTTCATGTCATTTTTGTGAATTATCTATTCATGTTTTTTTCCCATTTTTCTATTATATTTCTGGCACTTTGTTCCTTAATTTTTCAGAGTTCTTTATACATTAGAGATATTGGCTCTTTGTCTGCAGTATATATCACAGATATTTTCCTGTAGTTTGACAGGTGTATTTTGACATTTTCATAGCACTTTTTGCTGTACAAAATATTGTATAGTCAAATTTATCAATCTTGTATTGCCTCTGGATTTTGAGTCACAGTTAGAAAGCATTTCCTTACACTAAGGTTAAAGAGGAATGCAACCAATTTTTCTTTTAGTACCTGTATGAATATATTCTTTACATTTAGATCTCATTATATTAAAGAGAGCAATGCAATGATAATACAGACAAATAGAGCTAAGAAACTGATTAAACTGTGCAATTATGACCAATGATAATTATTCTATTTATGTTATTCTTAAGATACAAAAAATATAGTCTCTTAGATTACACACATATAAATATACTTTTTATTTTAAAATTATTTTTGAAAATAGTTTTTGGATATAATCATTTTTAAGCACTGATATTATAAAAACCATTATGACTATTTCCAAAATTTCATAATTTTGAATATTTTAACACTTCCTTTCACTCTCTAAAATTGTGCTCCTATGGCTAATGAATTTTACGGCCTCTCTACTTATCACAACCTATTTTCTATGTGTGTACAGGTACAAAATAGCAATTGGTATCATGAGAATTCTCAAGATAATCTTATGAGAATATTCTACAAGCACTCGAATTCAGATTTGGGAGTGGAATATATTTTCTACCAAAATTAAACATCAGATCATGTTTCCAAATTCTTGGAAATAGAAAACAAGCAACCAGCCACAGAAAGAAAGTTAAGGCAGCATTGACAAAATCATTAATTTTGAAGTCAGGAAAATAATAGGTTTAATTTTCCTCTGCATTTCTAATTTGCTGTAACCTTTCTGATCATGGATTCTCTTACATTTTACATAGAGATAAGAATGCCTTCTTACTATAGCTATTTGAAGATTAAGAAGATAGAATGTATAAAACACCTTACACATAGTTAGTACTTATTGGATCCCTTGACTCTACCCACTGGCTCCTGGGCTCCTTCAAAGATTAGATATATGTTTTTTTTCATTTTAACCATAATTTACCATGTATTTATTATGCTCAGAGTTCCCAAGACCAGCCTCAGGCTCAATGATTTGCTAGAAGGACTCACAGGACTCAGAAAAGCTATTATACTTATCATTATGGTGTATTACAATGAAAGAATACAGATTAATTCAGCAAAAAAGAAAAAAAAGCCCATAGAATGGAGCCTAGGAGAAACCAGGAACAACCTTTCTGCTGTCCTCTCCCAGTCGTGTCACATAGACAGCACTTATTTCTCCCAGAAACAGTGTGTAACAACAAAAGTGTTGCAAATCAGAGAAGCTCACCAGAGCCTTGAGGTCTAGGGCTCTTATCGAGGTTCAGTCATGTAGACTGCAGGAGTAGTCATGCAGCATCCACAGGACTGACTTCAGCTGCTCAACTCTCAGCCCCCAAAAGTCAAACTGATACAGTATGGCCCAAAGACTCAGGCATACAAAAACAGATGCTAGCATAAACTATCTGCCATGGCCCAAGGCCTCAGACACACAAAGGCATTCTCATCAGGCAGGATAGTCTAAGGGCTCAGAGGTCATCTCCCAGGAGCCAGGTCAAGACTCAGTCCAGAAGACCTTGGGAGTGTTCAAGATCTGAGCAGTTCAGGCTTGCTGAGTTAACTCTTTCCTGCACACTTACTGTTGTATTTAATGTGAACCTATTATGTAGTGAAGGGAATAGGGAGTTCAGTGGGTTTGACTCAAGACATGCATGCTTCAATGGATGGCCCTGGGGTTCTCATATGTTTGCTCAGTGGTGAAGAATTAGTTGGATTAGTTTAGGCATGACTGAACGAAGAGCAAGTGCTAGGATTTACGTGAAGGTATGGACGCCCGATAAATAGAAGCGAATTCGTTGAGAAAATAAAAACTTACAAAGAACTTGAAATTGGCTGCATAGAAAAATAATTTAGCTACTTCTCTTTAAATTTTGTCTATTGACTTTAAGAAACCTCAATCAATAAAATTCCAATTTCTTTTTGTACTTAGTAGATTCATATCTAATATACCTAAAGCCTACAGAAGAACATAAATAAATGGCATTATGTGGGGGAAATAAAAGGGTTTTTCCCAATGAGCATCATTTAGCTGGTTAGGTTGCAGTTCAAAACATCCAACATAAAAAGGAGGGTTCCTTAAAATCTGACATTCCATTAGCATACGTACAATAAAAGCACTGATGTTATTGGAGAGCTGTGTCATAATTCTAAGATTTTATTGGATTCTAGTATTTTATAAATATTGGAGATGACACTCATTAGATACTACACTAGATTATACATGAAAATTATTATCCTCATTTTAATACAATTTTAATGCTATAAATGCCAAAAGTATTAGCTGGATGTGTGAATAAGTCACTACTGGATGTTCATTCAAACAAAATTCACATAGACTTTTGCAGGGACTGAAATTATGTGTGCTTTCGGATATAAACTAGATAACTGAATCCATGGACATTTTCGTTTCCTAGAGACTGAATCAACTCAACTATCAATGTTATAGGAATTTTCCATTTTTATTTCTATTCATGAGAATACAATTTTGGAATTTTAAATAAAACAAAAGATAAAAGAATTATACCTGGCCCTGGACCATTATCTCACACAGTAGATTTCCAATAACTGTTTTTCCTATTGATTCTACTGTAAAGAGTACTTATCACAATCCAAAACCTACCAGTCTTCTAATCTGAGTATATTCTCTTGACTACAGGGTGTTCATTTTAACAAACATAAGACTGTTTTCATTTGTGGCACTCCTTCACATCCCATTTTATTCTTTCTGATCAAATCAAACTTTTAAACTTCATTCCATTTTTTTCCTCCCATGACTTAGGCAGTCTGTTAAATTACGTTATGCACCTTATCTGTAAATTTATATATGATAGCTGTTTTAGCAGAAATCACAGCATTTCTTAATTCCTTCGATGCTATAAGCGTTTTCTCTTTACTCATAAATCATGAATTTGAGTATTTTGACTTGAAAAGAAAATTTGTTTGAATCACAGATTTAAATACTAAAAACAGATACGTGTGTGTGTGGATGTGTGTAACTGTTTGTGAGTGTCTTATGAATACAATAAACATTGAGCACCTACTATGTGTAAGGCAGTCTGTTTAGGGATATGGGTAGACAAAAAGCTGTATTTCCTTCTTTGTGATTATGAATACTTGACATAAATAGATTCCAAATATTTGTACTATAAAACCATTTTCCCTCTTAAAAAAAGCAATATAAAATTGATAAAGGACATTTCAATATCCATAATTTTGCCCCTGGTGTTATTAAAGTGACACTCCATTTGCTCAGAGATCAGATTTTGCACCTACAAACTCTGAAATGGAGTGCCCCAAAACAAGAGTTGAGTAAAATGATTTTGAGTACCCAAAATATTTGCATAATATTCCAAGAGGAAAATTGTGTTGCTCCTGAATGGCAATATAATGTGTTGGTCAAGAGCTGGGCTACCTGGCTTCAAATCTGGGCTTTTCCAATTTCAAACTCTAAATAAATGTAGCTAAATTAGTTTTCTATGGTGCCAAATGAAAATTATCTTGCAAATTTTAATTTCCTCAACCATTTCAATTCTAGTTACCATGCACCTCCATCTTCCCTGCATCCTCTTGGCGAACTATGGCAAAGTACTTACATATAAATACATGTAATTCACTCCGCTTGGTATAGTAGGCACACATTATTAGCTATTTCATTTAACTTAATTAATATGCTTGATTATAATAAACATTTCACCAAATAATAGCTTGAATTTCAAAACATGCTAATGTTGTCTCATTTTTTATTAAAGATAATCATAAATAATTCACAGGAAAGCTCTCTTTATCATCATTTAATAGATTAGGAGACTAAAGCTTAGATTAGGAGAATAAGCTCAGAGAGTTAAATAGTTTTCTTGAGTTTGCCTGTCAAGTAAAGGGTGGATTATGATCAGTAAAATAGAGGAAGTCTTTAAAGTCTGGTTTACAGACAGCAGATTCTGCTGATAACCTATGGGAAAACCAGGGGGGAGAAAAGCAAAGTAAAACAAAACAAAACAAAAACCTCAAAAGCAAATGGAAAACAGTGCTATGACTCACATATTCACATAAGAGTTGAACAGATATGCATAAGTACTATACTGCTTTATGTAAAGAAATAGTAAATATAGAACACAAGCACTGCCACTCCCTCCTCCTTCATCCATGAAAGACAGCTAACCAGTTATGGCAATATTCAACACTTTGCCTAAATGAGGACACAGAATAGCATTGTTGCATGCATCTGCTTTAGGGTGTTGGTGTTAGAATCTAGAACCACGGAATGGTTCTAGAATCACACTCTGTAATTAGAGTCCTTAGTAGGTCTGTTACTTAACATCTCTGTGCCTCAGTGTTCTCTCAGATAATAATAGTATCTACTTCAAAGGATTGTTTTGAACCTTAAATTAGATGAGATAGTAAGAAGTATATAAATATCACTCATTATTACCTGCCAAATAATTGGATTTGACAATAAGATGAATCAAATTTTCAGGTTAAAACATGTTAAATAAAATAAATAAACAACAAAAAAGGCTGGCACGAGTATAACACATTTAATTTTTTCCCATGCAAAATGGCCAACATTAATGTACTCTTCATTTAAAAGGTAAGCTTAAACTATATGGAAACATCATTAAATTGAGATAGTTAAATGAGATGTTTTCTATGTTACCTTGCAAAAATGTAATTAATATTCCTGTTTGGCTATATTTTCTTTCAGATAACTGGAGGTTATTTAGTAAATCACTAGTGCCAAAGTCTGTAGCTTTGTACTTGTCTTTAATCTTCTACACTGGTCCTTGCTCCCAGATTTCGTTGATGCTCTTTTGTCTACTAGTGCATTCCTAGCATTTGGATGCTTTACTGATCTCTTATGGATAATTATATATCATGAGAAGAGAAATAAAGAATAATTTGTTGTTTTACCTTAGAGTCCCATTGTCTGTCATGCATTGTTGGGCGAATATTTGGACAAGAAATCTCTATTGAAAAACAATTGGAGATTATATAAAATATTCTTTTCTAATAATATCCTAAATTTTTCATTTTTCAAAGAATTAAGGTAAAATTTTGATGTTTTTTCTAAACATGAGCATCTTTGTTAATATTATGTAGCATACCAGACTAATTTTAATTATCATGCGTTTTCTGGCCATCAATCACCAAGTCATTATGTTAATGATTATATACACAACCTGAACATATATTTTACTTTTATATCCATAATTTTCACTGTTGCATGTCATTCCAGTGATCCAAATCTTACAAAAACAAGACAACTAAATAAATTAACAGTGTGTATCAAGAATCGATTTCTGCATTAAAAAACAAACTTAATGGCTTAAAACAATACCAATTTGACATTGTTCATGAGTCTATGGTCGAGCTGGCAGTTGTGCTGATCTGGGCCAGGCATGACTGATATTGAATAGTTTGCTCATACATCTTTACCTAGCAAATGAGTTGGCCAGAGGCTGGTTCTTATAGGACGGTCTCACTCACATTCTGGTGATTGAATGGATAGGTATTGGCAGGTGCAACAAGGGTGGCTGGGCCTCATGTCACTCATCATTCAACAGCTTAGCCTGGGTTTGATCACTTGATAATAAGATGGTTCCAAGAGAGTGAATGGCAACATGCTATGCCTCTTGAGTTGCAGGCTCATAACTGGCACAACTTCACTTGCTGCATTCTATTTGTGAAAGAAGTCACAAGAACACTCTAGATCCACGTGGTGGGAAACAGGCATTTTCTATTGATTGGATGAGCCACAAAGTCACACTTCAAATGGGTATGGGTAAAGGAAGGGAAATAATTCCAGCCATAATTACAAACAATCCACAATACTCTCTTACAGTTCTTTGACTATTTGTACATTTATCCTTATATACTTATAAAAATTCTACAAGGAGTGAATATTGAGACACTTGGACTTAGAAATTCAAAGAACTACCTCTTTGATGGAAAAAAATGATCTGCTTTTTATTCATGCATAAATTTTATTATGGATCAGAATTTTATCACATGGCAAAGTCAGTTTAGTTTTTAATTTAATGTCTCTTAGTTACCAAGTAACTATTTACAAATAAAAGAACACACAGAAAAAACTTTCCTGGTGAATACATAAATAAGAAATAAATGAATAACTACATTTTATCTATTCACGATGTTTTCTTTCTTGTAATGTTATTGTATTCATTGAACTAAATATTCCAGGATAATAAAGATTTTATAGGTGCCCTTTAAACACTAAAGGAGGCTTATTTGTCATATCACTGCCATGCTCATATACTATTCTACATATTTCAAATACTTGTGCTGATTTAAAAATCCATAATATGCAGAGATTTCCAAATTTCACCTAACTAGAACACTTAAATATTTAATATTTGGTAGAGTAAATTCAGATGTATTCAAACATATTCTAATAGTCATCATGGAAATTTCACAGGTGTGGAAGACATAGGTAGCAATACCAGCACAGGCTGGTATTGCCAGAGTTGTCGTATTTTAGGAAGTTATAAATCGAGGCTCTTTCTGCTTAACAATATTAAGATACCATATTGTTTTTCACCCTAGGTTAAGTTGTAAGCATTTCACAGGTGGAGAAGCATAGGTAGCACACAGTTTTGCTGTGTTAACAGGCAGCCTCCAAATCTCAGTGGCTTAATCCAATAAAAGCACTTTGTGCAAAGTATGTTGCATATCTAGCTAACATTCCACATCAGCTGTCTTCCATGTGTTGGCTCAGCTTTCTAGGATGCATGGATTTTATGATACCCCCATGAATGTCATGAAAGAGTAACAAAGCAGCTTGACAAGCCAAGTTACAGTTATTGATTACTTTCATCTGAAAGTGCTGCATATTTCTTCCACTCACTATTTATTAACCAAAGCAAGTCATGTGGCCTCTCGCATCTTCAAAGGGGAGTAGGAGCATGCAATTCTTCAGTATGCCCAGAAAGAGAGTAACTGGAAATATCGGTGAGCTGCACTAATGTTCCCCACTAGACCTGTTATTAATTTGAATGATAAAAAAACCTTAGTCATTCTTTTTAAACAAGAAATTCGCAGAGACTTAGATTCCTCAGGAATGTAAGAGAAAAGTGAAATACAAATGAGGATTTTCTGGTCTAACAAAGAAAACACACAAGTTTATAGCTTTCAGACAGAGATACCAATTTAAACAGAATTACCGGGACTGCAGTTAATAAGTAAAATATTCGATTAGAATTACAAACTTTTTAAAGGTCAAAGTTTAAAAACTTTAGCAACCATCTTGTGTCAGAGTGTCTTAAATATTTTGTCAGACGTAAGGAAAACTTGAAGCAAGGAAACCTTTAAGATGCAGAAAAGTGTCTTTTTTGTACCTGGAGAGAGACTATTTTCTCTTTCTTTTGTGGAGATTTCTTTCATGGAAAAAACTAAAAGCCCTTTTGTTTTTGAAGCCAAGAAGTGGATTTAAAAAGAAAGAAGGTCAGTAAGAGAAGTGCAAATTTCTATGATACAGAAAGGAAAGGGCCAGAATGGGATTATTAACAAATAGGATACAGGCCATGTAATTTTCTGCATCTATACTAACTAGATGGTGTATACTAAGTGTTCCACTGGCCCCACTTTCCCTTTGAGCATCTCTCTCACTGGCTGCAATAATGCTTAAATTTAGAGACATTATTTTTCTTATTTTTTGCTATTGTACACAGAAGGTCTATACATAATGCATGCCAGTCAACTGGGAGGGGTAACATACTAATTCTTCTATACACATAAATACAACATAACAGATATGCTATTCAGATTAACTGGTCATCAGCTATTAAGAAGTGAGTTGACAAAAGGAAAGGCATCATATGAAGGAGGGTCAAAAGAACAATACAGTTCTGGTACTTGTTTAATAATATGTCAGAGAGAAGGAAAGATCTGTATAGGGGGCTGTAATGGATCATTTGGTAGTCATATGACAGCAAAAGAAAAATTGTTATATGTGAGAAGAAATGATAATGGCAATGACAGGTAGATGGGTTGACATAGACATAAGACACAGACTTCAACATTTTGCTTAAAATTGACTCTGGTCATTCTATTTCAGATTATCATATTTCATCTAACCAAGCTTTACTACTCTGAGATTTAAGAGTAATAGGCCCTTAATTACGATAATACCAATGTGTGTGGAATTAGGGTGTAACTATATGAGGTTTGGCATATGTAAAATTTGGTCTTCATTCATTTATGTTGGTAATATCACTTTATTAGAATTGGACAAGAGCTATAGAAATGATATCTTTGTTGCTTATTTACTCTTCTGCCTTGGTTTTTGTAAAATATCATATTTATTTACAGAGAGGTTGCTTGTTATACAAGACTTTTTAAGTGTACCTCACTGAAATGAACTTGGGCCTGGAGGAAAAATGTGTTTGTGTCAGAAAGTATTTAATTAACACATAGAATGTAGGCTTCGTGACCTTTATTGTCCTGTCTTTTCTCTGATCTCATAAACAGATTTTTGTACTTGATGGCAAATTTCAAGGTAAAACTAGTATAATTGCTTGGAAGCCATGGAGTGTCAGAATGCAGCATCACCCCTTTCAGTCAGTCTGACCCAAAACTCAGCACACTATGAGATTTTTCTATACACAGGCCAGGCAACCGGCTGATATTGCCAGAGTTGCCATCTTCTAGAAAGTTATAAATCGAGACTCTTTCTGCTTGATAATATTAAGATACCATATTGTTTTTCACCCCAAGTTAAGTTGTAAGCTCTGGGAAAATTCAAACTTGTAAATTTTTGTCATCTTTCAGGGAAGAGCTAGTTATGATCTGTTAAAAAAAATGACTGTATTTCAGCAATGGATGAGACATTTTTAAGTGAATTTTGGCACATATTGTTAAGATGCAATATTACCCCACACTTATTGCCAATCTTCTTATTTTCGCTTGAGGAAGATTCACCCTGAGCTAGTATCTGTGCCAATCTTCCTCTATTTTGTATGTGGGTCACCGCCACAGCATGGCTGCCGAGGAGTGGAGTAGGTCCACACCCAGGAACCAAACCTGGGCCGCCGAAGCAGAGCATGCCAAACTTACTAGGCCACAGGGCTGGCCCCTATATTTTTTTAAAAATTATACTGATTCTATGATCTACAGTGCCAGAAAGCCCAGCCTATTAGCTTTATGCTTATCCATGCTTTCGGAGTGTGCTTCCCACATTGCCAGCCATTTTGTAAATAGGCTCTATTTGGCAAAATACAGATATGGGAGATACAGATTGATATTCATCATGCGCTGAAAAAATTCCTGAACATGGACATTTTAACTGCAACACCATCTTGAAATATAAAAAATGATGTATTAGAAAGTCATAAAGGATTGTTTCAAGTTTATTAATTGATCCATTTTCCTCAAGCACACTTATGTCCACTCTCTGAGTAGAAAGAGAAAAAAGAAATCTCTTTGACACTAGCTGCCATCTGATTCCCTGGAGCTAGCTTTGTAAACAACTGCTGGTTCTGACCCTTTATTGTATGCATTTACAAAACTAGTATTTTTTTTTAACATATATTGTATGCCATGCTCTATGTTATGCACTTGGGATACAGCAGTAAACAGGCAGGTACAGTCAGGGAATCAAATGTTATTACAATCTAGCAACTCTGCAAGATAGTTTATAACATGCAAATACACACACACACGTAGTTGGCATAAAACCACAAAACAGCAGAATGTCACTTCAACTGGTGAGTCCAAGTTCAGTTCCGTTGGCAAATAATTTCCTGGCTGTTTGAAATGAGATGGGAAATAATTCTAGAAATAAAGAAATTTGAGTGATGGGGATGACCCAGAGAAGCTCTCATCCCAGAATAATCCAACTTGCACAAGCCAAGGAAACATATAAACAGGAAAATGCTGCTGGTATGCTCAACCAGAATGGTGAAATAAAAACTAGGGCAGGAAAGAAACAATCTTAGTCACTCAATACTAAGGATTTTGACAATGCACTAGTGAAAGTTATTAATAGTTAACAACAGAAGCACTGAAGCATAGATGGCAAATAAGATCACTCTATTATTTCACATTTATATATAATTGATTCAAGCTTAATACCTTCAGTTCTATGGGACATTCACTTACCTCCCCCAGACTCATGCAAATATCCTAGAACTTTTTATTCTCATGGTAAGTTCTTATTCCTAGTACTTTCCACTAGCAAACTCTAGATCTCACATTTTACTACTATTGCCTTCCTTTTATTACATAATGGGCAGATATGCAACTCAGCCTGTTTTCCTTGATTACCGAAAAAAAATCACTTGCTTATAGCATCTGTGTATGTAGCTTATTTTATAGAAAGTTTGGAGTCATAAAGAAGATTTATATCAAACAATATCTTAAATTTAGATATTAATTTCTGTTTGCAAAAGTTTTTAAAACCCCCTTAATATTTTTTCCCACTGGCCACCTTTCTCAGGATATAGTTTCTAAAAAGATTGAGGAGTGTCTTCAAAGGAAAGCTAGGCATTGTATAAACACACACTTCTGGGTTTTCTGATACTCTGGGGTTGCTCGGCCTTTCTTAGTCTTTGAGCTCTTTTACAACTATATTAGTTGTAGAAAACAGATATCAATACAAATGATTCTTGTCCATAGACATAGGAATGAATTTTGTCCAGTAGAAATGCAATTGATCTCTCCCACTATAAATCATTTTTACATCTCTTTGTCAGTATTGTTTAGCATTACTTACTGCTTATTTATGTGTGGTCTTTGAATTCTCTTTTGAACTAGTTGTAACTTCTTACTGATTCCCTTATTAATTATTGATTTAAATAATATCTTTGACACGCATTCATTTTATATTTGTGTGGGACAGTCATGATTATAACTCTTTTGAAACTTAACCTTTAACAGGCTCCAGAACAATTTGCTAAATTCTTTCTTTCCTTCAAGATAAATCATCTCTTCCTGCTCCTCCATTTTAAGGGATTCTTTGTGCTTACTACCAGAGACTTAATTTCCCTTGGTCCCTTTGTGTATGCAAAGACTCATTATTGTGGATCCTTTGACAAAGAGCCATAATATCTGGGTTTCAACTTTCACAATCAGAAAAAAAAAATTTGAAGAAATCACAAAATTCCACGTATTTCTCTCTCCTCCACTGGTCTCTGTAATTGGAAAAGAGCAGCATAGATTTTTACTTCCTACTGATACAGATTATGCCATGACTGTTAGAAATCAGAATCAGCAATCATGCAGTTTGATTTTCTTTACCCTGCTCTATACCTATAGTGCATATTGAAGTTTAAGCTGTTAGGTATTTATACGTGATTTACTCCATAGAGTGCAATAAGTACTTCTTAATTTCTTTTCTTTTTTCATTACTTTTATTATTTCTAGAATTAAAAGAATATCTGTCATTCTAAAGGAGATGTCCTTTAGCCAAGGGGCCCACCGATAAAGATCAACAATCAAAATAAAATAAGGTAACACATCTTTCTCCACCTTTTTTTCTTTTCTCTTACAGAAGCCCTCTCCAGAATGACTCATGACAAATCTGATTCCAGGCATTAAGAAATCTGACTATGAAGTTGAGGTCTATATCATTCTGTAAAGTCATAAAAAGTTATGGATTGATCATAACTTTACAGTTTGGAACATAATTCATCTATGGTTAGAAGTTCAAACTTTAGTTAGAGAGTGTGCATACTCATAGGAAGAAACAACTAACAGGATGGCTGAAATCTCATGTGAATTGCAAACTCCTTGTTTTGTGCAATTATAATCACCAGTGTACCTGAACCCACATCAATCTTCACTCTGGCCATAAACACAGTAGCTGTATAACAGTAATAGAAAACTATAATGGAAAAATGGAAAATTCTAAAACATATTTAACTTTTACAGATATTCCCTTTCTTTAAGTAATTTACTATTAAATAACACTTAAAAAGTATACACATGTGAACATGAAGGTAATGTTAAGAATGATAGTCTTTTAAGACAAAGAGGTATATATCTTCCTGGCTCCATCAAATATGTTAAAAGGGAAACTATAAACTATGCTGGCTCAAGAGTAACTTCAAAAAATTTACTTATCCAATGCTCAAACAACATAGAGAGATGCCTTAATCTTGTATTAGCATAAGAAGTTCTCCTTTAAAAAGTAGAGCTATTGCTTAGAAAATCTAAGAAAAAATCCATTATTCAAGTTATAAAACCTATGATTACATTTATCTTTTAAACTTTCACAAAGAAAATTGTCCTAGTGTTAATGAAAATGAGAAACTGGGATTGAAATGTTATATTATTATAGTCAAAAATGAACTGCATATAAATTATACTGATTCAAGATTCTATTAATGCAAAAATATGTAATTGGGTCATTATTATTTATAAAATACAATACCAAAAGAAACATTTAGCTTAAAATACTTACTGTATCCTCACAAGATACAGTGAACTGGAAATTAATTGTCCATTTCTTCATCAATATAAATAGAAAAAACAAATAATATGGAATCCAAGGGGAAAAAATGAGCAGCACATGAACTGGGTCAGTATATGTGCAGACTGTGACACAGCTTCCTCAATAATTCCATCTTCAGAATCTGCACTTTTGGTCACAGCTGGACTAATCATGCAATAAACTACCCAGATCATAAAGACAGCCAAAATAATCATATCAGTCAGGAGGGCGGCCCATCCAGTTTGCTTATGTGAAGATGATCAGAATGAAAAGAAGTTGACCACAATGAAAGAAATTACCTAAGTAATGTGGATCAAAGCAGATAATCAGCATGGATAATTCAGGCCTGAATACAAACGCAGAATATAGACTACGACTTTTCACAAAAGTTCCAGCTAACCCTATATTGTCAATGTATATTGATCTTCCAACAGGATTTTCTTACACAGGGACAACTTTAAAGTTTCCAGAAATATTGACTGTCAAAAAAACATAACATCTCTTAGATCAAGATTGATCATTTTCTTTTTCTTTTAAATCATTAGAATGGAAAGTATTCTGTTTTCCTTTTCACTATACTACACACACACACGCATACACACACATGCACACTCATAATAATCCTACTCTTTGGTACTGTCTTAGAGAAGAAAACTAGGCCCAGAGCCAGAAAAAATCTAATATTATTATTCAAATATGCAGAATATTCATACGGATTGTGAAATTTAAAATTTCAGAGTTGATTTTAAAAAGACCATTTCTTCTGGGCAGTCATATTTCCCAAAATGATTTTTTTCTTTTTTGAGTCTGTGTGAAAATCAGTGGATTTTTTAATGAAGTAAAAGTTGCATGCAATAAAATACACAGATCTTTTTTTTTTTTTTTTTAAAGATTTTATTTATTTATTTTTCCCCCAAAGCCCCAGTACATAGTTGTAGGTCATAGCTGCACATCCTTCTAGTTGCTGTATGTGGGATGCGGCCTCAGCATGGCTGGAGGAGTGGTGCCTCGGCGCGCACCCGGGATCCGAACCCGGGCCGCCGGCAGCGGAGAGCACGCACTTAACCGCTAAGCCACGGGGCTGGCCCAAATACACAGATCTTAAGTGAACAGATTGATGAGCTTTGACAATAGCATACACGGGTGTAAATCCATACAGCTATCAAGATATTGACAATGTTGATTTTTACCCAGACCCCGTGAGGCTGTAAACAGATACAATTAAAGAAATCTCCCCATCCATTTGTGTTCCAGGAAACAGCTTACTGCAAAGAAACAACTTTCCCTATATGACTTGACTAAGAATCATGAATGCTCCCCTTGTTTACCTAGGACAAAGCCAAACAGACTCTCCAAAGTGTCATTCTTTGCCGCATAAATGATTAGCTGAACTGTTTTGATCCCGTTGATCAATCAGAACCAAATGTTTGTGCTTTGGTTAAGTTTTTCTCCTTCCCTAGGCCCCTGAACTTTGACCTCCCCTCACGCGGAACAATTATACAGCCCCTCCTTAATGGCCCCTTTTGAGAATAGGCTGATTTCAGGGTAAAATATTCTCTGATCTGTGGTCCAATCACATCACTCTCTCTCATCCCACTTCCCCTCCACCTGGTTCTTTCTAGCCTGAGCCTTGTTTACTCCTCCCTGAGCCTTGTTTACTCCTCCCTCTAAAAGAAAAGCCCTTTCTGCCTAACCTTTGAGACACTGGCAGATATTATGGTCTGAGGATTCTCCCTGTTGCAATAGTCCTCCTCCCCTTATTGCAATAAATCCTTTCAAATAGTCTCTCCTTAGTAAAGTCCGGATTTGTTTTTACTTGACAGTTATGACTCCTATGGAGGTTGGACCTCACCTACAGACTCCCACCATCTCTTCCCAAATAATGGCACCTTGTGAGTCCTCTGAACTCCTCTCTTACTTGGCAATTCAACTATCCTTTGATGAGTTCCACTCTCAAAGCAGTGTTCTGGATATCCTCTCTGTTGTTAAGGAGTTACTTTGATTCCTTTAGGTAAAGAAACTTTTCTTTGACCCTTCAATGTGCCTTCTTCTGATTTTGCCTCTACTCTCCAATTTGGGGATTGTACAAAGGAATATCTTTGGCTTCCCTAACCCAGGGAATGAGAGGCTGGGAAAGTTGGGGTGAGGATTCTCTCTGACTAGGGATTTGTGCAAGAAAATTAATCAAGCAGGACTATTTACTGTCTCATGTAAGATCTTATCTCTGATTTCATTTTCTAATCCCATGGGTAACTCTCACTCTATAACTTCCCTTCCCTCCTCTCTTCCCACTGACTATATGCTTCACCATTATGGCACTAACTCAGTTCAATATTTCTAAATATAGCATGATTTCACTAAGGTTAATTTGGAGCTGCAATGACTCTCTGGGGTTCTTGGGATCTCCCCAAATTTGTCCATCTCTGGAGGGCCCTTGAATCCTGGAAATCCAAAACTCCCCCTAAACAATTGTCTGCTTATTTCTCACAGTATGAGGAAGCTGAATAGTTACTTTCTCAGTCCAAGCTTAATCAGGCCATTTAGCAATATCAGTCTATCTTATCCGAGGCTATTCGATCTCCGAAGGATCATCTGCCAACCTTAACTATTTCGCTCTCACTCACTCCAATCTCAAAGGCACTCACATCTTTCACAATTCCTTCTCCTTATCCCTCAGCTCCTCCAAACATGTTTCTGTCTCCTTCACCTCCAGGTCCCAACTCTCCTTGTATTTACCTGCCTTTCCCTGATCCTAACACTACTTTGCCAGCTCTCTCATTTCCTATCGTTATTCGAGACCTTGATCCTGCTCCCCTAGTGCTGTGCTCCCAAGGACAAGAAGCTGCGGAACCTTAATTGCCATCCCCCAACAAGTCATGTTTAAGCCTTGGGCTCCAGCTGACTTGCATGCTACCATAAAGCATTTCCCTTATTCAAGAAAGAATGGGGAGGAATTTTCTACAAAATTCAAGTTAGTGTTAGGGTTATATTTTCCAGGGCTTCCTGATCTGTGCCAGTTAGTTCAACTTCTCAGAAGACCTGAAGATACCTCCACATGGCCCTATGGCCTTAAGGCCAAATGTGTCAAAATTAATGAAGACTTACAATTAAAGCAAAATACACCCCATCACATAACCTATCACAGAGGTCAGGAAATTGGAGAAAAAAATTTAGATTCCATTCCCATCCAAAAGTGACTGGTCAAAGACTCTGGAGTACAGACAGCAAGGTGATGGACCAGTCTCTAACTATAGGCACTGCCTGGAAAACATCTGGAAGGATTATTCAGGTCTAATCCTAAATGATCATACAACATTCACCTTAGTCACTGGTTTTGCTAATGGGCCCCCTGCTGAACTGAGAGAACCTATTCAAAAATATTACATTAATTGGCAAAACGCCCATCTCTCTGAGATCCCTGCTCTAGCAAAATACCATAAAGATGCACAGGCTAATAAAACTAAACAGTTACCCATGGCTTTCCAACTGAAACCACTTGAGGGTAATCATATGGACTTCAAGCCATCTTCGGCTTCCTTTCAATCTCCCATATGTCAGAACACCTGTAGATACTGTAAGAAAAAAGGATATTGGGCTAAAGATTAACCAAAAAGAAAAGAATCCAAGTCTCAATGACTCCCCCAAAGGGATCTGCTTCTTTCTGCCCCCAAATACACTTAAACACACTGGATGGAATAATAATCTCAGCCAGTGGGCGTCCGATCACCTTTCTGGTAGACACCGGAGCCACCTATTCCACCCTTAACACTTCACAATTCCTCATCATGATCCCTTGGAGTACACAAACCACCTTGGTGGTGGGGTTAGATAACTTACGACATGATTTTCCCCTTTCTAAACTACTATCTGTATCTCTTAGACTCCATGATACCCAACATAGATTTTTGTTAATTCTGTAACCCCTGTTAATCTGTTAGGCAGATATTTACTTTCTAATCAAAATGTTAATATTATGTTCTCCTGAAGGACTAACTATTGAAGACCTGGAATCCTCCCCTACTCACCTTTGTCCTCTAACAGCTTTGATATGTCACCCCAATTTCCTTACTCTCCTCATACTCCCCCAATCCCTTGACAGTCCCTGCATCCAGAATACGTTCGCTCATATTCTTGAGTCCCTTTGGGCTACAGTATCAACAGACAGGACATATTTAGAAAACAGAGCCCTTGAAAGTGGAAATAGATACCACTATGTCCCTCCGTAAACTACTCCAGTACCCTTTAAAACTTGAATCAAGGGCCAGCTTGGTGGTGTAGCGGTTAAGTTCTCGTGTTGTGCTTTGGTGGCCCGGGGTTCGCCGGTTCAGATCCTGGGCTCGGACCTACTCACCGCTCATCAAGCCATGCTGAGGCGGCGTCCCACCTAGAGGAGCTACAACTCTACAACTATGATACACAATTATGTACTGGGGCTTTGGGGAGAAAAAAGAAAAAAGGAGGAAGATTGGCAACAGATGTTAGCACAGGGCCAATCTTCCTCAAAAAATAAATATTAAAAAAAATAAAGTTCCTATTAACTGGAAGAAGTTATGCAGCTTGTTATTGTTTGTTAAAAAAAAAAAAAACTTGAAGCAATTGAAGGTTTCAGACCTATTATTTAAGGACGTCTTAACAAAGGACACTTGGTCCCTACTCCAGCTTCTGGAACACCCCTATTCTACCCGTGAAAAAGTCTAACAAAAAGGGATATCAATTAGTTCAAAACTTGTGGGCCATAAATAAAATAGTAAACCTAGATTCCCTCCAGTCCCTAATGTAATAGCCTCTCACTTCTATACTCCCTGATACCCTCACTTCACTCTTGTTGACTTATGTTCCAGTTTCTTCGGTATATTCCTCCACCATGATTCATTCCCAAGACCTATTTGCCTGCACTTTTGAAAATCAACAATATACTTGGACTGTTATGACTCAGAGGAAGGCCCTATCTATTTTTCCTTGGACATTAAATGCAAATTTAAAGGAGATTTGGTTTTCTCATGTAATTCAACAGTCATTCAATATGTAGATGACCTCATTCTTTGCTCCAGTAGAATTGATAATTCATTGACAGATATCCAATACCTATTAGAAGCTCTGGCTTGAAAGGGCATAAGGTTTTGAGAAACAAAATACAACATTGCAGCCCTCAGGCTTATTATCTAGGACATATCTCCCCTGAGGGAGAAACTTTTTTTCAAATGTACCAATGTACCAAGATCATTCTCAATTAAGCTTTACTTGAAATGAACAGACAACTCCTAGGCTTTCTGGGAGTGATTGGCTATTGTAGGATGCTGATTCTTAATTTCTCTACTCTAGTGTCTCCTTTATATGATTACAGAAATGGTGTCTGAACCCATACAATGGGTCTCAATCTCTTGACAGCATTTAAATCCTTAAAAATCTCCCTTTCTTCTGCCTCCAACTTGGGGCTCCAAAATTCCCTGCCCTTTTCTCTATTTGTTCCTGAGAGAGAAGGACACGTTTTAGACATCTCAGAAACATAATGAGAACCAGAGGCACATTGGATATTTTAGCCTCATTCTAGATCTATGCTCAAGCCACGATTGACATGCTAGCTCATAGCTTGAATATTTATGTAACTCATCTTGTCCAAAACTTTCTCCTGACTGAAAATATGCAACACTTTTCAAACTCTCCCCTTATCTCTTGTGAGATCCTCTTGGTTTCTATTTCTAATATTACTCTGCACTCCTTCTCACATTCCTATCCAGTGTGGTCAAAATCTTAATTTCACTAACCATCTTCCTCTCCTGATTGAAGAACAATCACATGACGGCATTGCAGCCACCCAGACTTTAACCCTTCCCCACCCTGGTCTTGCTGAAATTCCTCTTGTAGATCCAAATCTCATTATCTTTGCTGATGGCTCATACTTCTGCACATCTGAAGGGTGTTTCCAGGTAGGATATGCCACTACAGGTTTCCAGAGCCCTGTAGAATATAAGCCTCTACCCAATGCAAAATCAACTTAGGTAGCAAAATTTGTGGCTCTTGTAAGAACCTGTACTTTAGCTAAGGATGGTAGTATTAATGTCTACACAGATAGCAGACATGCTTTTGGAGTAGTACATGACTTTGGTATGTTATGGTAAGCCAGGGGATATATGACTGTGGCTGGAACACCAATTAAAAATAGGAACTAGGTGGTCAACTTTCTAAAGGCCTTATTATTACCACAAGAGGTGGTTATACTCAAAATAAAAGCTCATATGGTCAATAAAACACCTGAGGCAAGGGGAAACTCCTTAGCTTATAATATGTAAGTTAGCAGTTTATAAATCTGTCCCAATCGCACTGCAATCAGACAAGATATTATTTATCCCTCTTACCACCTGATCCTCTAGTCAAGGAAATCAAAATCTCTTATTATAAGGCTTCTGAAGAAGGAAAGACTAATTGGAAACAAGATGGATACTTTATCCACTCTGATGAGATACTGAGACACTCAGAAGATCACTTCATCTCTCCTCAGTCCCTAGAAATTTATTCTACGACCTTCAGAAGATTACCTATCAGGGGAAAAAAAATCAACTACTCCACCAATATTGGTGGATAAACTACACTTTTTACCTGGAATAAGTGGTACCCCTTTGCCCCATCTGCCAAAAAACATAATACTGGTAAAGTTGTAAAGTTAGGGCAAAGAAGAGAGCTACCTCTAGTGGGACCCTTTCTCCATTGAAAATTATATTTTATTCAACTTCCTACATCTCATGGCTCTGAATATTTCCTTACCATTATTTGCATGTTCTCTCATTGGCTAGAAGCTCCCCTGTGTAGAAGGGTCACTGTTACTACTGTCACTCCACTTCTGTAGAAGGAATTTTCGTCACCTAGGGTATTCCATTTGCCCTTTCTGGTGAACAAGGAACTCATTTCACTGGTAAAGTCATCCAAGAAATGTGAGTTCTTCCTTTGTCCCCCAAATTACATTGTTCTTACCATCCCCAGTCATCTGAAATGATTGAGCGCACAGACTATTAACACTAAAATTTGCAAAACTCTCAGAGGAATTCAATCTTTCATGGCCCAAAGTCTTGACTTTGGCCCTGATTGCTATCTAGTCCTCTCCTACTGGACCTTACCTCTATTCTCCTATGAAATAATTACTGGCAGGACTGTAAGAATTCCATTCAACATGGGTAATAGAAGAATTCAATCAGGTTAACTCAGACATTCTTGAATATTGTGAGGGACTTATTAACTATACCTACATTTATCATCAAAAGTTAGGGTTGCTTTTCCTCCAGTCACCAAAACTGCTTTACAACCTAGAAATTGAAGACTCATTCTCTAGAAACAACATCACCAAAAAACTAACCTTGAAGTCCTCTGGTAAGTCCCCTGTACCATCTTCCTTACCTCTAATAATCCAACCAAAGTTCGGAATGTTGTTAACTATGGTCTTTATGCTGTTCAATAGATCTTCAGAACTTATTTATCTTGCATAACTGAAACTTAATAACGTTTGACCAACATCTCCCCATTTCCACCTCTCCCCACCCATGGAAACCACCATTCTACTCTCTGCTTCTATGAGTTTAAATATTTTAGATTCTACATATAAGTGAAAATATGCAGTATTTGTCTTCTGCATCTGGCTTATTTCACTTAGCATAATGTCTTCCAGGTTCATCCATGTTGTCACAAATGGCAGGATTTTCCTCTTTAAGGCTGAATAATATTCCATTGTATCTATATAGACCAGATTTTCTTTATCCATTCATCTCTTAACTGGTATTTAGGTGGTTTCCATATCTTGGCTATTGTGAAGAATGCTGCAATTAATATGGGAGTGCAGATATCTTTTTGAGATCCGTATTTGATTTCTATTGGATGTATACCCAGAAGTGTAATTACTGGATGATATGGCAGTTCTATTTTTAACTTCCTGAGGAAACTCCATGCTATTCTCCATAGAGGCTGTGCCAATTTATATCCCACCAACAGTGTACAAGAGTTCCCTTTTCTCCATATCTTTGCCAGAACTTGTTATCTTTTGTCTTTTTGATTATAGCCATTGTAAAAGGTGTGAGGTGATATCTCATTGAGGTTTTGATTTGCATTTCCCTGATGATTAGTGATGTTGAGCACCTTTTCATATATCTGTTTGCCATTTGTGTATCTTCTTTTGAGAAATGTCTACTTAGGTCCTTTGCCCATATTTTTAATCTGTGTTTTTTGTTTGTTTGTTTTTTTGCTATTGAGTTGTGTGAGTTCCTTATATATTTTGAATATTAACCCCTTAACAGATATATATGCATTTCCTTCCATTCCAATGTCATGTCCAAAAAATCCAAAAAATCTTTGTCAAGGCCAATATCAAGAATCTTTTCCCCTATGTTTGTTTTCTTTTAGTAGTTTTACAGTTTCCAGAGTTATGTTTAAGTTTTTAATTCATTTTGAGTTTATTTTTGTATACGGTGTCCGATAAGAGTCCTATTTCATTCCTCTCCATGTGGATATCCAATTTTCCCAACATCGTTTATTGAAGAAACTATCCTTTCCCCATTGTGCGTCCTTGACATGCTGTCAAAGATCAGTTGACTATATATGCATGGATTTCTTTCTGAAGAGGGCTCTGATATTTTAAATATCCTTGTCTCTTTAGTTCATGAAAATTTTTGTTTCTGTAGCAATTTCACTGAGTCGTTTTGTAGAATGGACTTACTGTTCAATCAGCTATCAAGTCTTAGTATCCACTGGCTTTATAAATTTTATACATCCACTTCTTCAGAGAATGGCAACCCCTTCCCTCTATTCCTAGACTTGCTTACAATTTCTGGCCCTTTTCCTCAAAACCCACATCTCCAGATCCATCCCTGGAAGGAACACATTCCCAACCTGCCTCTCCAGAGGTTGAACAAACTGCAGACTTTTTCAATAATTATTTTTACTATCTCCAGATAGCCCCGAAAAATACTTATTTTGTCTGTGGAAACCAAGTTTATTGGTATCTACCTGCTTATTGGACCTAATTCTGCAATCTAGTTAATCATATTAGCCCATGTCAGATCTTCAACCAGACTGCCCTTTCTCTCATCTTAACCTTTCTGTTACCTCTGACTTAGGCTTTTCTAGTCCCAAGAGAACTAAGCAATCTACAAAACCCACAATGTGTTATAATCAAAAGTTCAAGTGCAAGATTCCAGCTTTTAAAGGAGACCATGACTCTCCCTTTTCATTGATTGTGCAGAGTCCCTGAAACACAAAGCCAAAAGGACTGCAAGTAAAACTAGAAGATTTAACTGCTATTGAGGACCATGCATAGGCAACTTTCTTGCCCGGAGCCTCCTTCAAGTGGGCCATTTACGAAATATGTCAAAACTCACACTTTTCAAGCTTTGTTCTAGGAGGTTATGAGAATTGTGGACAATCTCCCCGAAACTACCAACATTATCACTGTAGAACTGCAAGAACTTCAAGGAACATTCCTTCACAACCATTTGGCATTGGACATGATTCTGGCTTCTCTGGGGGACACCTGTACAGTGGTCAGAAGTGGCTGTTGTGCATATAGTCTCTGAAACAACTCTGGTATCTATGCCATCCCTAAAAGTATTTGCAAAATAGATGCAAACAAAGAAATGTGTTGAGTAATCACTGATGTCCTCACTCTGCCATCTAGGGACACATCAGCACCAACATCCTGGCATCCTCTCAGTTAGCTCCCTGAGGCCTTAAGCCTTGGTTTTACTCCCTTATTCAGCCTTTAATAATTATTTTGTTATATTCTTACCCATTCCTCTAATCAAGTGCTGATTTCTAAGACCATCCAACAGATGTCAGTCTAACAACATGCTCAACAGATCATTCAACTGATTTTTCAGGAACGACACCAAAAAGAGGCTTCAGGAGACTTGCTTAGACTCAGCTTCACCCGACTCCCAAGGTTCTCTGAGTTGTCCAGCAATAAATGAACACCATTTATCTTGAACAAAAGAGGAGACTGACATTATTGAATTTTACACAAGCCCTATGTTCCTCGGAACCAGCTAAAATTAAAGAAATCTCCCTACCCATTTGTGATCCAGGAAATAGCTTCACTGCAAAGAAACACTCTTCCCCATATGCTTCTTGTTTATCTACCCCAAAACTAGATACAGACCCTCCAAATTTTCATTCTTTGCCTCATGAATGACTAGCTGAACTGTTTTGTCACCACTGATCAATTGGAGCAAAATGTTTGTTAACCAAAATTTGGTTAAGTTTCTCTCCTTCCCCAGGCCCCCAAAATTGACCCCCTCACCCTGAGCTAGCATACAGCCCTTCCTTAATGGCTCCCTCCGAGAATAGGCTGACTTCAGGGTAAAACATTCTCTGATCGATTGTCCAATCACATCACTCTCTCTCATCCCCACTTCCTCCCACCTGATTCTTTCTAGCCTGAGCCTTGTTTCCTCCTCCCCATGAAAGAAATACCCTTTTCTGAATAATCACTGAGATACTTGCAGATCTTATGTTCCTAGTTTCTCCCTATTCAATAGCCCCGCTCCCCTTATCACAATAATTTTTCAAATGAAGTCTCTGCTTACCTAAGTCTGGATTTGTTTTTATTTGATAATATAGAACATTTCCTTCACCCCAGAAACAGACTTTATGTCCTTCCCAGTCAACCCCTGCCCTATCCTTTAAGAAGGAAACTTTGTTCTGACTTTTTTCACGATAGATGTTTCGCCAGTTCTAGAACTTCATGGAATAATAAAGTACTTTTTTATCTGCCTTCTTTTGCTCAGCATAATGCAAGCTTTCTCAACGAGCAGCACTATTGATATTTTTGGACAGATAATTATTTGTTGTGGGGGCTGTCCTGTGCATTGTAGGATGTTTAGCAACATTCCTGGCGTCTATCTACTACATGCCAATAGCATGTCCCAACGCCCACCGTTGTGACAACCAAAAATGTCTGCAAATATTGCCCATGTTTCTGAGGTGGGCAGAGAAAAATTGTCTCAAGTTGACCACCACTAATTTATGGTTTGAGGTTTGCCCATGATGTTGTGTGAACTGGTAGTTCATTCCTTTTTAATGCTGAATAGTGTTTCATTTTATGGATAAACCATACATATTTTTTAATCTATTCTCCTTTTGGTGGACATTTGGATCATTTCCAGATTTTGGCTATTTTGAATAAAGCTGCTATGATCATACTTCAAAGAGTCTATTTTTGTGGATGTTTTTACATTTTTGTGTAAATGCAGAGAAGTAGGTCATGCTTAACTTTATGAGAAATTGCCAGATCACTTTCTAAAGAGGTTGTACCACTAGAAGGATGTGCAGCTACGACACACAACTATCCACTGGGGCTTTGGGGGGAAAAAATAAAATAAATAAAATCTTTAAAGAGGTTGTACCATTTTACACTACCCTCTTGATATCAAGGTATGATAAATTCAGTCGCTCACATCCTCACCAACATTTGGAGTGGTCAGTGTTCTTATTAGTCATTCTACAGTGTATGCAATGGTATTTTTGTATTTGCATGAGGACTAATGATGTCAATAACATTTTCTTATCTCTATTGATTATTCATATATACTCCTTTTTTTTTCTTTTCTTCTTTTTTTTTTTTTTTTTGGTGAGCAAGATTAGCCCTGAGCTTACATCTGTTGTCAATCCTCCTCCTTTTTTGCTGAGGAATATTGGCCCTGGGCTAACATCTATGCCCATCTTCCTCTACTTTATATGTGGGACGCCTGCTACAGCATGGCTTGATAAGCGGTGCATAGGTCTGCGCCTGGGATCTGAACCTGGGAACCCCGAGCTGCCAAAGGGGAGCATGTAAACTTAACCACTATGCCTCAGGGCCGGCCCCATATATATGTGTGTGTATATATATATACTCCTTTTTGAAGTGCATTCTCCAGTCTTTCAATCTTTTGACCTTTAATAAATGGGTTATCTCGATATTATTGAGTTCTAGAAATCATTTGTATATTATGTCAAATATATATTTTGCAAATATTTTCTCAGAGTCTGTAGCGTGTATAATCTTTTTTTTTAGAGTATTTTTATTGAGCAAAAGTTTTGACTTTTGAAGAAGTCTATTTTATGAATTTTTTCTGGTTAGTGCTTTCTGGAGGTGCTTTACTTCCTCCAAGATTGTGAGGATTTTCTACTATGTTTGCTTCCAGTAATTTCATACTATCAGGGTTATGATCTGTATCAAATAATTTTTTTGTGTATGATGTGAGGTTCATTTTTTCTATATGCAAAACCAGTTGCTCTATCACCATTTGGTGAAAAAACCTTTCCATTCAAATTTTTTTTGCCTGGTTTTTAATCCATTAATTTTATTTTATTTTTTTTTTTTTTTTAAAGATTTTATTTATTATTTTTCCCCCCAAAGCCCCAGTAGATAGTTGTATGTCACAGCTGCACATCCTTCTAGTTGCTGTATGTGGGACGCGGCCTCAGCATGGCCGGAGAAGCAGCGCGTCGGTGCGAGCCCGGGATCCGAACCCGGGTCGCCAGCAGCGGAGCGCGCTCACTTAACCACCAAGCCACGGGGCCGGCCCTAATCCATTAATTTTATAATTATGAGTCTTTTTCTGAACTCTGTTTTGTTCTATTGTCTATCTTTATGCAACTACCACACTTTCTTGACTTCAGTAATTCTATAGTAAGTATTGAAATAAAGTAGTCTAAATCCTCCAATTCTCTTCTTGTTTTTCATGTTTTTACTATTTAAAGACCTTTGCACTTCCATATAAATTTTAGCCTAAGCTGACCATTTTTTTTTTTAAATAGGCAGAGCACAAAAGATTTTTAGGGCAGTGAAACTATTCTGTATGATACTGCAGTAGTGGATATATGTCATTATATATTTGTCAAAACCTGTAGAATATACACCACAAAGAGTGGACTCTAATGTAATCTATGGGCTTTGGGTGATTATGATGTGTCAATGTAGGTTCATCAATTGTAACAAATGTGCCACTGTGCTGGGAGATATTGATAGCAGGGCATGTTGTGCATGTATTGGGAGTATATGGGAACTCTCTGTACTTTCTGCTCAGTTTTGCTGTGAATCTAAAACTGCCCCCCAAAATAAAATCTATTTCTTTAAAAAAAAAAGCATTAGGAAATGATTTTTCTATTACTCTGTATATAATTGCTATTATCATTTTATTTCTAAAGTATAATTATGCTGTGAGGTCATAATGCTTAGAACTTAGCAAGGTAATTGTTTTTGTGTGTGTATACATATTGAGAAATGACTACTACCACTGGTGGGCTTATGCTAGGCTTCTGCTTCTAGTTGGTTTTTTGTTTGTTTGTTTGTTTGTTTGAGATGGATGGTTTCTTAAACATTCTTGTCTTAATACCTTTGTAGTAAGGAATTTGGCCTCATCCAAAGAGATGACTGGCCTTTGTCCTAGCTCCTGGGAAGTAACCTCTTAAACTTTAGAATTTTCCAAAAGGTAGTATCTTTTTTATTCATGTGGAGCTTCTAGGACCATATCTGAAGAAGAAAAAAAATTTGCTAGACTTTTGATTGGAATTGCATTGAATCAATAGATCAACTTGGAGAGAAGAATTTATATCTTAATAATGTTGAATCTTCCAATCTATGAATTAACACCTAACAATTTTATAATTACTGATGCTATCGTAAATTCTAATTTTTCATGGATATAATATATAAATGTTCCTAATGTTTTGTACATTGATTATGGATTTTGCAACCTTGCTAAATTTATTTATTAGATTTAATAGTTATTTGGTAGATTCTTTAGAATTATTTATGTATACAATCATGTTATCTGCAAGAAACAAAGTTTTATTTCTTCCTTTTCCATCTATTTACCTTCTATATCCTTTTCTTGTCTTATTGCACTGACCAGGACTTCCATTACAATGTTGAATACAAGTTGTAGTAATGGATATCCATTTATTATTTCTAATCTTATTGGGAAAACATTTAATATTTTACGATTAAGTAAAATGTTAGCTGCAGTTTTTTCATAATTGCCTTAAGACGGATTGAGACAATTTCCTTCTATTCCTAGTTTTTAAGAGAGTTTATTTTTTAAGTTATGAATGAGTGTTGAATTTTGTCAAATGCTTTCTCTTCACTTTCTGAGAATCTCTTATGGTTTTTCTCCTATATTCTGTAAATGTAGTAAATTTAATTAATTGATTTTCTAGTGTGAAGGCAACTTTGTACTCCTATGATAAATTTATTTTGTTTATGATGTATTATACATTTGGATACTACTAGATTTTACTCACTAATATTTTGTTAGGGGATTTAGTCTCTGTCTTCATGAGGAATACTGGTCAGTTTCCTTTTCACATAGTACTTTTCTGGTTGAGGATTAGAGTCATAATGGCTTCATGAAGTTATTTCTGAAGTATTTTCTCTGTTTTTTGAAATGTTTTGTGTAAGATTGGTGTTATTTCTTCTTGATATGATGGAATTCACTGGGAAATTCACATAGGTTTGGAGTTTACTTTGAGAAAGATTTTTGAATATGTATCCAATTTCTTCAATAGATATAAGGGCTATGTAGACTTTATATTTCTTCTTATGTCAATTTGATAATTTATGTCATAAAAATTGTCCAAATCACCTAGGTTGTTAAATTTATTGGAATGAAATTGTTAATAATATGACTTTATTATACCTTTAATACTTGTGTTGATGTCCAACTTTTCTCATATTATAATTCTTATTTTTATTTCTTTATGTCTATTGATGGGATTTATCTATGTATTAATATGTTAAATAGCCAGATTTTGTTTTATTTTTATTGACTTTATTTTGTTATTGTTAGTTATATATTTTATGGGTATATTTTATTATATTACTGTTTCATGATCTATCTTTTGCCATCCAGTTTAATTTTCTCTTCTTTTTCTAGCTTCTTAAGCTAACCACTTTACCAGTGATCTTAAACCTGTCTTCTATTCTAATACATACATATGATATTTTCATTAAGCACTGCTATAGCTATATCTTGCAATTATTGTTAATATCTGATTTTTCTCCAGGTTAGGCATCATATTTTCCTACTTCTTCATATGTATAACAATTTGTGATTATATATGGACAATATTGATTCATATTTAACTGTGTGAACTTTGTTTTCTTCCTTAATAAAGTGCTAAATATTATTTAGGCAGATAGTTAATTTACTTGTAGATCAGATTGATTTTCTTGAAGCTTGTTATTAACCTTTATTGGGAAAATCAAGCTAGTCTTTACTCCAGGGTTACATTAGCCCAGCATTTTTTGGCTTTTTTGAGGCCTTTACTAAATGCCATGGATTTTCAACAAGGTCTCTTCACTGTGGCTGTTCAAAACTCAATCGTTTCCCAGTCCTCTGCAACTCTGGTAGTTTTCAGCTCACAGCTCCTTGGTAATGGCTCTTTGCCCAATAGCGTTGTTTGGCTGGCTTTCTGTATTTTCACTCTGTGGATGTGTAACTTAGTATTTGGCTACATACTCATGGAGACCCTAGTGGAGCTTTCTGGAGCTCCTTCTCTGAACAGTTTCATTTCTTGTTGGTATTCACCCCCTCAAATTAAAGCTATGTCAACAGCCCTGAATGATGGTCTCTTTCTGCATTGGTCAAATAGCCCATCGCTCTTTGTTTGGGCTCCACTTCTTTGGGTTGCAGTCTAGAAAGTGACTCCTGTCAGAAAGTTGGAGGGATGGCAGAGACAATTTTGTTGTTTCTCTTCTCTCAGGGATCATAGTCTTACTCTGCCTCTTGTCCTACATCTAAAAAAAGTTATTTGATATATTCTGTTCAGTTGGAGGGTAATACAATACCATTTTTTCCTTCACAGCCAAAACAAAACTCTTATTAAGTATACCTTTAATAGATTTTTTACCTTCCCTAATAAATCATTTCAGGACCTTAATAGAAATATATTTGGGCAAATTGGCTGCACCAGTGAGAGATAATGATTTCAAGTCTTTTCTATAAGTTTAAAGATTTTTTTCAAGGTAATTTTTATAATTTACTTCATGCCTAAGACTTATAGGAGTAGGCTCACAAACAGAATACTTGTTAATAACTAAAGTACAATTACACATTGCTTCTTTTTCTTTTTAGTCTGATTAACATTTACTCTTTCTTCAGAGTTTAAATTGCAATCCTCCACCATGAACACTTCCTACCTGGCTTTCTTCCTATATTTTTCTCTTTAGTATTTTTCATTATATACCTTCCTACCTAATATACCTGTTCATCTTGTTAATCATCTTGTTAATCATCTTGCTAATTTTGTAAGAATGCTTACATTCTTCTACACTTGAATGTAAGCACCCAGAGGATAGATGTTTATCTTTTTTGTTCACTGCTAAATGCTCTTTGCTTGGAACAGAGCCTGGCAAATGATAGATTTGGATAAATGAGTGAATGACTGGAAAAATTAAATTATGCCACTTACTCCTCCATACACTACCATTTGAGTTTTTCACATTAACCAACACGAATAATAAATTATTTTAAAATCAGCCTGCAATATCACCTGAAGACAGGGAACCTCCTATAGATTCCAGTCAGGATTAAAGCCCAGTATCTCCTATTTGACTCAGAAGACAAAGTCCCATAGAAATTAAGATGATGGTCTGGCACTCTATGGACTAAGAAGAATACAAAATGGATTCAACCATACTGATCTATGGATCTTATGATAAAACAAATCCTCACCATAGCACACAGGCTGTCATTTGAAGAGAATGCTCTTAAAGAGACTTCCCTGAAGACCCACCTTGTTCTGCCTTAAGTTTTCTCTAAACTAAGAGCCCAGAGCCCCTGAACACTTAGCCTGGGACAAAGCTTCACCTTGACTTTAACCTTACACTCCTAACTTTGAATAGTTTAGAAAGCAACTTTCTGTCTCAGTCCCTTAAAAAAAATACTATCTATAGTAATACTAGTTGGTTGCCTCCATCATTTTCACCAGAAGAAGTGGTGATACCTGTTACACTCTACCCACATAAGCATATGGAAAACTGGATACTATATATTAGAGTGACTTTATCAAAAATGTTTTAACAACTTTTTTTTTGAAATTGTTATATAACATTAAGTGAATTGTGATATTTCTCTTTGGAACCATTGTTGTCAGTCATCTTAACATCCCAATTAGGATTATATCTCACTGGTAAATAGAGAAAAATGCCCTCCACAAATTCATTTATTATCCTTTTGTGATATGTTTTCAAATTTAAGACCATCTGCTAAAGTAATGAAATAATAATATAGTCTGTGATTCTTGATTTGTGGGCTGATATAAATACTGAATTATTTACTCATTCTAGTCTCTTTCCATACACACAATAGATTTAAATAGGAGAAGAAGCCACATACAAATATCAGTACTACTATTAAAGTAGTGTTGTCTTCAAAGAGAAAGAAAGCACACACTCACAATTCAAACCACTTGGGGTTAAATCCTTAAGTTCGGTAATTCTAATTTTCCAACTTATAAGTGAGTTAAATATCCTACTGAGACTTTTTAAACTGTAAAATAACCATATTATTTTCAGGAGGTGTATAGACTTTAGGGACTCTGTCAAGATGCAAAGGAAGTTACATAGCTAAATGTGCCTTTATCAAATCATGAGTCAGAATTTTCACCATAAAGATTGCTATCACCTGCTAGACTTTATTTTCAGTAATACTCAAGGAATTAGAGATGAGAAGGTAACACAGCCTTCTCTCTTACATATTCATTGTCACTACTTTCCTTTATATAAATATAGACAACAAATCAATTAATAATTATGAAGTCATGGAACCAAATAATGGGGAAATTGTGAGGTAGCAAAAAAAAATTCAGACATTAAGCAGCAAAAAAATAAATTCTTTACCTTAATTTTATCCCTTTTAATTATACTGAAATGTCTGTTCTCAGTATTAAAGATAGCCATGTGAAATTTAAACCCTAATTAAGTAAATGTGTATATAAAAATTAATAAAAGAGATTATGTGGAAATCCTATCACTGAGTGTTCTTTAAATGAATACAGATAACTGATGATTAAATATAAATGAATGCATATACAAGATTACAATACTTTGAGAATACGATAAATTTCTGTACAGCAAGGAAAAATTATACTGATCATACATATTTTCACAAAATAATCATCAACAGAACACATTAGAGCTTGGTTCTTGTCATCATTTTTACAGATTATATGTTTGATTCAATAGATAATTTGCAGTTTATGAAAAACTAGATTTAAACTACAAATCAAAAGATAAGATCATTCTTTGGATTGGATAACTCTTATTACCAACTGCACAAATATTTTCCACCATATGCTTGTCATATTGACATCTTAAAATTTCTAAAAATGAACTCATTAGTTTACTCCAGCACATGTTCCTCCACCCACATTTTAAAAATATTGATCCATGCCTTTACCATATACCTAGTAGAACTGAAACATATAGCAGTATCATAGAAAAACAAGTTGGAGGTTAATATCAGTAAGCCAATGAATTAAGTCTGATAGGTAATTAAAATGTAGTATCCAACACTGCTATGGAAAACTAAGGATACGACTATCAGGGATCAGAAAACCAGGAATACAATAGTGAGCAATTATTCAGACAAGCAAGGCAGAAAATAGTATACATGAATATCAGGGACCAGCAGTGTCCATGGTACACTTTTACAGACTTAAATCTGGTGTAGTTCTTAAAAGGTACTGCTTCTGGGGAAAATGACAACACCCCTTCATTTAAATAATTACAGATTCCTGTTAATTCTGTCATTTTAAAGTCTCTTCAATTCATTCTCTTCTCTGATTTCCTACTGCCAAGGTCTCAGATATCTCACCTCCTCTTCTGTGGTTGACCTAATAGTCTCTGACCAGGGTTCTTTTCTTTCAGTCTTTCCCCATTCTAGTTTATCCTATATACTGCTGACAAATTTAGATTCTATGGCTAATCCCTTTCCCACAAACTTGCAAGGGTTCCCCAAACTACAGAATAAAGACCATATTCCTTAGCTTGAAAGTGCATGTTTTCTTTCATTTAATGCTAAACTTCCTTTCCTTCTTCATTTCCATACTCTAGCTGAACCAAACTACTCACTATTCCACAAATATGCCCAGAAGTGTGATACTGTTGTTCCCTCTCTTGATTTACTCACATTGTACCTTGCTTACAAGGATCTCTCCTCAACACCTGGGAGCAAGAACTGAGTCCTAGTTATCCTTAGATTCCCAACATAGCCTAGTCTTGTTTAGCTGGAAACTCAGCAAATGTGTTGAAATAGAGTTTCCTGTCTCAGTTCTTTGGAAAGAACAATTTTTATGATGTGTGACAGCTCAAAGCAAGGTGTTGTCTCAGAATAATGAATCTCTGTTGAGTAAGTTAAGTCCTAGCCTTTAGTCCCATCCAGCTCCATGCCAAGTACAAAATTGTGTGAAACCTGATGATGAATTAGGAAAAAGAAATTTGAGTAAAAGATTAGGAAGCAATGAATACTAACAAAGTTACAAAGAAACTTTTTTTTTATTCTTGAAAGGAGTAGGATGGGTGTCAGTGTGACACTGAAAATCTCCTTAGGAAAAAATAAAGATCCAGAAAAGTATGTGACTTACTGCTGAGAGGCTAAATTATTAGAGGTCTAATATTACCTGTGACTGATTTTATATATGTGAAGTTAATATATAGATTGTGTTCTATATACTATTTTTATGAATTTTCTTAATAGTCACGATTGTATATTATTTATAAAACATTCTAAGATGTTTAGTTGATGACTAACATTAAAATTTAAGTAAACATAGATGATTAAAAGTTTAATTGCTTAAAAAAACTACAAACCGGATAGATAATCCTTTTGTATTCCAGAGAAATATTATACAGACTTCTGCCAGAACCAGGGGTAAATCAGGTAGTAAGACTGTCATCACATTCCCTAAGTCCTCATTCAGAATGTCAGCCTATTTCTAACGTGCATCTGTGAACAAGCCAAGACATCTTAAAAAACAAAACAAAACAAAAAAACTTTGAAGGGTCTAAATGCAGTGGTCTCTGGGGATCCTTAAGAAGTAAATGGAAGCTATCATGGAGGCACAGGAGACCTGGAAACCAAAGGAATCGGCATGGAGTACTGCTAGAGCTAGTAAGGGACTCACGTAAATAGCTGTCAGAGACAAGAGGAAAGGCTTTTACGGACACTAAACTCAGGCAGTTCTCAGTACATGTTTAGTTATCTTAATACAAACAATGTATCTTCATAAAAATCAATAAGGAACAAGATTCCTAGAAAAATAATAAACTCTCAGAGCGTGGAAATATGCATGAAAGTCAAAGATAAGACAGTACACACACAACAATGAAAGCTGAAAAATATTTTAAAAATAAATTATAACTTTAACCTAAAAACAGGTTTTTGGGGAACAAATGCTTGACCAGAAAAAAAAGAAAATGTATTGTATGTTTATAATATGCATGCATGAAAAGTTCACTGGTTTTGTGTACAAAGGAAATCAATAAGACACTGTCACCAACTGTGATAGATGTGTTGGTCCCCAAATAGTGATTCTGTTGTTTTGGCATAATTCCAAGTTTCAGATTTGAAAAGTTACAATGGTCTTTGGAAATATGTTTATGCAGTCTAGGCAAGCAACAGAGTATGCACGCAGTAGGAACATACAACCATGCCAAACTTTTTTCAAAGCTTGAAACCTTTGAAAAATGTAGGTCAGTTTACGAAGGAAGGTCACCATAGCTGAATAAACCATCAGCCGTTTTTTCCTAAAATTCCAGTGTCTGAAACCCTACTAGGTTAAATGCCCGGGAAAATAATACAATTGGTATAAAACCCTGAAGGACAGACCTCTCTGTTCTCCTTGAGATGCCATAAATGACCAAGTGATGGCCAGGGCCAGAGAATGCAGAGTGCTAATATCCTGTCTTAGCCTAAGACTTAATTGGATATGCCTAATGGTATTTTCTGTGAGAATGATTATTTTTTGTATTTCTTAGTTGTTTCTGTTTATATAAGGAATTCATGTTTATTGTATATAATTTGAAAAATTTAAAGCAATTCAAGAAGAGGTTTCAAAGAAGAAAATAAAAATTAACAATAATACTATCATCCACTCATATCCATCACTAAATTTTGGTGTCTTCCTTCCAGTCTGTATGTGTATGTGTGTGTATGTATATATATGTAAGTGTGTATTCACTTAACCGAGATCCTATAGTATTTAGTTTTTTATCCTGATTTGCCTCATGAATGTTTTAACATAGGTATTTTTTGTTTTTTAAATTAAAAGGATCAGAAAATTGTTTAAAAGTATTATTTTTAATGGTTGATTAATATAGGTTTTTCAAACATACTGTCATGCGAAAACTTGCAGCTTTCATCATTTAAATATTATTTCATACATTACTTAAAATTTATCTTTGTATGCATCTTTGATTATTTCCTTAGGAAATTTATCTTTCTAGTGATTTTTGTATTCAATATATCTTTATTGAGAGTCTGCTATGTATTAGGCATTGTGGTATAAGTACCGGGAAACAATAGTGAATGAAAAAAGCCACAGTTCTCATACTCAGTGGAAGGGAAAGAGGTTTAGATGTTAAACTGGCATTAAATTAATAAACATAGGCTTTCATATTGAGAAAAATTCTATGAAGAAATCAACAGAGTGCTATGATAGAAAATCATGGGGAGGCCGGCCCCATGGCATAGTGGTTAAGTGTGCACGCTCCGCTGCTGGTGGCCCAGGTTTGGATCCTGGGTGTGCACCGATGCACCACTTGTTAGGCCATGCTGTGGCAGCGTCCCGTATAAAGTGGAGGAAGATAGGCACAGACGTTAGCCCAGGGCTAGTCTTCCTCAGCAAAAAGAGGAGGATTAGCATGGATGTTAGCTCAGGGCTGATCTTCCTCACCAAAAAAAAAAAACAAAAAACAAAAAAAAGAAAATCATGAGGGGTGGGGAGTAGGGAAACCAGCTGGGAGAGGAAAGTCTTCCTGTTTTAGGACATGGCAATTAAGCTGAGATGCGAAGCATGGGAAAGAGCCAGCCACGCATGATCCTGGGACAGGACATTTCAACTGAGAGAGCTAATGTACTAAGGCTCCATCCTTGGTCAGGTTCCTGGGAAGCAGAGCCTGAGACAGGTATTTGGAGGCACATAGTTTACTGAGGGATTGCTCTTCAGGGAAAACCTCTAAGACAAGGAGGGAAAAGAACAGGGAAGGGGCAAAAGCTAAGTAAGCATGTGCTCTCAGGTAAAGTCTAGCCTTGGCCTGATCCATATGGGAAGGGCTCTGAAGCATAAACTGTACTGTAGAGCTCTCCCTTCCGTGAGGTAAGAGGCTGACCATTTGTACCTGTGTAACAGTGTATCAGTCATTCATTGGCTGAGGGCTGCCTTGTAGGGGTAGAAGAGATGTAATTTCCAAGGCAACGCAGCTCCTGTCAACCAAGGTTGATTTTCCCAAGAAAGGTGGCAGCTGTGAGCTTACACTCACAGCAGCTGAGGCATGGATGCCCAGACAACCATATCTACTATAGTCTCTAGTGCAAGAGAGAGTTCAGAGCCCTTTAGGAACTAAAATAACGCTAGTAAGTGTTGTAGTTACCATTGTTGCATAACAAACCAGGCCAGATTTAGCGGCATAAAAAAAACCATTTTATTCTTCTCATGGATTCTGTGGGTAGGAGGTTCAGACTGAATATAGCAGAGATGATTTATCTGGAGCCTTAGCTGGAAAGAAGCAAATGAGTGTGGGGTGATTCAATTGACTGGGAGCTAGAATTATCTGGAGCCTTCTTTACTTACACATCTGATGACTGGACTGGATAATTTGAAGGCTGTGCTTGGCTGGAACTGTCAACGAAAGCACCAACATGTGATCTCTCCATGTGGCTTGAGTTTTCTAAAAATTATGCAAATGACTTCTAAGAGGGAAAGTCCCAAGAAAGCCTCCAGAGAGCAAGCATTCCCAGCTTCATAGCCTTTTCTATTCTAGCCTTGAAGCTCACATAGCGTTACTTCTTCTATATTTTATTGATGGAAGAAATCAAAAGTACACTCAAATTCCAGAGGACTGGACATAGATCCCTCCTTCAGTGAGAAGAGTGTCAAAGAATTTTGGCCATTTTTTTAAACCACCACAGTGAGCAATGGGGAGAGTGGTTTAAGATGAATTTAGAGAGGCAGGCAGAAAGGCAGGTTGTGGGGAGAGTATTGCAAATTTAAAATTCCATTTTGCCATTGCTAAGTTCAGAAGCATTGAAATACTTAAGTGGATATACGAATTATGCAGTTAGATGTATGTGACTAGACCTCGAAGAAAGGTTTAATCAGGAAATATGAGTGACTAGTCATAAATAGATGATTAAAAAGGCAATTACTTGTTAAGAAAATATCAATATTTTTAGTCACTCAATGTATATTAACTTAATTTTTTCCAGAAATATGATATAAATTTATACCCTTACCAGAATAATAGGAGAATGCCAGATGCAGATATCTTGATTTTACTTTGGTTCAGGGTAAACGTTCATAGTCCTTAAGGACAGCCACCATGGGATTGTTTCTAAACAATTAGTCCCTTTTGTCAGTGTTCAAACTTGGCTTTCTAGGTCACTATACAAAGTTCTAAATTCCTCTTCCAATATTGTTCCCATAAAACAGCAGCATATCTAATCACATCGAGTGTCAGGTATCTTTGATATCCCAAACTTTCCTAAACTTCATATATAGACTAAACCTTGTTTTGCATTGGATCTCAACAGAAAGTCTTGAATAGGACAACAGTTACTTAAGGAACTAGAGATAAAAATATTGAAAAACCATCATGAGCTACATCTAGTAGAAGGATAACGTACCAATGGCAACACTAAATAGTCAAGGACTTAAAACTGTAGCTGTGAGCTCAAAAAAATGTTCTAGATTCAAAGTAAATGAACCTCTCAAGTGATCCTATAGACCCATAGTTCCCTACTGTGAGTGATTTTGACCCCAGGGTACACTGGTATTGTATGGAGACATTTTTGATGTCACAACTCGGGGGTTGTGGGGGAGGGGGCTGCTACATGCATTTAGTGGGTAAAGGCCAGAAATGCTGCTAAACATTCTACAATGCACAGGACAGCCCCTACAACAAAAAATTAGCCAGTCCAAAAATCAGTATTTCTGAAGTTGAAAACCCCTGCTCTATATTCACTTTGGAGTCCAAACTTTAATTTGCATGGGTTACCCTGAGTACCCAGTGGGTCTTCCCTATCAATGGTTTATGATTGTTGATCCATGATGAGAAGGCAAATATAAAGTGAAATATACAAAGTCATCAAGTTAAAATTAGCAATTGGTAGGTAACTAGAAGCTCATAGAATTGATGAGGAAAGGGAGATTTTGAAATGTGAAATTGAGATGGTCATTAATGGCCAGGAATTAGAAGTGGTGCTTGAAGAAAACTATTATAAGGATATGCAATAAAGCATCAGATCAGAAGAGACAAGAGGACAAGGATAATGAATCACTGTAATGGTGAATGAAATTAAAGAGGCTGCTGAGAGGGGAAGGACAGCGCTGATGCATTAAGTATTACATATAAATTGGAACAAATAAAAGAAAAGACTGCTGTTGGGTACTGTAGCATGTCTTTGTATAAAACTACTTCTTTGCTTTAGCACATGAAAAAGGAAATTATCTGTTAATCTTATTTTAGATAATATAAACTATTCTGTTCAAAGAATCGGCATTGGACAGCATTTTGGAGACAGTCATAATTCTCAAATTAAATGAAGGGACCCTTGGGCTTCATTGAAATTTTTCAATTGTCTCAGTATATTTGCATTGATAAATACACACACGTATATTCCATACCTCCGTATTAACCAGGGCAATAGAAATAATACGAATGTCATAATTAGGGAAATAATTGTGAAATATGCATCAACATGACTGAAACACATGCTGTATTATGCAAATGCTAAAGAATCGTTTGTAATTTAAACCAGACATGATACTAGAAAGGGAAATGACAAACTGATGGATTCTCATCAAAACAGTGCTTTTGCTGCACTAAAAATCCTGAGAAATTGGTAACAGGCAGGCATGAGACAATCAAAATACTAACAAAAAAGAATCAGAAAGCTGACTGGGTCATTATTTAAGCCTCCCATCATAGTGTGAAAATCAAAAGGTAGCTCAGGCAATGATAAACTTTACAATATTTTGATAAAAACTCATGGTAAACCTTCTCAAAATTTCATGTAGTTCTCATAATGAACTCTTCTTTAAATAAATGTAGTTTCATTTTAGTTTTAAGATTTAGGCAGGAGCAGTGGTTATCTTATAAGCTTAGAAATCTGTGCTTTATGGTTAACTACACATGTAATCTCAATAGGAGTAGGAAATTTTTCTATCATCCAAATTCTCTTTAATGAAAATAATCAAGTGAGCTATAGTATACAGATAGCTATCTAAATGTGGAAATCATAGAAACTAAGGGTCCACCAAAACTACAGGTATACTGTCTCGTTGAGGCAGAGATAACTGTAATCAACTCCCACCTTATTAAGTATTATTCACAAAGTTATAATTCTAGCTTTGGCTACCATTTCCTGCAGTCCTACATGTCTCTAATAGAAGCTAAATTGTTCAACTTGATTGTCTTACTGTCACTTGAATTCAAATAGTCTAAAATATAGCCCTTAACAGAAACAAGCTTCTGTTCTGATGGAAAGATAGATGATAGATAGATAGATAGATAGATAGATAGATAGATAGATAGATAGATGATAGATAGATAGATAGATAGATAGATGGATAGATGATAGATATAGATAGATAGATAGATAGATAGATAGATAGATCTGTTCTATTATTGACTCCATCACTTCTCTATTTACTCAGGATTGAAACTCAAAATCCTTCTTTGGCTTCTCTTATAAGTGAAAGTGCTTTGTAAATTTGAAACCCTATATATATAGTACATTTTACATAGATATAGTATAAACTGATATGGGCCTTGTCAATTTTTCCCTTTAATATCTCTTGAATTTATTGTTTGTGTTCCATTTTCTCTGCCTCTACCCAAGTATGGGTACATAACATTTTAGCCTAAGTTAATACAAGCTCCCAACTGGTTTTCCTGCCTCCAGCCTCCTCCAAGCCATTTTATCTTACACATTGATTAAAACATAATCCTCCTGAATCATCTACAAAACATAGCTGAAAATCCTTAACCCGATGTTCAAAAGCCCTCCTTAATCTGGCCTTAATATAGTTTTCCAGTCTTAGCTCCCATTAAAATCTTCCAAGATGTTTGCTGCCTATTAACTTGTCTCCTGAGGGATCCCAAAATGATACGATTGCTCATTTTCATGTTCCTCCTGAAATAGCCCTGTTTCTCTCTACATACACAAACCTTACCCATCCTTGAAAGCCATGCCAAAGTCTACTTCTTCTTTATGACAACCCAAATAATAACATGTTAGCAGTCAGAGGTCAGTTAATATTCACATGAAGAAGTAATTCAGTCAACTTAATTGATTGACTGAATTTATGAAGTTTCCATGAAAATTCCATTCAGTTCAATTCAATTCAATTCACTTGAAACTCAGTTACAAGAAACATTAACTGAAGTGTTGGTGCTAGAATTAATATTTTAAATGGATATGATTAACCAATAACTAGTCTGGAACACTACAATATGTACTATACATGCATATTTAATAAAAAGAGACCAGAAAATGATATAGTTCAATGCAAGTTTCAAGCAGAATGCTATACTGACCAGGGAAAATGCTAAACTCGTCATCAAAGACATTGAAAATTGACAAATGTAGCAAAAGCAAAATGGCAAGTTATCTAATGAAATAGAAGAAGACTTACATATAAGTGGTTTGTAAAGGAAATACATTCATTTAATTATTTAGTTCAGAGTTTTATTTTTGCCCATAACTTCAGTTGCGAAACTAAATCCTACTTTGCCAGTTCATCGTTCTCACAGTTCTCAAATATTTTCCATAGGTCAATGCTAGCATTAACAGCTAGAGGAATAACGAGGAGGAAGAGATTTGTAGTTTGTATAGAGTCAATACTTAGCTTGAATAAGAGAAAAGGGACCAGGGTAGTCTTAATATTCCCTTCTCTCCACTAATCGATGAAAAGATGTTTTTATATGCTCCCACCCTAATCCCCATCCAAATTTCTTCTATTAGGTAGACATGAAATATCCTGGATGTTAAAATTTATGGATAAAAAGGGAAAAATATTGTGATATTACTGCAGAATAATTCTCTTTCTTAGTGATATCCCTGAGTCACTATTTGGGGGATCATTATCCTGCCTGCAGCCAACCTTGTCAGGAAAAATAAACTTTTATTCTGTTAAGCCACCTAATATTGGGATATTTTTTTACAGCTGCCTCACTTATTACAGCAGGGATAAATACAGTGTCAGACAATCAGGCCTTTATCTCATGTTTCCAGAAGTTTCTGACCACCACCCGGGCATCATTCATAGAGCCATTAACCAGTCATTCCCTAGACCTGAGTAATGTGGTATTTTAGGAGAAAAGTGTGTGGCATCATGGATAGGGGTGAAGAATTCATAACTGAATGGGAAGAGTTTATGGAGTTGTGGAATGCCCTGCATGAATAGCCTTTCATCCATCCTTTTAATAAGGAGGAGCAGAATCATGGGCACACCTTCATCTGAAGCCCAGCAGTGTTACTGAACATCACACATAGGGCACTGCTGATGTTCCCTGGATGCCTTGGTTGATCAAGCCCAGCTACATAAAAATAACAGCTCACAGTTATTGAGCTATGCAGAGTTCCAAGCAATTTTTAAATTATCTCATCCAATCTCAACAAATATAACTATGATATATGTAAGTTGTTTTTGTTTCTTCAAACAAAATTAGAGATAAAGCAACAAACTAATTTGCCCAAGGTCCTAAAATTATGAAGAGACAGTGATGGAACTTGAATCTAGGTGTCTGGACACTACAAAGCTATACCCTTAACTACTCTAAAATAATGCCTCCTGCATAAAACATACATTTCTGATGGCAACATCCTACTGATGCATGGGAACATTCCATCAAAGTACACATGGGGAGATGATATATCATTGTCCACAGTCTCCAGTCAGAGAATTGGGAACATACCAGCTTCTTGAGAAATTTAGAATTCTAATACAAGCTTTGCCCACAGATTCCCCATTTATCTGCTTCACCTATTTATTCCCTGAATTCCAAGACAAGAAAACTTACAACTTGGTTGTAATTTCATATTAGGAGGTAGGATAAATGTCCACCGACAAAATGTGATAATGTGCAATAGGCCTGATTTCCCACCTGCAACATCCTCATTGAAATGAATATATCAATCAAATTTTAAAGAGCAGGGCTCTCAGATTTCATAAAGAGTACACCTACAGAGACTTTCCTTCTGAGAGTTCTTTGGCTTCAATTTCCAGCTATATGATTACTATAAAAAGTCCCTCAAATTCTCAACCCTCTATACCTATTCTGAGAAGCCCAAGTAGTCTCACAAATGGGCATTTTGGGGTTCAAAACATCATTCACTGCCAGGAGGATAAAAAATTTAGAGTAGCTTTTTAAATATATTCCTCAGCTACCTAAGTACTTGGGATAGCCTGCTAAACTTGCTAGAGTCCACTGTCTCCCTATGGCAGTTGCATTAAAACATATATAATCCCCTGAAATGGGGCCTCATCACCGATCTGTATCTGTGGGGTTCAGGAGTGTGGGAATGTTTCTGCTCCACAAGTTAATTACTAAGTTAACTCCTCTTCTGCTCAGTCTTCAGAATGAAGCTTCTATTGTCACATCAGTGTATATATTTGGACTGACTATAAATATATCATTGATTAGGATGGTTATAGCTTTGCATTGATATTTATTCTAAAAATCAGGCTTGTGCATATCTTCTCACATAAAACTATGAAAGATACTACACTACCTTAGCACACATTCACAATGTTTAATTAAATGCAAGGCAATACTCAGGCAAATCTTCTCAGTAGCTATTCTCATCAGGGAATAACATTCAGATGTCTATTTTACCAAGATACAAGTCTTGATAAAAGCATCTTAGATTTTAGTGCTTACTGGAAGTTTGGGGCACATCCTGACTAAAAAATATATGGCAAAATATAGTCTTTTATCTATTTATAGTGATTAAAATCCAATTTTAAAAAACTTTCCTTCTTCCTCTTTAAAAAAATTTTTGACGTACAAAAATCTGTACATAATGTATACAACAAGACAAGTTTGGAGAGTTCTCTTTCCTCTTTTTTAAAGCTTCTGTATGTACTAAATCAAAGAGTGTAGTATAGTTGTAAAGTAAGCCATTAAAATATTTATGTGAATTAAAGTATATGTTAATGCTAATAAAATTTAATATTAACATTTGTAACAGACATATATAGGACATTCCATCCAACAGTAGCAGAATACACATTCTTTTCTCAAGCATGCATGGAACACTCTCCAGGATAGATCATATGTTAGGCCACAAAACAAGTCTCAGCAAATTTAAGAAGATTGAAATCATACAAAGTATCTTTTCCAACCACTATGGTATGAAACTAGAAATCAAAAACAAGAGGAAAGCTGAAAAATTCACAAATATGTGGAAATTAAACAACATATTCCTATAAAACCAATGGGTCAAAGAAATCCAAAAGGAAATCCAAAAGTATCTCAAAGCAAATGAAAATGGAAACACAGTCAGCATCATGTCTGCATAAGCCATGTTCCTCCTTTCAAAATGAATTCAAGAACACATTAAAAGGATTACACACCATGACGAAGTGGGATTTATTCGTGGGATGCAAGGATGGGATTTATCCCTGGGATGCAAGGATGCAACATACACAAATTAATAATACACTACACTAATAGAATGAAAAATAAAAATGACATGATCATCTCAATAGACTCAGAAAAAGCATTTGACAAAATATAACATCCTTTCATGATAAAAACCCTTGACAGATTAGGTATAGAAGGAATATACCTCAAAAAAAAATAAAGGCCATATACAACAAGCCCACAACTAACATTATACTCTACAGTGAAAAACTGAAAGCTTTTCCTCTAAGATCAGGAGCAAGACAAGGATGACCACTCTCACCACTCTTATTCAATATAGTACTGGAAGTCCTAACTAGAGAAATTAGGCACCAAAGAAATAAAATGCATCCAAATCAAAAAGGAAGACATAAAATTGTCATTATTTGCAGATGATATGATTTTATATAGAGAAAATCCCAAAGACTCAACCAAAAAACTGTTGGAACTAATCAATGAATTTAAAAAAGTTGCAGGATATAAAATAAACATACAGAAATCAGTTGCATTTCTATACATCAATAATAAAACATCTGAAAAATAAGTAAAGAAAACTCTCCCATTCACAAGCATCAAAAACAATAAAATACCTAGGAATAAATTTAACCAAGGAAGTGAAAGATCTATACAATGAAAACCACAAGACTCTGTTGAAAGTAATTGAAGACACAAACCAAAGGACATCTATAGATGCAATACAATCCCTATCAAAATTCCAATGGCTTTCTTCACAGAAGGAGAAAAAGCAATCCTAAAATTTGCATGGAACCACATAAAACCCCAAACAGCTAAAGCAATCCTGAGAAAGAAGAACAAAGCTGGAGGCATCACACTTCATGGTTTCAAATTATACTACAAAGCTATGGTAACTAAAAGAGTATGGTATTGGCATAAAAATAGACACATAGACCAATGGAACAGAATAGAGGGCCCAGAATTAAACCCCTGCATATACGGTCAACTAATATTTGACAAAGGAGCCAAGAATATCCAATGGGTAAAGGATAGTCTCCTTAACAAATGTTGTTGGAAAAACTGGATAAAAACATGCAGAAAAAATGAAATTGGACCCGTATCTTACTCCAATCACAAAAATTAACTTGAAGTGTGTCAAAGACTTAAGACCTGACACCATAAAACTCCTAGAAGAAAATGTAGGGAAGAAGCTCCTCGACATTAGTCTTGGTAATGATTTTTCAGCTATGCCACCAAAAGCACAAACAACAAAAACAAAATTCAACAAGTGGAACTACATCAAACTTAAAAGCTTCTGCACAGTAAAAGAAACAATCAACAAAATGAAAAGACAATTTACAGAATGGGAGAAAATTTTTGCAAACTATATCAAATAATGGGTTAATATCCAAGACAGGTAAAGAGCTCATACAACTCAATAATTTAAAGACTAACAATCTGATTATAAAATGGGCACAGGAACTAAATAGACATTTCTCCAAAGAAGACATCCAAATGGCCAACAGATACATGAAAAGATGCTCAACATCACTAATCATCAGGGAAATGCAAATCACAACCACAATGAGATATCACCTCATACCTGTTAGAATGGCTATCATAAAAAAGATAAGAGATAAGTGTTCGTGAGGCTGTGGAGAAAAGGGAACCCTTGGGCACTGTTGGTGGGAATGTAAACTGGTGCAGCCAATATGGAAAACAGTATGTAGATTCTTCAAAAAATTAAAAATAGGACTACCACATGATCCAGCAATCCAACTTCTGGGTACATATCCAAAGGAAATTAAAATAGAATATCAGATATCTGCCCTCCCATATTTATTGCAGTATTATTCACAATAGCCAAGATATGAAAACAACCTAAATGTCCATCAAATGATGACTGGATAAAGATGTGATATATATAAATACAATGTTATATTATTAAGCCATGAGAAAGAAGGAAATCTTGTCATTTGTGACAAAATGGATGGACCTTGAGGGCATTATGCTAAGTGAGATAAGTTAGACAGAGAAAGACAAATACTGTATGATACAACCTATATGTGGAATCAAAAAAGCTGAACTCCTAGAAATAGAGAGTTATATGGTGGTTACCAGGGGCTGGGGGTGGGAGAAATGGAGAGATGTTGGGTCAAAGAGTATAAATTCCATTTAGAAGATGAATACATTCTGGGGATCTAATGCACAGCATTGTGATTATAGTTAATAATACTTTATAATACATTTGAAAGTTGCTAAGACAGTAGTTCTCAAATGTTCTCACCATAAAAAGAAATGGTAATTACGTGAGGTGATAGAGGTGTTCATTTGCCCTCCCATGGTAATTATTTCACAATATATATCAAATCAACACGTTGTACACCTTAAACTTACACAGCGTTATATGCCAATTATATCTCAATAAAACTGGAAAAAAAGAAAAAATGTGGTGTATATATATATAGACAATGGTATAGTATTCAGCTATTAAAAAATTGAATACTGATATATGCTATAACATGGATGAATGTTGAAAAAAATATGCAAAGTAAAATAAGCCAGTCACAAAAGACCTCATATTGTATGATTCCATTTATATGAAATATCCAGAATAGACACATTAATAGAGACAGAGGGTAGACTAGTGGTGGTTGGAGGCTGGGGGAAGGGAGGAATAGGGAGTACCTTCTAAGGGATATGGGATCTTTTTATTGGGTAATGAATATATTCTGGAATTAGATAGTGGTGATGGTTGCAAAACCTTGTGAATACACGAAAAAACACTGTATTGCACACTTTAAAAGAGTGGATTTTATGGCTTATCAAGTATATCTCAATAAAATGAGGACAGATAATAATACATGTGTCAGTTTTGAATTGCTTAAATCTGTAATAGAGACCTGACCATGGTGACTTAAACAAATAACGTTTTAACGCATGCACACATGCACACAAAAGAAATCCAAAAGGAGAGAGTTCAGGGATGGCTAGTATGATAGTTAGAATTATAGGCCTCTACAGATGTCCACATTCTAATCTCCAGAATCTGTGAATATGTTAGGTGACATGACAAATGAGAATTAAAATTGCAGAGGGAATTAAGTTTACTAATCAGCTGACCTTGAGATGGGGAGATTATTCTGGATATCCAGGTAGGTCTAGTGTAATCACAAGGGTCCTTATAAATGGAAGAAGGAGGCAAATGAAGCAGAACCAGACAGATGGCAATGGGAGAAGGACTTGGCCCAATACTGCTTGCCTTAAAGATGGAGGAAGAGGACCACAGACAAGGAACGTAGGAAGCCTGTAGAAGCTGGAAAAGGCAAGGATATAGATTCTTCCCTAAAGGTCCTCGAAAGAAGCAGCCCTACCAATATCTTGATTCTAGCCTAGTGAGACCCACTAAAAAAAGAAGTGTGGAAGCAACTCAATTTTGAATCTTTTCACTTTTGCTAGGAGACCACAAGAGTAACATAATACAAAAGAAGATCCTCGAAGAACATCTTCAGTGAAATTAGGAGACAGTGGAAACCTGAAAATCCCGAAGTCCTTGTAAGCATTGCCCAAAACTCCAGAAAACTGAATAATTGGGGAGGTTCCCACAAAGGCGTAGCAAGTGTGGAAGAGAAGAAAGAGGAGTGCTGATGGGTCCAAGGGGTTGCAGATCCCATGGATCACCAAATAGTCACTGTGCTCAGAGTCAGAACTGATGAAAGCAGGCCTGAAAATAAACAGCAACACATGGGGCCAGAGAAACCTCCAACACCAGCCAAAGATAGAGCCCACTAGCAAGCTACCAAAAAAAGTTATAAAGAATTTGTGAAATAAACAGAAAGTTCTGTTCCAAAGGACTCTAAGACTCAAAGACATCTCAAATCTCCTGAGCATATTGTCTTCCTAAAGGAAACAGCCCCACCCCTGAAAGGAATCTGCTGACAGAAGGACCCCGTTCAAGTAAACGAAGATTGCTGGTTAAAGCAGAAAGTGAAGAATTGTCATGAGATGTCAGCAAAGTACCCATTTGTAAACATTAGTCAATTACAGCTAAGGTTGTGAACAGTTCCAGGAAACATAGGGTGGGAGATAGAACCTTACTTGAAACAAGTTAGCCTGGAAAGTCAGAAAAGCAGCAAACAGGCCATATTGTTAAATCCTTGACTGCCTCCATGAAGAAGAGAGACAGACCTTTAGCTAGGAAGCTTGGAAAAATACTCTGACTGATGTCACCTAAATCTGCTACATCCAACTCATTCAAATATGAGTAACTGTAAATGAACTCAGATTCTTAAGACAATATACCAAAAAAAAAAAAAAAAACACAAACTGAGTGACATATCTTTCTGATACATGATGGCAAACCACAAAAAAAATATATTGAAACAAAGGAGAAAATAGTATTGTAACTCAGCATTCCAAAATGAAATTTTAAAAAATCTTATGGCAACAGTTATATCTATGAAAGAACAACATAAAACAGAAATACAAGAACTCAAAGAAGATATTCCCAGGCAAAAGGAAGTGAGTGCCAGATAAGAGGACGTGAAATGGAACTAACATAATTCAGGAAGGAAATTGAAGAAAAAGACACAATTATTTCAGAAATGAAGACTAAATTTTAAGGAAAACGAAGGAACATAGATACCTAGAGGAGCACAGTAAAGGGCATAAAGAATAGAAATGTGCCATTTGCAACAACATGGATGGAGCTTAAGGGTATTATGCTAAGTGAAATAAGTCAGACGGAGAAACAAATACCATATAATTTCACTCGTATGTGGAAGATAAACAAACACATGCATAAGGAGAACAGATTAGCGGTTACCAGAGGGGAAGGGGCTGGAGGGCGGGTGAAAGAGGTAAAGGGGCACATATGTATGGTGATGGATAAAAATCAGACTATTGGTGGTGAACATGATGCAGTCTATACAAAAACTGATATATAATTATGTACACCTGAAATTACACAATGTTATAAACCAATATGACCTCAATAAAATATTTTTTTTAAAGTAAAGAAATAAGAAATAAGAATTCAAGGGAATGTGTTGGATACAGGGGAAAAAACATACAGACAATTAAATTCACAAAAAACAAAGCCAAAATAATGGAATAATAATGATATTTAAAATTATATTTTGGAAAAATACTGAAATATAAATAGATTTGAATCTATATATTGAAAATATATATCAGATACCTGGAAAATGACACACAATGCTACAGCCATTATAAATATTTAGGCAACAAATTTCATAGCAGCAACATCCATTAAAAAAAACTTACAAGAGATGCAAGAAGAGATAGGAAGAAACACATATAACAAGAATAGATTTTAACGCATGTAACTTAGACTAGAAAAAGATCAAGTGAACAAAAAATAAAGATATAAAAGATATAAACAATTTTATAATAATGTAGATATTATAGCCATATGTTGCATTCCTTACTTGATGAAAGAAAAACACATTTTATTCAAGTGCCCATGGAACATTTATAAAAATGGACCATATACTAGGCCACATAAGGAACTGAAAAAATTTACAAAATTACAATTAACGTAAAAAATATTATCCATCTAAAACATATAATTAGGAAATAATAACAAAATAAAAATAAAAAAGGTCTTTCTACCAAGGAATTATGAAAATTTCATGGTAAGTTACTCGTGAGCCATGGAAGAGATATAAACCAAAATTGCAGAATATCAAGCAAACAATAATAATATTAATATGAATTATCAAAATCAATGATATCCAGCTAAATCTTTGCTCATAGGAAAATGCATAACTTTAGTACCTTATACCAATGAAAATTTTGGAGTTAAAAAATTAATCGATACTCTGACTCAAAAATTTAGATGAAAATAAAATAATGATAAGCAAAGAAAGTATTAAATAAAACAAGAATTAGAAATTGAGTTAGAAAAGAAAAAGAGGCAGAACTATTTTTCTTTTTTTGTTGCCAACTCCTACTTTTGTGATTTATAACTACATAATACAAAAAATAAATCCAATTTCAAACATTATAGGAAGGTACCCCTAGACCTACTTCCAATCACACTCTTCAGAGAAACTACTTTTGATTATTTCTTTTTTAGATATTTTGGTAATGCTTCTAATTTTCTCAAATATATTCCTTTTAATTTACCATCTCTTTTTTTTTATTTTATAGAGGTCATATTGGTTTATAATATTGTGTAATTCCAGGTGTACATTATTATATATCAGTTTCTGTATAGATTGTATCGTGCTCACCACCAATAGTCTAGTTTTTATCTGTCACTATACACATGTGCCCCTTTACCCTTTCGCCCACCCCCAGCCTCCTTCCCCTAGGGTTAATTTATCATCTTTAAGAAGTGTTTGTTGATTCCTTCATTGAGAGAGAAAGATTTAGCTTACTTATACTCCTCTTTCAACTGTCTCTTCTCAACATTAAAATTGTAAATGGACTTAATTTTTAAAAGTTTTAGATTACAGGAAATTTGAGAAAATAGTACCAAGAGTTCCCATATAGCCCACATCCAATTTCTTCCACTATTAACGTCTTATATTGGCATGATATACTTGTTATAATTAATGAACCAATGTTGATATATTTCTATTAACTAAAGTCTATACTTTATTCAAACTTCCTTATTTTTTACCTAATGCCCTAATCAGTTTGGGCTGCTATAAAAAATACCATAGATTGGGTGACTTAAATAACAAACATCTATTTCTCACAGTTCTGAGGGCTGGGAAGTCCGAGATCAAAGTGCTAGCCAATTCGGTTCCTAGTGAAAACCCTCTTCCTGGTTTGCAGAGGGATGCCTTCTTGCTTTATCCTCACATGGTGGAGAGAAAGAGACCAAAATCTCTCTCTTGTCTCTTTTTATAAGGGCCCTAATCCCATCCTGAGGGTTCCACCCTCCTGACCTAATCATGTCTCCAAGGCCCCACCTCCAAATACCATCACATTGATGGTTAGGACTTCAACATATGAATTTTGGGGGAATACAGACATTCGACCCATAACACCTAATGCCCTTTCTCTGTTCCATATCCCATCCAGGACACTACATTACATTTAGTCATCCTGTTTCCCTAGGTTTCTCTTGGCCATGACAGTTTCTCAGATTTTCCTTGTTTCTAGTGACCTTGACAATTTTGAGGAGCATTGGTCAGGTGTTTTCTAGGATGTGCATGTATTGAAAAGTTTGGATGTTTTGCACATGATTAACTGGCATTATGGGTTTAAGGGTTGTGATGGTTAATTTTATTTGTCAATTTGATTGGGCCATGGGGTCAAACAGTATTCTGACTGTTTCTGTGAGGATGTTTTAGGATGTGATTAATATTTGAATTGGCAGACTGAGTAAAGCAGATTGCCCTCTCTAATGTGGGTGGGCCTTATCTAATCACTTGAAGGCTGAATATAAAAAAAAGCCTGACCATCCCCTGAGTAATGGAGAATTCCTCCTGCCTGACCAACTTTGAGCTGGGACATCAGCTTTTTCCTGCCTTCAGACTCAAACTGAAATATCAGCTCTTCCTGGGTCTTGAGACTGCCAGCCTTCTGAAACAACGCCGTCAGCTCTCCTGGTTCTCATGCCTTTGGATTTAGTCTTGAACTACACCAACAGCTCTCCTAGGTCTCTGACTTTTCAGCTCACCCTGCGGATCTTGGGACATGTCAGTCTCCATAATCACATGAGCAAATTCTTTGTAATAGATGTGTGCATCTATATATATATATATATATAGCATCATCTTGCTTCTGTTTCTCTGGAGAACCCTGACCAATACAGGAGAGGAAGCTCATATAAGTAAAGTATCATTTTTATCACATTATATCAAAAGGTACCCATTATCATCATGATTTATCAGCATTCATGTTGACCTTGATAACCTGGCTAAGGTAAGTGGCTGTCAAATTTCTCCACTGTAAAATGGCTCTTTTTTCCTCCCTTTCCATGCCGTACTCTTTGGAAGGAAGTCACTATGCACAGCTCACACTTAAGGAGTGGGGAGTTATGCCCCTCTAACTTGAGGGCAGAGTATCTACGTAATTTATTTGGAGTTCTGCATAGAAGATTTGTCTCTTCTCTCCCATTTATTTATTTATTGAATCATTTCTTTATATCAGTATGGACTCATGAATATTTATTTAATGCTTTGGGTTAAAATCCAATACTGATATATTTATATTGTATCTCAAATTTTTCCAGCTTTAACCATTGGGAGCTCTTACAGTTGATTCCTGTCTCCCTTTGAAATATATCCATTGATGTGAGTTTGTTTGTTTGTTTGTTTATGAGAACTTCCTTACTTTCTGACACTACAAGACATTCCTAGCTCATCTTATACGTTTCTTGCCCCAGTCCTACAGTCGGATATTTCCCCATGGAGATCCTGGTTCCTTACATTGGAAAATGGTATTAGAGAAAAAGATCTGTGTGTTAGGGATGCTTGTTGCTACTGAGGCTGCTAGTAATAATTTTTAAATCTAGTTATTTGAAAAGGAAAAACAGATATATCACGATCTAAGCTACTCAATAAAAAATGGGGGAACATCATGTAGAAATTTTAAAATGACGGAAGGAAATAAGAAAGAGAATTATCAAGATCAGTACAGACTGATTTGCATAACTCTAAGCAAATCCACTTTAGACATAGATGAAATAAATAACTCTGAAAAACAAAAAAGAAATTTGACAGAGCAGACCCCAGAAGAGATATACAGCTAGAAATAAACCAATTTCTACAGAATAAATAGCAAAAGCTATTGAAGACCTACACTCTCCCTCCACCCATGACAGGTACAGAGAATGTCACAAGATAATTCCACCATACCTTTAAAGAAACAAAGTACCAATGCTATTAAAACTTTTCAAGAGAACAGAATAAGAAAACTTCCAACGGTTTTTAATAAAGTGAGTAAATATAAAATTGATAAATTATGATAATTACACAAAAAGTATATACCAACCTATTTATGCATAATAATGTAAAAATAACTAATAGAATACAATGGAAATAAAAATGCTAATGTATAATTAATAAATGCATTTACTTCAGGTGTGCAAGAACAGACCAAGATTAAGTGATTTATTCTTATAATTAATCACGTTAATCCCTTGTCAAAAATTGTGAAAAGGCACTTCACAAAATTTCCACTATCATCTTACTATTTGGCAGAAATGGAGGCGTTATCTAATGCAATTAAATAAGAAAAACATTAAAATTATAAGAATTATAAAAGAACAGGTGAAATGATCTTTATTTGTGCATATTATCATATATGTAGAAACATAAAACCATGTGATGAAAACCACTGTAAACAACAGAAATCAGTAGAGTTTAGAATGTAGATATACAAAAAAAGCCAGTTATAAATTATAATGAAAATGGAATATAAAATATAATTTGAGAGAGAGAGAGAAAGAATAATAAAATTCTTTGGAATTAACAAGGAGTATGTTAAACTTATATGAAGAAATCTTTAAAACACTCTTGAAAGATGTAACATTTAGACTGGATCAAATTGAAATACCTATCACATTCTTGGATAGAAATATTTAGCATAATATAGTCATCAGTAATCCCTAAGTTATAAATTACACCCAATTTCAATAAAAATAACATTTTTATGGAACTAAACAGGTTTCTGTGAAAGTACATATAGAAAAATGAAAAATTCAGAATAACAAGAAAATTCTGAAAGAGTATTATAATGTGGTGGAGGGGACTAAACTTACAAATCCCAAAGAAAACTATAATGCCTCATAATTACACAAATAGGGTTTTGATGTATGTAATAAAGAGTCAATTCCATTTTTTATATTTGAATGCTTATAGCTTTCAGGCCCCAACCATCCCCTTTCACCTTTTACTACACATTTGAGCTGATTAAAAATAGTCCACCTGCTCCCTTCCTTGGCACCTGCAGAAAATGCAAACCATGCAAACCTCAGGAATCCTCACTCTGGCACCATCCCCCAATAGCAAAAAAAAAATAGGTCCACTCACCCCTCCCTTTCAGAAGGGCTCAATATGCAAGTAATAAATTTTTTCATACTCTTTTGGGGCCAAGGCGGTATCATCAGTCTCAATATCCAAACCAATTTTGAATGAGTGGGGGGTCCATCCTACCTCCTTAAGGCAAGCAAGCACAATAAAGCATGTGTTGATGAACAGGCAAATATTTTTTTAATGTAACAGCTTTATTGAGACATAATTCACATACCACATAATTCACCTATTGAAAGTATACAATTCTGTTTTTTAGTGTATTCACAGAGTTGTATAATCATCACCAAAATCAATTTTAGAACATTTTTCATCACCTCCAAAAGAAACCCCATACCCATTAGCAGTGACTCCTCATTTTCCTTTAACCTCTCTGCCCCCAGCCCTAGGAAACCAGTAATCCACTTTCTGTCTCTATAGATTTATCTATTCTGGACATTTCATATGAATGGAATCATACAATATGTAGTCTTTTGTGACTGCCTTCTTTCACTTAGCATAATGTTTTCAGGGTTCATCCATGTTGTAGCATGTATCAGTACTTCATTCTTTTTATTGCCAAATAAGATTCCATTTTTAGATGTATTATACTATTTCTCCATTCATCAGTCGATGGACATTGGGTTGTCTGTTCCTTTTAGCTATTGTAAGTAGTGCTGCTATGGACATGCATGTACAAGTTTTTGTGTGAACATATGTTTTCAATTCTCTTGGGTATGTACCTAGGAGTGAAATTGCTGTATTATACGGTAACTCCATGTGTAACCCTTTAAGGTATTGCCAGTCTGTTTTCCAAAGTGGCTGCACTATTTTACTTTCCTACCAACAGCCTATGAGAGTTCCAATTTCTCCATATTCTTGCCAACACTTGGTATTTGTCTTTTAGATTATTTCTGTTCTAGTGGATATGAAGTGGTATCTCATTGTGTATTTGATTTGCATTTCCCTGATAGTTAATGATATTAGCATCTTTTCACATGCTTATTGGACCTTTGCATGTCTTCTCTGTAGAAATGTCTATTTAAGTCCTTAGCTCATTTTCTTTCTTTCCTTTTTTTTTTTGGTGAGGAAGATTGGCCCTGAGCTAACATCTGTGCCAATCTTCCTCTATTTTGTATGTGGGTTGCCACCATAGCATGGCTTGATGAGTAGTGTAGGTCTGCACCCAGAATCTAAACCCACAAACCCCAGGCCACCAAAGCACAGCACGCCGAACCCACCCACTATGCCACTGGGCCGTCCCCCTAGCTCATTTTTTAAAGTGGGTTGTCTTTTTATTATTGAGGTGTAAGAGTTCTTTATATATTCTAAATAAAATCCATTATCAGATATATGATTTGCAAATTTTTTTCCCATTCTGTGGGTTGGCTTTTCACTTTATTGATGGTATTTTTTGAACCAGAAAAGTCTTTAACTTTCATGAAGTCCAATTTATCCTTTTTTTTATTTTATCATTTGTATTTTTCGTGTCATATCTAAGAAGCCTTTGCCTAACCCAAGGTCAAAAAGATTTACTTCTCTAATTTCTTCTAAGAGTTATACAGCTTTAACTCTTGCCTGTAGATCTGTATTCCATCCTGAGTTAATTTTTGTGTATGGTGTTAGGGAGCAGCTCAACTTCATTCTTTGACACATGTATATCCAACTGTCCCAGCACAATTCATTGAAAAGACTATTCTTTGCTCCACTGAATTGTCTTGGCACTGTTGTTGAGAATCAATTGACTATAAATGTGAGAGATTATTCTCCAATCTCAATTCAATTCCCTTGATCTATATGTCCATGTTTATGACAGTACCACACTGTCTTGATTATGGTAGTTTTGCATTTAAGTTTGAAATATGGAAGTGTGAGTCCTCCAACTTTGATCTTCTTTGGCTATTCTGAGTTCCTTGAATTTTCTTATGAATTTTATGATCAGCTTGTCAATTTCTGCAAAGAAGCCTTTGGGATTTTAATAGGGATTGTGTGGAATCTATTTGGGTAAATTTGATCAATTAGATCAATTTGAGGGAGTATTGCCATTTTACAATATTAAGTCTTCTGATTAATTAACATGAGATGTTTTCCTATTTATTTGGGTCTTTATATCTTTCAAAAATTATTTGTAGTTTTTAGAGGACAAATTTTGCACTTTCTTTGTTAAACTTATTCGTAAGTATTTTATTCTTTTTTAATGCTATTTTAAATGGAATTGTTTTCTTTATTTCATTTTTAATTGTTCATTGCTAGTGTTTAGAAATAGAGTTGATTTTTGTATATTGATCTTGTATCCTGCAACCTTACTGAACTAGTGTATCAGTTACAATAGTTTTTTAATAGATTCCTTAGGATTTTCTAATGTACAAGACCAAGTCATCTGCAATTAGAAATAGCTTTACTTCTTCCTTTCTAATCTGGATGATTTTTATTTTTTCTTACCTAATTTTCCCTGCAATATTAATACAAGTGGTGAGGGGGAAGCACATCTTTGTTTTGTTTCTGATTTCAGAAGGAAAACATTCAGTATTTCGCCATTGTATGCTCTAACAAATTACCACAAATTTAGTAGCTTAAAACAACAGAAATTTATTACCTTATAGTTCTGGAGGTCAGAAGTCTTAAATGGTTCTCACTGAGCTTAAAGCAAGATGGAGCAGAGCTGCATTCCTTTCAGGAAGCTCTAGGTGAAAATCAATTTTTTTCCTTTTCCAGATTCTAGAGTTTCCTGTCATTCCTTGGCTGATGCCTGCCTCCATCTTCAAAGCCAGCAATGGCCAGTCGAGTGTTACTCACGTCACGTAAGTCTGACACAGACTTTTCTGCCTTCTTCCTCCACATATAAAGACCCTGTAATTACATTGGGCCCATGGAGATATTCCAGGATATCAGCTGATTAAGGACCCTAATTCCATCTGGAAATTTAATTCTTCTTTGCCGTGTAATGTAACAGGTTCTGGCAATTAGGATGCAGGCATCTTCGGGAGGCCATTATTCTGCTTACGACAGTCTGTCCTCTGGCCCTCAAAGATTCATGTCTGTCCCAAATGCAAAATATATTTGCCTTATCCCAACATCTCCCCAAATATCAATACATTGCAGCATCAATGCAAAGTCCAAAATCTCACCTAAATCTTGTCAGCTCACAAGTCCCAAATCTGATAATCTAAAACACCGGTAAGGATCTGGGTATAATCCATCTTGAGGCACAATTACCATATGACTTCACTCATTTGTGGAAGATAAAGAAACAAATAAATACATAGATACGGAGAACAGATTGGTGGTTACCAGAGGGGAAGGGGGTGGGGGGAGGATGAAAGTGGTACAGGGCACATGTGTATGGTGATGGATGGCAACTGGACTTTTGGTGGTGAAAATGATGTTATACAGAAGTTGAAATATAATGATGCATACCCGAAATTTATGTAATATTATAAACCAATGTGACCCCAAAAATAAAATTGGAAGTCTTCCTCTGTATGCATGCCAGAACTGCAACAGCATTCCAGGAACTAAAAAATGGATGTGCCTCCAAACATATCTCTCTGATTTCAAATAGATGTCTCTAACACCACATTTGGGGCCATGCTACTTAAATTAAGAGATAAAGAGTCTATGCAATTGGTCTCCTCTTTGCGCTTACTTTACAAGGAAGCTGGTCCTGATCCTATTTTTGAAAAGGAACTACTGGTAAACAAAGCTGGTGTTGAGATGTGGAAATGCTAATTTTAACGTTCTCAGAATGTTGTAATAGTAAAACCCAGCTACCACAGACTGAAGTTATGAAATCATTACAGATGATATAGATACTTTTTTTGGAGATAAATAGTTTTCACATGCAGTGTGTTCCATACAACTAAAACTGCTGAGCACATGGCATATCATGTTTGTCAGAACACCAAGGAAAAGTAGAACACCCCATTATGAGGATTACCCTAGCCGCAAAACTTTACAGCCGTTAACCAGCAATTAGAATTCACCAAGTTAATTAAGCAGTTACATCAAGGGGTTGCCTTTACATAACAGTGCCTAACTAGAAAAGTAGAGTCACCCTAAGGGTAATCTTTAAGATTTAAGGCCAAAACACCCAAATATGTATCACAGAGGGAGATACCATCTCTTAAATAACACCCCCATTCCATGCTGCAGCCCACAGGAACTTCATATCCTGATACTGGAAAACATGTTTACCAATCCCATGTTATTCAGATCCATCAATGCACCTCCTTGCATTATGTCATACCAATGGCCAAACTACATAAAGGTCTCTTGTTGAAGACAATATGGCTCCTCCATGTCATAATATCCCTGTGGAATTCATGTATTAAAAAATTGCTACCTGTCTCCACCCAAAACCCACAATTTCCTATGACTTATGCCCTTCTCCCTTGCTATTTTGTGCAACATCAAAACCTGTACGATCTCTCCAAACGAATCAGAAACTGGAGAAGCTGCAGGACATCCATTAATTTCTGTAAGACATCTTTTAATATACAAAGAATCAACACAAACCCTGTCCTAATACACCCCAGTCACAAAGAGAAATTCCTGGCTCATAAGATATTTATCCCTTCTAAATCCTGAACAACAATTTATTGGATTGTTCAAGTTTATAAAGTAATCAGTTATATCACATAGCTTGTTTAATTTCTTCCAACTATTCCTATCCATAGAGATCTACCTACCCTCCATCTTATACCTCAGCATTCAGCACCAACAACCCAACATAATATGTGATGAAGAACAAGAAGCCATCATATATAAATATGAAGTTATATCTCATTGAATTAACAACTAGTTCAACATATGGAACAATGGAGAAGGTATAGATCAACAGTTTGGTCAAGGTTTTCAAGAGGTGGACTACCTATGCCACTCTGACTAGATTAAAGGAGTTCGAGGGAGTGAAGTTTTCAGCTCTATTTCTGGCTTCTTTAAGCCGTGAAAACCTCTTCCGGTATCAAGCTTCTGACAAGCACGATTCCAACAGATTTTCTCCCTCCTGCATATTTTTGGTCAATCTCTATCCAAATCTAACCTCCTGTCCCAGTGATCTTGATCTCTTAGAATCATTGTTCATTTTTGGCTCTTCATTATCTCTGACCTGACCTAACACAACCTAGAGAAAAATGCATAGCATAGAAAGAAATAGAAGGTGTATTTCAATTTTTCCCCCAGGAAAGATCTCTGTATGCTCTTCAATGCAGAGATAGAAACTGAGCAACATGAATGTTTCCTTTTAAGCTGGTATGTTCTTTTCCTATGTATCATATTCCAACTGACATGAAAATAGAAATAAAATTATACAATCTAGATATAGTTCTCAGGACCAGATCCAAATACAGATCAAAATACAAGTTTGTTATTCAATAATAAATATTTGTTTCATTAAAATTCTCAAATGTGTGGACTGAAGTTTTAGCTTTACTTAGTTTATTAAAGGTTTTAAGAAATACTCAAATTGTAAGTTTAAAATTTAAAATATTTCAACAAATATGCAAACACATATACTCAAAGAATTAAACATTTCTAGTAATGATTATATAAAATCCACACCTGCAATACACTGCCTGTTGAACTGCGAGATCCAATAATGATATTAACATACGATCATGAATGTCAAATTCCTTATTAAGAAGGAAAATGAGGGCCAGCCCAGTGGTGTAGTGGTTAAGTTCACATGTTCCACTTCAGCAGCCCAGGGGTCACTGGTTCAGATCCTGGGTGCAAACTTCACTCACCACTCATCAAGCCATGCTGAGGCAGCGTCCCACATAGAAAAGCTACAACCGTACAACTATGTACTGGGACTTTGGGGAGAAAAAGAAAAACAAAAGAGGAAGATTGGCAACAGATGTTAGCGCAGGGCAACTATTCCTCAAAAAAAAAAAAAAAAGAAGAAGATAAAAGTACACAAATATATTCTAAGTTCTTTCATCATTTTATCTGTAATGAATATGTGAAAGAATCATACAGAAATTCCAACGTTAGCCGATGTTGGCAAGTTTTGCTCCTAATTGGTTTTCCCGAGTGTTTATAGAGTTAATAGAGTTCTTATAATTATTTTATTATGATATGCTCATATTGTCAGTAATAGTAAGTCTCCTCCACACTTTAATATTAAGCCAATTCAAATAGCAAGAATATCAGTTAAGATTCTGTGTTCTTGGTAATCCTTTTCTGTTCCTCTGTAATGAGAATTATGTAGGCCTACAAGTTCTGAGATTCTAACAAGTGAAAAGCAGTTTAAAAAAATGCTTTTTTTTTCAGGGGCATAATTCCTTAACTCTACTTGAAATGTTTTTTATTTCAGCATATATTATTTTAAAATATAAATACACATTTCATAAGATAGTTTAACAAATAGTTATTAAGCAAACACTCATGGAACTACCATTCAAGTCAAAAACAATACCACCAACCAACCAGAAAATCTCCATATGACCCTTTCTGATCTGAACAACTTCCTCAACTTATCATGACATTTTGATAATAATTTCCTTATTAATTATCATCATTTTGCAACCAGTGATGCATCACTGACTGATATTTTATTTCTATGGTCGTAAAATATAATGTATGTGTTGTTTTGTGTCTTTTACTGTTAATAATTTGTTGCTAAGATTCATCAAATAGTGTGTATCTATTGTTCATTCATTTTCACAATGCATATACTCCATTTTTCATTATGTTTCTCCAATGTGTTTATCCATTCTACTGTCAAAAAGTGTTTAGGATGTTTCCAGTTTGGGGCTATTAAATTCAATCTTATGAATATTCTGTGTATGTGTACCTAGTACATATACACACTTAGGTCTCTAGGGCAGCACTGTCTAATATAACTCCCTGCATTGACTGAAATGTTCTATTTGCACTGCCCAGTAGAGTAGCTAGCAGCTACTTTGGTTATTGAGCATTTCAAATGTGGCTAGTGAAACTGGGAGACAGATCTTTTTCATTTTATTTCATTTCATTAACATTAAATTTACATCTAAATAGACACATGTGAGTAGTGGCTACCATCGGACAGCACAGATGAACTTGACCATTATGTTAGCATTAATGACCTCAAGGGTTGAGGGGTGAACTAATACTTCTGATTGTACTGGAGAGCTTACAGAAAGAAAATGAAAATTCAGGGCTTTAAACACTCCAAGTCACAGTCAGATGAACAGAAAGCTTATATGGCAGCCTTGTAAACAATCTCTTACTTCTTATAATATCAAATGTCTCTGAAAATAGGACCCAAAATTAACTGCATTATTTGTCAGATTACAATGAGAGTTTAATTCACAGATTGTCAAGTTTCTAATGTGAAATTTATAACATCAATGAAAAAAGAGTGAGACTCTAAGAACTGGAATGTGGATCTCTAGAGAAATAAGACGAAAAAGATATGAGCCAAACTTCCAAGTCTCTCTGATGTTCCTTTGCTGTAGGAAGCAGACCCTCCTTCTGTGTCTGAAAAGACTAGGTTTCACTCACGTTAAGGCAATATAATAATATCAATGGAGGCAATTGTCTTAACTCCTTATTAATTCTAGAACTATAAATAAAGTTAGATATTGGCCTATTCTGGAGGACATGTGCTAAGTCAGACTCAGTAAGAAATAATTTGTACTCCAAAAGTAGTTTAGGAATGTGGGAAAAATACATGCAAGAATAGATTCTAAGGGAATCTTTAGTCCAAGCCAAGTACAATATTATAAATTATTGGACCAGGCTAAATTTATTGATATGGATATACCTACCAAAGTTTGGGGATTAAATATGTTAAGGTGAACTGGAAGTGGCTTTAAGAATTTACTTGATTGGTTAATTGAAACTTGGACTTCCAATGGCTTACATTCAATGAAGTTGAGATACTAGAACTTTCATGGCATACTACAGAAGAAGAAATACAAATGTTTAGGGAGATAAAGACATTGTAGTGGACTTATCATGTGCATCCTGCATATCCATCCCAAACACTGTAAACTTTGAGAGGGCCCAGAAGACATGCCCTTCACTAAAGCATTGTGAAATGCATTCAGATGAGAGCACCAACTTCCTAAAAATGTTCTGTGGTAGCTTTCTTCTGTATAGCAGTGCGGAGAGTAGATGCCACTGTTGAATGAGTCTCCCTATTTCAGTGGGGATGATGGTATTCCAGAGAGACAAAGGCTATGTGTTTAACCATCAGAGACAATGTGAGTACATTTAACAAAACAGGCAGCAGGAACAAAATCGTAATCACAGTATTTTGATCCATGGGATCTTTGGCAGTAGCTTATTAATCAAAGAAATTTTATAGATGAGCAGTCTATGAAAATGTTACTACATCTCTATAACAGAAAAATATCTAGGTCTCATAGCCAGAAACCTGACTAGAGTTGCCAAAACGGAAAGTCACTCAATTTCTAGACATAAGCCAGTTCACAGACCTAAAACCCTTTGATGGATGGCGAGGCCAGGCCACCTTGATAAAGAGCCCTGCAAGATTGTGAATCTTTCTTAAAGCCTTCCCCAAAGTGATCTCTAGCCATTTACAAAGGTTATTTTATACCAGCAAACGGGAAATGTCCATATGTTTCATGGATTACTTCATAGTGATCTGAATTGACAATAATTTCTGGAGACAAAAAAAAATGTCACTCTTGTCTATTAGTCAAAGTGCAAACATGGCAGTCAAGTGATAAAAGTAGAATTTGCCCAAGTCAGTCTCCCATAGGGCCAGCGGAGCAAAAACTCACCCTGTGGTTATTTCTTCCAGTTCTTAAATATGTAATTGTCTCCTTGAACCATGGTTGACAGTTAGACTAGGAAGGGCTAAATTCCTGCCTCCTGACTTCCTTTCCCTACCAGGAAATAAACCAAAAGCAATTCTGATTTCCAGAGGACACTACTGAGATGAGTCCTACCATCAAAGAGTTGAAAAATGCACATTCAATTTAACTCACTTGTTTGGCCTGTGCATATCTCAGAGATTGACTGTGAATTATTGTAAACTTAATCAGATGGTTATTTAATTACACTGCTGTTACAGCTGTGGTATCTTTACTGGAACAAATCAACACAGCCCCCGCAAGGGTATATAACTATTGATCTGGCAAATGCTTTTATCTCTATACAAATTTGCAAGGAGCAGCAGCAGCTCTTCATTTTCACAGCATTGTTTCAGGGCTGTCAGTGTGCCTACTTTCTGCCATAGGGATATTGACAGAGATGTTCATAATGATATACCTCAGAAAATCAAAGCAGTCCTCTATATTGATAACATCAGGCTGATTGGACCTGATGAACAGGAATTAGCAAGATACTTTATGGTAAAGTACCTGAACATTTGGGACATGCCTCTGAGCCAATGAGCAAATAAGGGGGTTACTCCCCTGGCTGAGGTGGTTGTTCCGGATTACCAAGAAAAAAATGGGGTTGCTGCTACATGATGGGGAAGGGTAGGCTATGTCTGAAACCCAGGCGATTCTTTAGAGTTCTCTATTACTTTCTTGCATAATAGTAAATGTTAACAGAAAATCATAGCAACAGCAACAACAAAAAACCCTGCAGAACAAATAGGGATTCAGATATTTTAGTTATGAAATTTTGGGTCATCCTGCCAGGTAAAAAATCCAGATTAATGAAAGTGCTTGTTGACAACAAAGATAACATAGAATGGCTTGAAAGAAAGAAATTATAATTATCAACTCTGGCCTCATGAATACTTATAAAAATGACAAATATATCATATATGCAAAATTTCTCTCTTGATTGTTAGGTATGTGTATATATGTACAAATTATTTATTTTTTTATTCCTTATCCTTTTACCATTGCCCAGGGACAGAAACATTATCTGTTGGGACTTAGTATCTCCTCTTTTAGGAAAGAGAATATGAGTGTCTTTATGCAAAGGATTGGCATCTTGTTAGCAGAAGCATGAAGAAGTTAATACTGCTGTTGAGTGGAAGTTCAAATATGTGGTGTGGCTTGTAAATTAATGCTACATAGCCAAAGGGGAGGACTGTGCCACTCATTTATACAGCATATCCCAATCCTAATCAGCCCTTTCATAACGTTCTACGTGATGCCGGAGATAGGACTGCGGAAAAAACACTTACCTTTTGCCAGCAAGGGCACAAGAGAAGGTTGGAAGGTGGGAGGAGGGAAAAAGTGATGCCCTTCCTACTCTTTGCTTGCTCTTCTTGTCAATGTCATGCAACATAAGCATTTTGTCTTGGCAGCTGCAGTTACTCCCAGACTACACATATTTTCTGTGTTCCCAGAATCAACGGCATTGTACCCTACCAGTAGTGTTCGATAAATGTTGAAAAAAAGGAATGAAGAAATAAATGAATGTCAGAGTTGAAAGTAACTCAATATATTATTTAGTTCAACCCCTTTGTTACACAGAAATTCTCGAGAACTATATTTGGTTACATCAAGTAACCATGAGAGAAACAAACACATTGGAGAATAACAAAATTTAAGCATAACAAATATCAAATTCTAGAAATCTCCAATTTTTCTTTACAATCCACATTAAATTATACATGTGTGATCTACATGTGGTAGCTAGGAAAGAGTTAAACAGCAAATTTCTAACCATAGCAAGCAGATAGGGAAACATAGATATATATTTTTTCACTTACAGTGAAAATCATGAAAATGCTGTAAAGAAAAAGGTAGTTGAATTACAAAGAAAAGGTTTCTAGGAAACACTTAGTTTGAAATATATTTTCCCTCCACCTAAAACATGGAATTTTTATAACACTTCTTACGGAAGAGAGTTACTTAAAGGAGTTACACAGGTGAACTAGATTTCTAGACATTATTATACTGCATAGACTTTTACCAGAGCAATTAAGTATGAGAAATTTCAATAGGAAGACATACACAAAATACAATTGATGAACTTCATGTAATCAAGACAGAAGCCTATACTTTAAGTACTGAGCAATCACAGAAGAGAAAATTGTTCCGTGGTCTAGCAACACTTAGAGCAACCAGTTCGGTATTGATTGACTAGAAATAGACATAGAACTGAATGAATTGGGTTAGAGACAGATCCAGGAATTAAATACCTCATATGTCCTGATTTTCAGGGCAATGATGCATAATGTAGGCATAATACTTACAGTACTTACTGGGGAACCTGACAAAACGCAGAGTCTTATTCAATAGATTCTACATTTCTAACAAGCTCTCGAGTTAAATGGATGAAGATGTAGGGAAATGTGTCTTACCATTCTGTGTTTTAACAATATGTAGCACTATGTTCAGCAAATGAAAGATGGTAAAAGATTGTTAATGGATAATCTGCATAATATTATTGATAAATAATACTGATGAATGAAAAGTGAATTTATCACTTTATCAGATATGAAGTGCTTTTTAAAGCTATAAATAAATGCATTTGGGGATGCCTGCAAGCCTGGGTAACTTTTTCAGATAATTTCACCACACTAACAGGAGTGGGAATCTGAAATACTTAAATATCATGTACCTTATTCTTCTGGTTATGTTCTTATGGAACAGACATCTGATCCAAGTCAGGACACATAGTTTCAGTCCCCTGGTAATTTCTAGACGACAGAATTGCTTATAAGTTATGTTTGAGCATTAGGCATAGAAGGTCATGTAACCTCAGAGGCTTAGAGGGACCTCATTTGCATTTCACCATGATGGATTATGCTCAAGAAAAGAAAAGGAAGGCAGAGTGCAGAGAGAGGGGAACAAAACAGACACAAATAGGAAAAAAAAAAAAAAAAAAGAAAGAAAAGCCATAAAGAAAGTGAACAGTCAATGGTTAGATGAAGGGAACTTGGTCACAGAAAACTTTTCACATTCTGGTTTGAGTTGCAAGTGAGGCTGTTTTTCCTGCTTTGATTTTCTTAAAATCCCATTTACTTTTCGCTTCACTTTAACTCAAGTGACTTTCTTTTCAACCAAATAATCCTATCACAAGAAAGCTCCAATTCTGCCATTCTCTCTTTCCAATAGATGAGGAAACTGAGGCCAAGAGACCTTATCAGTGATTCTCGCCCAAAATCATATGTCTGAGAAGTTTAGCCACTCCTAAGACCCCTACTCAGGACAAATAAGGTCATTCTAAAAAGATGTGTACCCATCCACTCCTACACAATGAATTCATGCCAAGGAATTTATACCGGACAAAATTATAAGTGAAACATGTTCATTGGTGTGTTTGTATGATAGCAAAATATGGGGGCAAAAACTCTTGATATACAACAGCACGAAAATGGTTATTTAAATTATAGTATAGGATTATGCAAGTTATTATGCAAACTATAGTGTACTTTATGCAAGCATTGAAAATGATTGTTGTAAAACTACATAACAATATTGGTATTTCTGTGACAAAATGTTTAGTTCATAACTGAAAACTAATGTTTATTAAAGATATTGCAACCTACTAAAATTTATATTTATATAGATAAGAATGGAAGGAATCATATCTTTTGCTAACCATTTGTTTAGTTTTGGTTTGTGGAATGTCTGGAAATAGTTATAAAATTGGTCAATGCTACTAATAATATTATAATACTGATATATGAAATAAATACAGATCATGAGTGAACTTATATTCAAGTATATGTAAAACACGATCCTAGTTGGGAAAATACCAAATATTTCTATCTTCCACAATTTTATTACCCAGAAAACATTTTGAGGTAACAATCTTGTGAAGGCAAATAGCGAGAATTATTAGTGAAATATTAATGTTAGTCATTACCAGCAGCTAAACTTTTCGAGGAAATATTGAAAACAATGTGGAATCTATAATGTGATTTAGTATGCGGTTTATAAAAGCAAATTATTTTGTTTAATTTAATGCAATAAACATTTGTATAATAGACAATGTGTTTAGAACTGGAGGAAAAGATAAAACATAATATTTATACCCCAAAAATTCATAGCCAAGTGGAAAAAGTAGATATAAAATAATTTAACATAATACATTGGATTAAATAAGATTAATGTATAAAGTACACAATTCCATTCCTTGGATTTTTGAATAAATTTCCTTAACATCTGCCCCATTGTCTAATAACTAAATTGTCTTTTCTCTTTTAAAACATGGTTTTCCTTTCATTATATTTTCGCAACATTTATGTATTCGTCAAAGAGATTTCCTTCTACAAAATGTGCCCCATTTGTCCACTGAGGTATCCTACTAATTCTCATTCCAGCAACCATGCTGTTCAAATGACTGTGACTGATTATGAGGCTTAATTAACTTGTCAAGGGAAAGATAGTAATTTTCAGTCCATTTTCACTTTTCCATATGGTCAAAAAGGAAAAGCTTATCTCTAGCATGCACTCATAGATACATGTGCTACATCACAAAATGACAGCAAATTACCCAAACTTACCCCTTGGATCTTAGAATTATTAAATAAATAAAAATAAGCATCAGAATTTTATTTTGTATAGATTTTCATCATGTCAGTATTTGGTAGCAAGAATATGTAGATGTAGATGCTATTGGTTGCTTATGCAATACATGGATGCCTATGCAGCCTCCATTTCCCCTCCCTACTCCTAAGGAAGGTCCAATTCTGTTTAGGTATCAAGTGGGGAGCATGCACTTCATATGCCAAGGAGAAGCTGGTCTCATTCCCAGGATGATTGGTTAAAGAGTAACCCTATCTTTTCGGCCAGTGTTAGTTTCAGAAACGGACATTTAATGTAATTTAGAACGTTAAGACACAAAGGAGAGTTTTGCTGTGGAGTGCAGAGAAAGCTCTTCTATAATCTTCTGAATTTTTTTCAGAAGCAGCTCTCCCTTTTCTTTTTCCCTGGTTAGTTTTATATATGAGGCCTGGATTTGAGTAAGCCATCTTGCTCCTAATCTGTGAATAAAGCCAATCTTTCATTAGCAGAGAATAGAGCCAGGAGAATCTCTGAGAAAGGGATCCACAACTAATTGTCAACCCTGAACACTGCTTATATGTTATGAGGCGACATGTTTAATCATGTTTAAAATAGATTGGCATGGGCTTTTGCTGTTTGACACAACTCCATTCATTCATTCATTCATTCATTCACAAGTATTTACTGAGCAATTACTATGAGCTAGGAGATATTCTAAGTGTTGGGTGAAACAAGTAGTGAAAAACAAAAACAAAAACAAGTACTTCTGTCTTCATGGAGATCACATTCTTTTGGAATATAATAGAATCATTCTACCTGATGGAGACTATAAGAGTGACTTTGACAAAAATATTCATGATTTGAAATAAGTCCCAGAGCATAGATGAATTCTAAAGTGTAAAGCTTTTTTTTTTTTGGTGGGGAAGATTAGCCCTGAGCTAACATCTGTTGCCAATCCTCCTCTCTTTGCTGAGGAATATTGACCCTAGACTAACATCTGTGCCCATCTCCCTCTACTTTATATGTGGGACACCGCCACAGCATGGCTTCATGGGCGGTGCATAGGTCCACACCCGGGATCCGAACCTGAGAACCCAGGGCTACTGAAGCAGAGCATGTGAACTTAACCACTACGTCACCAGGACAGCCCCCAAGAGTAAAGCTTTTTTATTTTATGTGAGAAGACAGAATATTAAATGGTTATAGCAGAAGTTGTGGTCTCCTGAAGTTCCCATGCATGTCTAGGGATTCCTGTGTCTATCCTCTGGACGTGGGAATCCAGAAATGCCATGGAGTGGAGTGAATGCCCCCAGATGCAATCTTCAACCAATGAGAGATGAGAGTTGGTGGATATCCCTCAGTGGAAAAATTCTGAGGTTTATTTCCCCACAGCTTTAACAGCTCGTGAAGGCACCCTTTAGAATCCTTTCTCCCTTCTGCATTTTGCTTCCCCATTCCATCCCCATATTTCCTGAGGTCACATCCCAAATAAAGCACTTGCACTCAAATCCTTGTCAAAGATTCCACATTCGGGAGAACTCAAACTAAGACAATGGTAAATACAGCTATGAGTTGCTTACCTACTCCTCTCCATGCTACTTCTTGAAGTTCCGGCCTTAGCAGTCTCCACTGAATACCAAAACACCAGCATAAAAATGACAAAAGACAATTCTGATGCCTTATCTTTCTGACAACCAAACATCACCAGAGACTAAAGAGAACTACTGTGTTGTTCAGACACATCTCTAATTTTAAGCAATGGTGTATTACGTTCCTTGAACGTCTTTATTTAACTTTTTCTTATAAGCGTCTTCTGCCTTCCAAATGAATTTCTGAGTTTCTTTTTATGAATTGAATTTATCTTACTCCATTGAGCTTTTCCCACTCATAAACAGCCAATAAAGCTCTTAATATCCTGGGCTTCAAAAATATGGTTCTGAATCTATTTCTTCTTCTCCTTCTTATATTCTCTGGTCTTCACGTTCTTTTTTGTTGGACTGAATCTATATTTGATTTGGCTTCCTCTTCTCTGGCTCTTCTTTCTTCCTTCTTCCTTTCCTCCTCTCTTTCCTTTCTGTCTGCCTTCCTTCCCTTCGTTCAATCATTCTTCCATTCTTTTTTTTTTTTTTTTCAATTTTCAGCCAATATCCTGGGCATGGTATAGATATCCACAGTGCTCATTAGGCCTGCTCTATTTTCTGTGGCTAATTATTTTGATTTGTCTCTCTGCCCAAGATATGTAGCATAGTCTGGGGACCACAGAGAAGCCTGCCAATCACAGGGAGCACAGTGGATAATGTGTTATGATGATTACCTGACTATCATTTCCATCATGTATATATGTATCTGCACTAACTCCCAATCAAAGCAGCAGCCCACTGCCAGAAAAAAAATTTGAAATCAACCTTCCTGTGGGGATAAACGGTTTTTTTTGGCTTTGTTTGTGTTTTTAATCAGAAGACATAAATCAAAGCTATTTCTATAACTGCCTAAGATTCTAAGATTCTTTGTGGGTTTTTTTTGAAGCTTTATTAAAATCCGGGTCATATAAATACACATATTCTCTTCCCTGTATCTTATAGTCCATGAAGTTTTTAAAGTATACCAACTACTTTTCATTTTCTATGTTTCGTTCTTCCTCTCTTTTTTCATACGAAGATGGAGCTGACATAACTCACAAAAAATATTCACTAAATGCAGTTTTTTTTATCTGAAATACTGACATTCTTTCCAGTTCTTTAAGCAAACTGTACACTATACAAATCTAGTAATTGTGAAGTTGAGCTGAATTTACACAGGGTAGGTTCTATACTAAGTTGAGAATAATTCTAGGGTGTGCGTGTGTTTGTAAATCCATGCAGATTAAATTAGTGTATATTAAGATATAGTATTTCTCTCAATTAATCAAGCTAATCCTAGGTAAACTTGGATATCATTGATTTTGACCAAATGGGGAACATTGTCCTTACTTTTCTTAACTATTAATCTCTGCTGTTTTCATCAAAGAGGCAAAGATGAAGGGCTTGCAGAGCTTCCAATTTCAAATTCATCATTTTAAAGAAGTTATTGAGATGGTCCACAGAATCAAGGTACCACTTATAAAATCCATACAAGTACCTATGTCTCCCAAAAGGGCTTTACCTCCAGGCAAACAAAACCTAAGAGCCCAGGACACAATGACTTGGGAAGTTGGTGATATTCCTAGTTGGCATTTTAATTCAGGTACATGGCCTGACCTAGGAAGAAATCAACCCCAATATTGAAGTAAATGTTAATGTTAATGGTGGTGGGTCTCAAGCTTTATGATTCATGAGGTCCAGGGCCTGCAGATGGTATCTGGAATTCAGCAAGTGATGCTCATCTGCATGTTACTGGGTCTTTCATCTTAACTACATGCCTCAGAAACTGAGGAGTAAGAGGTCCTGTTGCCTACAGCCCTTGAAGTTCATAGACATGTATAAACCTGGATAACTTCTACCAATTCTGATTAGTCTCCTTCCTAGGACTATTAATTTGGATCCTACGCGAGGAAGCCACTAGCTCCACTTACATCTATTACTCTGAAGCATAAATACCTCCAAAACAACTCCAATTAATCCTAGTCTTCTCTGTGGCTATCCAAACAATGTTCTTTCATCAAGCCAGACTCAACTGACCACCATACTCAGTGCCTTTCAATCAGTACCACTTAACTAGGTACTGATGTGGAACAAATTATATAGTTGAGTCTTGTTTACTCCAGCTCAATTTGCAGGAAATTGTCTTTATACCTTCTAGTTGTTTCCACCCTTATCTTTGTTTCTTCTTATTGTGTTCTGACCTTCAAAGCAATCACATGATACATATTTTCTCCTTGAAATCCCATGTTCTGTGATGGTATAGCTGTCTGAGATACAGGTCTGGCTTAACATACCACCCGTCAGAGACATCAGACAAGTTTCTATAAACCAGATGGAAGTATCCAAAAGTAACCGTCCAGTTTTGTGCAGGAAATAAAAAGCCTCCTCCCCTTAATGCATGCCCTTAAACCTCAAAGAGTAATGGGAACATCGCTGTATAAATGGATGCTGTTTAATGTCCAATGCTCGGTTCTTACATATTTTATCAATGAAGAAAAATGACAGCAGTAAAATCACCAAAGAGAAATTTAATTTGCTTGAACATCAGAGCAGGCTTTAAAAAGCAGGATGAAAGTTTTCAATGCTATTTCTATTTCTCAGCTTCCCATATTACTGTGGAAAAATTGCTGGCAAATACCATGTCAAAAGGTCATTCAACTTTTTAGAAGATGCTTGTTTGAAAATTCTTATTTCTCTCCATCTCTATGGATTCCTTAGTCTTAACTCTTTTTGTGTCTGCAATGAATTTTAGTATAAAGGAATAGCTTTCTAGATGAAATAAGTCAAATGTATTCAGAAATGGCCATTGAAATAACACGGATTTTTCTTTCTTGTTTTTCTTGCTTTTGATAATACGAGTAGAACAAATAATGTTTATAATAAATCCAGATACTTTCAATTGTTAACAAATAGCCCACTGAAAACTTAACTGTGCTATTATGAAATACAGATGTCCAAATGTCTTATACACATTTAATCAAAATGATTAATCCCTTTCATATGCCAAACAATTTTTATATTTCCCGCAAAGCCAGTTGTTCACGTTACTATCTCACAAACGTCCTATATTTCATTCAGTCCCATTGAGACTCTATCAATTCTGGACCAATATATACTGGAAATTTTATGATTTTACGATTTTATCTCATTACATATTATATAATTACATTTTTCCAACTCCAAAGTAATTTTTTAAGTGAGTCATACCATTGATCTCTATGAAATAATTGAACTAGTTAGATAAGCATCTGGAATTTTGATTCACAGTGTGCTGCTAGCACAGAAATATTTTTTGTGTAACGTAACTCTCAACTCATTGACGTAGTCAATATCAGTTGTTTAATTCAATAAAATGACCATTATCTCTCTCCTTACATGATTCCACATAATCATTTCCTCTAATCTGTTCTCTTTTATCCAGTTGTTTTAGATATATGTAAACACAGCTAGAGATTTTATTTTGAATGCATTATCCATCTGATAATATTTCACTGTAATAATCACTATTACCTCATTTATCTCACATGAATAATCCTTTAAAACTGCATGATATCTGAATGTAATAAAAATATAACTTTTGAGGAGGTTTTGAATAATGACCTAAAATTAGCTGGAACTACATTATTTGAATGCAACTGGCCTGAAATTAATCAACAGCAATTTTAGCTGTAAATAAGGCCAAGTGTTGAAAAACACTATAAAAATCAAATAAGTCAGAGGGAGAAGGTCAAATACCATATGATTTCACCCATAAGTAGAAGATAAAAACAACAACAGACAAACACACAGAGACAGAGATTGGATTGGTGGTTAACCAGAGGGGAGGACGAGAGGGAGGAGGGCGAAAGGGGCAATTAGGCACGTGTGTGTGGTGAGGGATTGTAATTAGTCTTTTGGTGGTGAACATGATGTAATCTATGCAGAAATAGAAGTATAATGATGTACACCTGCGATTTATACAATGTTATAAACTAATGTGACCGCAATAAGAAAAAAATGCAAAAAAAATTAAAATTAAAAGAAATTTTTATTTATTTATTTATTTATTTATTTTATTGTCTTATCAATTTAAATGTTATCAATTTATTTTTTTTATTTATTTTTTTTTAATTTTTTGTTTATTGCAGTAACATTGGTTTATAACATTGCAAAAATTTCAGGTGTACATCATTGTACTTCTATTTCTGCATGGACTACATCATGTTCACCACCAAAATACTAATTACAACCCATCACCACACACATGTACCGAATTATCCCTTTCACCCTCCTCCCTCCCCCCTTCCCCTCTGGTAACCACCAATCCAATCTCTGTCCCTATGTGTTTGTTTATTGTTGTTATTATCTACTTCTTAATGAAGGAAATCATACGGTATTTGGCCTTCTCCCTCTGACTTATTTCACTTTGCATTATACCCTCAATGTCGATCCATGTTGTCACAAATGGCTGGATTTCGTCGTTTCTTATGGCTGAGTAGTATTCCATTGTGTATATATACCACAGCTTCTTTATCCATTCGTCCCTTGATGGGCACTTAGGTTGCTTCCAAGTCTTGGCTATTGTGAATAAGGCTGCAATGAACACAGCGGTGCATGTACCTTTGCAAATTGGTGTTTTCAAGTTCTTTGGATAAATACCCAACAGTGGAATAGCTGGATCATATGGTAGTTCTATCGTTGATTTTTTGAGGAATCTCCATACTGTTTTCCATAGTGGCTGCACCAGTTTGCACTCCCACCAGCAGTGTATGAGAGTTCCCTTCTCTCCACATCCTCTCCAACACATGTTGTTTCCTGTCTTGTTAATTATAGCCACTCTGACGGGCGTGAGGTGATATCTCATTGTAGTTTTGATTTGCATTTCCCTGATAGTTAACGATTTTGAACATCTTTTCATGTGTCTGTTGGCCATCTGTATATCTTCTTTGGAGAAATGTCTGTTCAGGTCTTTTGCCCATTTTTTAATTGGGTTGGTAGTTTTTATGTTGTTGAGATGCATGAGTTCTTTATATATTTTGGAGATTAAGCCCTTATCAGATGTATGGTTTGCAAATATCTTCTCCCAATTGTTAGGTTGTCTTTTCGTTTTGTTGATGGTTTCCTTTGCTGTGCAGAAGCTTTTTAGTTTGATGTAGTCCCATTTGTTTATTTTTTCTATTGTTTCTCTTGCCCGGTCAGATGTGGTGTTTGAAAAGATGCTGCTAAGACCGATGTCGAAGAGCGTACTGCCTATGTTTTCTTCTAGAACTTTCAGAGTTTCAGGTCTTACATTCAAGTCTTTAATCCATTTGGAGTTAATTTTTGTGTATGGTGTAAGGTAAGGATCTACTTTCATTTTTTTGCATATGGCTATCCAGTTTTCCCAACACCATTTGTTGAAGAGATTTTCTTAACTCCATTGTATGTTCTTGGCTCCTTTGTCAAAGATTAGCTGTCCATAGATGTGTGGGTTTATTTCTGGGCTTTCAATTCTATTCCATTGATCTGTGTGTCTGTTTTTGTGCCAGTACCATGCTGTTTTGGTTACTATAGCTTTGTAGTATATTTTGAAATCAGGGAGTGTGATACCTCCAGCTTTGTTCTTTTTTCTCAGGCTTCCTTTAGCTATTCGGGGTCTTTTGTTGTTCCATATGAATTTTAGGATTCTTTGTTCTATTTCTGTGAAAAATGTTGTTGGAACTTTGATAGGGATTGCATTGAATCTATAGATGGCTTTAGGAAGTATGGACATCTTAACTATGTTAATTCTTCCAATCCAAGAGCACGGAATATCCTTCCATTTCTTTGTGTCTTCTTCAATTTCTTTCAGAAATGTTTTCTAGTTTTCCGTGTACAGATCTTTCACCTCTTTGGTTAAGTTTATTCCTAGGTATTTTATTCTTTTTGTTGCAATTGTAAATGGGATGGTATTCTTAATTTCTCTTTCTGCTACTTCGTTGTTAGTATACAGAAATGCAACTGATTTTTGTATGTTGATTTTGTATCCTGCAACTTTACCATATTCGTTTATTACTTCTAAAAGTTTTCTGGTGGATTCTTTAGGGTTTTCTATATATAAAATCATGTCATCTGCAAATAGTGACAGTTTCACTTCTTCCTTTCCAATTTGGATCCCTTTTATTTCTTTCTCTTGCCTGATTGCTCTGCCTAGGACTTCCAATACTATGTTAAATAGGAGTGGTGACAGTGGGCATCCTTGTCTGGTTCCTGTTCTTAGAGGGATAGCTTTCAGTTTTTCACCATTGATTATGATATTAGCTGTGGGTTTCTCATATATGGTCTTTATTATGTTGAGGTACTTTCCTTCTATACCCATTTTATTCAGAGTTTTTATCATAAATGGATGCTGTATCTTGTCAAATGCTTTCTCTGCATCTATTGAGATGATCATGTGATTTTTGTTCTTCATTTTATTAATGTGGTGTATACGTTGATTGATTTGCGAATGTTAAACCATCCCTGCATCCCTGGAATAAATCCCACTTGATCATGGTGTATAATCTTTTTAACGTATTGTTGTATGCGATTTGCTAGTATTTTGTTGAGGATTTTTGCATCGATGTTCATCAGTGATATTGGCCTGTAATTTTCTTTTTTTGTGTTGTCCTTGTCTGGTTTTGGTATCAGGGTAATGTCAGCTTCGTAGAATGAGTTAGGGAGCTTCCCCCCCTCCTCAATTTTTTGGAAGAGTTTGAGAAGGATAGGTATTAAGTCTTCTTTGAATGTTTGGTAGAATTCACCAGGGAAGCCGTCTGGTCCTGGACTTTTATTTTTGGGGAGGTTTTTGATTACTGTTTCGATCTCCTTACTGGTGATTGGTCTATTCAAATTCTCTACTTCTTCTTGATCCAGTTTTGGAAGGTTGTATGATTCTAAGAATTGATCCATTTCTTCCAGATTGTCGAATTGGTTGGCATAAAGCTTTTCATAGTATTCTCTTATAATCTTTTGTATTTCTGAGGTGTCTGTTGTAACCTCTCCTCTTTCATTTCTGATTTTACTTATTTGTGCCTTCTCTCTTTTTTTCTTGGTGAGTCTAGCTAAAGGTTTGTCTATTTTGTTGATCTTTTCAAAGAACCAGCTCTTGGTTTTATTAATTTTTTCTATTGTTTTTTTGGTCTCCATTTCATTTATTTCTGCTCTGATTTTTATTATTTCCCTTCTTCTACTGATTTTGGGCTTTGTTTGTTCTTCTTTTTCCAGTTCCTTTAGGTGCATTTTTAGATTGTTTATTTGAGATTTTTCTTGTTTGTTGAGATAGGCCTGTATCGCTATAAACTTCCCTCTTAGAACCGCTTTTGCTGTATCCCATAAATTCTGGCACGTCGTATTTTCATTTTCATTTGTCTCCAGGTATTTTTTGATTTCTTCTTTGATTTCTTCGTTAACCCAGTCGTTGTTCAGTAGCATTTTGTTTAATCTCCATGTATTTGTGGCTTTTCTGATTTTCTTCCTATAGTTGATTTCTAGTTTCATACCGTTGTGGTCAGAAAAGATGCTTGGTATTATTTCAATCTTCTTAAATTTATGGAGACTTGTTTTGTGGCCTAATATGTGATCAATCCTGGAGAATGTTCCACGTGCATTTGAAAAGAAAGTGTATTCTTCGGTTTTTGGATGGAATGCTCTGTATATATCTACTAGGTCCATCTGTTCTAAGGTGTCGTTTAAGGCCAATGTTTCCTTATTGATCTTCTGTTTGGATGATCTATCCGTTGGTGTAAGTGGAGTGTTAAAGTCCCCTACTATTATTGTGTTACTGTCTATTTCTGTTTTTATGTCTGTTAATAATTGCTTTATATATTTAGGTGCACCTACATTGGGTGCGTAGACATTTACAAGTGTTATATCCTCTTGTTGGATTGTTCCCTTGATCATTATGTAATGCCCTTCTTTGTCTCTTTTTACAGTTTTTGTTTTAAAGTCTATTTTGTCTGATATGAGTACTGCTACCCCAGCTTTCTCTTCATTGCCATTTGCGTGGAGTATCTTTTTCCATCCCTTCACTTTCAGTTTGTGAGTGTCTTTAGGTCTGAAGTGTGTCTCTTGTATGCAGCATATATATGGGTCTTGTTTTTTTATCCAGTCAGCCACCCTATGCCTTTTAATTGGGGCATTTAGTCCATTGACGTTTAAAGTAGCTATTGATAAGTATGTACTTACTGCCATTTTTTAACTTTTTTTTTTTTCCCTGAGTGTTTTAGTAGTCCTTCTCTGTTCCTTACTTCTTCTATACAGAATTGATGGTCACTTTAGTTTGACCTTTGTCTGAAAGCTGTACTCTTTAACTACCCTCCTCCCTCCTTTTATGTTTTTGATATCATATCTAACCTCTTTTTTGTGCATTTGTATCCATTACGTTCTAATCGTGGAAATAGATAATTTTTCCTATTTGTGGTCTTCTCTTTTCCCCTTAAATCAGTCCCTTTAACATTTCTTGTAACACTGGTTTCTTGGTGATAAACTCCTTTAATTTTTGCTTATCTGGGAAAATTTTGATCTCTCCTTCCATTTTGAACGATAACCTTGCTGGGTAGAGTATTCTTGGCTGTAAGTTTTTTCCTTTTAGCACTTTAAATATATCGTGCCATTCTCTTCTAACCTGCAAGGTTTCTGCTGAGAAGTCAGCTGATAGCCTTATGGGGTTTCCTTTGTATGTAACTTGACATTCTCTTGTGGCTTTTAGGATTCTCTCTTTATCTTTAATTCTGGACATTTTGATTATGATGTGTCTTGGTGTGGGCCTCTTTGGGTTTATCTTGTTTGGGGCTCTCTGTGCCTCCTGTACCTGGACGTCTGTTTCCTTCCTTAGGTTAGGGAAGTTTTCATCTATTATTTCTTGAAATAGATTCTCTGCCCCCTTGTCTCACTCTTCTCCTTCCGGGACACCTATAACACGGATGTTAGTGCACTTGATGTTGTCCCAGAGGTCCCTTAGACTGTCCTCACTCTTTTTAATTCTTTTCTCTTTTACCTGTTCACCTTGGGTAATTTCTTCTAGTCTTTCGTCCAGCTCACTGATCCGTTCTTCTGTATCCTCTACTCTGCTTTTGAGTCCCTCTAATGAGTTTTTCATTTCCAGTATTGTATTCTTCATTTCTGATTGGTTCTTTTTTATATCTTCCATTTCTTTGTTGACATTCTCACTGAGTTCATCTATTCTTCTCCCCAGATCAGTGAGCATCGTTAACACTCTTAGTTTGAACTCTCTGTCAGGTAGGTTGCTCATTTCTGTTTCACTTAGTTCCTTTTCTGGGGTTTTGTCCTGTTCCCTTACTTGGAATGTATTCTTTTGCCTCCTCATTTTGCCTCTTTCCCTGTGCTTGTGTCTATGTATTAGGTAGGTCAGCTACGTCTCCTGCTCTTGGATAGGTGACCTTATGTAAGTGATGCCTTAGGAGGCTTCCAGTGTGCTTCCCTCAGTTCTCAATGTTCCACGGGGGGCCCCTATGTGGGGTACGTGTGGCGTTCTATTGTGGCCTGTTAGCTCTCCCTATAGGCGCCCAGGAGGCTGAGTTATGCTCCTGGCCAGCTGTTGTAATGCTCAGCTGCTTGTAGTTGTTGTGGGCCCTTCAGTCTCTTTATCAGGTGTGGGGAGCCCCAGCACAGTTGGCTGTAAGTTCTAATACCACATTTGTGTTGCAGTATTTCTTTTAAGTGAGTAGGCCCCCAGTGTGGCAGGTTGTTAGGCTCAGGGCCTTAGAATTGCTGTAAACCTCTAGCCCATTAGGTCTCTTGTCAGCTCTCTGAGGATTGCAGCTGGGTGGGGCTGGCCTCAGGCACAGGAGCACCCAATTGTTTCAGGCTTTGGAAGGTGGGGCAAACCTCCTATGGGGGTCTTTGAGAAGCACAAGTCTTCTGCAGCTGACAAGCCCTGCCGCCCAGAGGTCCACACACACAGTCAACACAGTCCTGCCCCGTGTGAGTGCCCCGACCTCCCCAAGCGGACCCAGTCTCTCCACGGCGGGAGCCCCACACACTCCGCCACCACCCCACACTCTCCACCCGCTCCTTGTGCACACCCTGCCCTGCTCAAGTCAGCTCAGTTGCCAGGCTGCAGAGAATCCAGTCACCAATCTATGCAGGCCCACAAGTTGCCTGAGGGCTTGTTGTTGGGTGGGGCCAGTCTCTAGGGTGGGCTGCCTGCCCTGGCTGAGCTGGATTAAATCGATGCTCTAGCGGGTGGAGCAGACCCTGGGCTAGCAGGTCTCAGGGAAAACTCCAATGGCGTCTGTGTCAGCACGCTCACACCAGGCCACAACAATGGCCGCCGCCAATGTCCCAGTCCCTGGAGAGGTCTCACCCCTCACCGAGATGCACTCAGGGCCTATTAGGTGAGTCTCTTGTCACCGAAGCACTGTGCACCTTTCTTTCTGGTGATTTTAGGATGCTTTCTGGAAGGGGTGAGTTTGTGCGTGGGCCCTTTAATAGCCAGTTTTAGTTTCTTTGTGAACCGGGTTTTCTGGGGGTGCTCCCCAATGCTTTAGTAGCAGGCAAAGTCAGATATTATGCCACTGGTGTCGATTGTGCTGGGTCCACAAAATGCCCACAGTGGGGGCGCTCCCCAGCTCAGGACCCCGCGCTTCCAGGGAGGGTGCATACCTGTGAGCTGCTCCCGGCGGCCGTGACGCTGGCGGCTTGTGAAGGCGGCGTTTTTCCTCTCCAGAAGGGAGTCTCTGCCTCTTCTACCCCAGTTAGGATTGTCTGTTGTTGCAGGAGTTCCTCTTATCCAGTTTTCAGTTCTGTCTCAGGGGTAATTTTTCCACGAGTAGTTGTAAATTGGCTGTGTCCACGGGAGGAGGTGAGTTCAGAGTCTGCCTACGCCGCCGTCTTGACTCCGCCTCTAAAAGAAATTTTTAAAAAATCATCATTTAACTTGGTCTTTATACCTATGTATACTTTCTGACTTTCAACATACTCTCATCGGGATTCTTCCCAAACCACATTAATGATATTTTTCCTTGCTAATGTTCATATTTCTTATTAGCATTTCTTATTCCTTCTTTATACCATATAGACTTATTCTACTTGGACTCAGTGTGTAATTGCTGACACAGTGCATTATTTTCTCCATCTTGAAATCCTCTCCTCCCTTGACATCTGGAACACCACGCTTATTTTCCGTCTACCTCAGACCACTCCTTTTCATTCTCCTTTATTGTTGCCGTTTTAGTTATCTATTGCTGCACAATAATATTCCTACAAACTTAGCTACTTAACACACAGTTATTGTCCCAGTTTCTGTGGGTCAAGAGTCTGAGTACAGCTTAGCTGCATCCTCTACTTCAGGAACTCAAAAGGCTGGAATTAAGGTGTTGGCTGGATCTGTTGTCTCATTTGAGGCTAGACTGGAGAAGAATTTGCTTTCAAGCTCACGTGGTTGTTGGCAGAATTCAGTTCCTTACAGTGTGAGGAACTGATGGGCTGTTTGTTGCTGGCTGGAGGCTGCTCTCCATTTCTGGCCACATGGTCCTCCTCAACTTGAACACTTCCTCAAAACCAGGTAGGGAGAGAGTCTCTTAGCAAATGGGGCATTCCAATCTTCCATAACAATCTTATGTAATGTAATCACATAAATTCAGTCACTTTTGGTTAGAAGCAAGTCATAGGTCCTGCCTATACTCAAGGGGAGAGATGTATACAAGGGCATGAATACCAGGAGGTCGAGATCATGGGAGCCATGATAAAGTCTGCCCACCACTGTGTCTTCTTCTTCTACTGTCTCCGGTTCCCCAGGACTTTGTTTTGACCTTCTCTTTTTACAGACAACATCATGCTAAAAAGTCAATTGCCTATTGAATATCCCATTTTTACTTCAAACCAAACATATTCACCATCAACTCCATCACTTTTCAACCTTTTTTCTCTTCCTGCAAGCTTGATCTTTATTTTGTTTGTCTTATTTCAGAGAATGGCATCAACAGCTACTCAGTTAAATGAAACTGGAGTCATCCTTATCTCTTTCTCTATATCTGACATCTTCATTCTATCCCCACTGCTACTGTCTTCTATAGATTTCTTCAATATCTCCCTAATGTGAAATCATTACTACATGTAGATGGTATGATTGTGTATTTAGAATGTCCAAGACAATAAACTGAAAAATACTACAAAAAATAAGTGAATTCAGTAATGTAGATTTTTAATATATTTACAGGCAGACATTCATACACCAACAATAAACAATTGGGAGATATAATGGAATAATAGACCCCAAATACAATGGCAATAAAAGTTAAAACTAAATTTAAATGCAATGTAAGAGTTACATAAATAAAAATATAAAAGTCTACTGAAGGACAAAATCAGCACTGAACAAAGGAAAGTCTGTGTTCTTAGATAAGAAAGAGCTACATAAAAAGGTACCTATTTTTCTCCAGGTAATTTAAAGCTTTCACATAATCCAAGTTAAACATAATAAAAGGTTTTTGTTGGAAACTTGATCCTTAAGTTAATTTGTTAAAATGAATTTTAAAATCTCCTGGAAAATATGAAAAATAAAAGCAATGAGGAGATAACTAAATAACGTACTAGCCCAGACAATTTCATTTAATATGTAATACAGTTTGAATTTTTGATCAGTAAGGAAATTATTAACTATTTAATAAATTGAAACCATTCAACTAGATTCTTAAATGCAAAAATAAAATGTCCATATCCCATATTATGCGTAAGGATAATTTCCAAATGTATCAAAAGCTTAAATATAAAGAATAAAACTATAACAGTACTAGAATAAAACATTGGAGAATTCCTGTGCAGTCTTAGAATTGGGGAGGCCTTCCTAACTATGACCACGCTTTAACGGAAATGCTTTAAAGGACAGCTGCATGCTTGAAAGGAAAGATTGATCATTGAAGCAAGAATTATTTTCAGAAATAAACATGATACAGACACCATGGGCAGACTCAAAAGACAATTGACGAGTGCAAATGAAAACAATACTGATATACCATTTTTCACCTGAACAGATTGGCAAAAATCCAAAATTTGATACTGAACTCTGTTAACAAGACTAGCAATGTGAAACTCATTCTTATACACTGTAGGTAGAGTGTACATTGGAACAGAACTAATGTGGAGTACTTGGCAATATTTATACTAGTCCCCAATAGTTTTCTTGATAATGCCCCAACCCGTTATCTTAGCACACTAGGCCTGGCAGAATGTGGGCTTAGTTTACCTCACTTGTATCATGTCTCTTCACTCCCCTTAACAGAAATTCTCATCTTATTCTTCCATGCCTTTGTAGATGCTATTATGTCGGAATGAAAATTCCTTCTTCAAATCTCCTACTTTTCCTTTTACCTAAATCCTATTCACCCTTCAAATATCCAGTCAAGAGACATTTTACCCAGGAATCCTGCTCTGATACCCTCTCCTAGATCCCATCTCTGATTCCCTCTCTGATTATTCTCTCTCTTCAAACCTCCACAACACTCTATACATAACTCCATCAAAGAATTTACTAGACTCTTCTGTAAATATTGAGTTTTGTATTACCGCCTCCTAGCACACTATGTGACACAGAGTGGAAAGTCAGTGCAAGTTTAATTCATGAACTAATGAACATTGCTTTTTGAGCCCCAAATGGCCCACATTGCCACATAATAATTTAAAACAGCCATATTATTAACACAAACTTTTGAACAGCATCATAGAAAACAATTCATCTTCTCATGTTATTTTGGCAATGACTATGCAATCAAATTATAGGCATAATTTTCTATTATTTCAATGAATAACCCTACAAATATCTGACACTAGCATTTCAATTAAAAATTTGGTCATCCAAAGACCACCAGGAACAAGACTATAGTCAGACAAAATCAGATTTATTCACTCACCCAGTGAAGAAGGACACTCCAGAGGAATGTCCTTCCAAAAGATGGAAGCATCATTTTTAAGGGTTGGATTCCTGCTGAAGGATTACGAGGGATCAGTTCTGGATTGGATACTGTTTCTGAAGCAAGATTAGGAGAAGGGGGGATTAACTAGAGATTCCATGCTGTCATAAAGGAATAACCTTAGCAATAGGGCATTCCCAGTAATAGGTGGAAATAGCAGAGTGAATCTGGGCCATCAATGATAAGAAATCGCTCAAAGAGGGGGTCGTCATAAAATTTTACAGATCCTGTGTGACACTGGAAGAAAACATGATCCTATAAATTTAGCACATGGCTTTGCCTGCGTCTATCCTCCTGGACTGAGGTACTACAGACTGTTCTTGTTTTTTTTCTTTTTCAGTCTGATATGGTTTTTACTCTTTCAGTCCTGGATATGTTTTTGCTCTTTCAACAGTCTTGGCAGATTAGAATGATAGGAGTATCGTAGGCTTTGGAGTTTTAAGCATAGCTCTTTCATTTACTAGTTTTGTGACTGTGGAAAGTGAATTAAATTTTCTGTACCCCAATAACCTCATATGCAAAATTTGATATATTTGCCTCAAAGAGTTATTATTTAAGGATTAAATAATCTAAAATGGTTTTGTACATATTATGGTGCCTCGATATAATAAGTATTAAATACATCATAGCTACTATTATTATTATTATATTTTAAAATAGCTGGCAGTGAAAATAAGATTGTAATTGGGCTCACTGTTGTATTCCAAAAACAGACTGTTTTATTAGAGTGAAAGTAACTCTGTCACTGAATTTGAAGGGGTAAAAGATTTGTTGGGCTCAGCAGCCAAGTAGAATATAACTTTGAAGGTCAGAACAAAAAGTTCAAATTCAGTCTATGAGATTGTTGGAAGATATGGAGCAATGTGCACTCTGGGAGAAGTTTCAAATACCATCCCAGCTTGCCTGAGTGATGTGACTATTATATTTTTGTCAAATTTGGCACCATCCACCTGTCTTATATCAGAGCATTATCTGAAAAGAATAGGCTTTCCAAAGTGCCAAGTTGTCAAAATCTCTCAATCCCCTTAACAAAACTGCTGTATTTAGCTCCATGGTACATCTGTATCTTTGAAATAAGGCCCTTTCTGCTAAATATAATGAAAGACAGAAAAGGAGACTGTGTTTGAAAATAATAATAACAATAATAATCCCAACTACCCCTAGCCTTGGTAACACTTTGTAGCTTTCTCTCTGAATATGCCACTTTTTAGTCTCTTTATGTTGATGAAATAAAATAATCATTTCCCAATTTAAAAACATAGGCTTCATCCTATGTTTTTACATAGTTCACAAACTGTGAACAACAGTTCACAGTTTTTGTTAATTGTTACCTCTTTCTTTAACATAATTCATTTCTTTTCACAGGATAAGACTCATAACAGGAAAATATAAAATTCCCTAGAAAAATGCAATGAACTTTTGGCTCCAAGCCAGCTTTTAAGATTTACCAAGTCATGATTTATTTAAATTGATGAAATCCATGGTGTGAAGTGTAACTGATGTACCTCTCAACCCAAAGGAATTCACTTCTTCGGAGCTAACTTTATCTAGCCTGAAGCTTCCGTTGAGCCTTCTTTCTGTTCTACTATAGTCAAACAACTACTGAACCTATTTATTAGTAGTGATAAGAGAACTATAGACTACTTTATCAGTTAAAAAGACTGATCAGTGACCTGTGAAATGTGATCAGAATTTATGGCATTAATTTGTATGCTTTAAAAATCCTATCCTGGAAGAATTTAAATAGCTGTTGTGTAGTCAAATTAAGGCTTTACACAATGCAACACGTCAATCATTTAGGGTTATGTTAGCAGACAATTTTAAAAAATTGTCTCTGTGAATTCTACTCTGATTTCAATGGAATTTGGCCAAACTCTTTCTATATACAGCCCATATGGTAGTGGGATAAAAAAGTTAAATAGAAAAAACCCTTATCTACCAGGGAAAGGTCATGGAGGGGAGCTTTTTAATGGTGTTATGCAGGATATTTTTTAGTATCTTTACTTCTACTCAAAGGGGAATCTGTTTTCAGCTTGGACCCAAATCAGGAAGAGACTATATTTTCTGACAACAGAAGATTAAAATGACCCTCTCAACTCAGAGCAGAACATAGCACAAAGATATAAAGTGCCTGAGTAGCAAGTGTCAGAGCTGCACAGAATTCAGGTATTCCAGGGTTGGTAGGAAAAGCAGGCAGGGAGCAATTTTGAGCAAATTGCTAGCAGAACATAAAGCCTCTTTAGCAATATCACAGAGGAAGAATGTACTTAAAGGAAAATTTGAGTAAGTGTATAGGGAAAGACTAAGATATTCTGTAAACAAAACCCATGAAATGAGAAAGTGATGATGTGAAGAAGACAGATGTAGGACAAAAGAAACAGGACAAGGAAGAAGAAAATTTCAGTCTGGCCTACAAAAGATACTATTTAGTTACACTAGTCAGCAGCGTCCATCATTTCTTTCAAGAGGCGAAACTAGAAAAGTAATATCTGAATACACACGTTTACACATATACACATACAAGTTGAATATATATATAATATAATAGATGTATTATATATATATACATATAATTCCATAGTATGGGTTCAATATTTTATCTATATATATACATACACACATACACCTGAAAGTAATACATATTATATATATTACATATAATATATATAATGTATTATTACATAAAATAATACACATTATACACTTATATACATAAAACCCGTACTATGAATTATATACATGAAATATATCTATTATATTTTACATATATGTACATATATACAGTATAGAAATATATATATACACAATAATTCCATAGTAGGGGTTCACTCTTTCTCAGTTAAAATGTTTGTTATCCTTGTGAAGTCTGGGTTCAAAAACAACTCCAGGTTTTTAGTCACAGAGATGAAAACATCAATTGATGGCTCTCTACTGACTTATTGAAAAATACTAAAATATTATTCTTAATATTAGTGCACATAATCTAGAATATGTAATATCAAATTTAATAAGCAAAGCTTGTATCTGTCTGGTTTGGCCTAATCAAGTTATTATTTCGAAGTATATATTAAGTAAAATTTTTATTTTGAAAATTACATAGAAAATTGAATTAAATAAGTACCTATAATCCAGCTCTAATTTTTTAACTAATTAGACAGTTGACTTTGAGAAATTCATGTAAGTTCTCTATGCCGCTGTTCCTTCGTTTCTAATATAGGAATTAAATTCAATCAAAATGTATTAAGAACCACTTACTCAGAACACATTACTTAAAATGATGGACATATCTGTACTCGCAAGTTTTTGCTTTGATCAAATTGCGTAACAAAATTTCAAATATTTAAAATATTTGTAACACTTTGTAGCGTTAAGGAAAGATATTTCTCTGACATTATTCTAACTGCTATATGGTATAGTCATTTCACTGCCATAATAAAATACTTCAATATTCTAGAAAGTGGTATATTCACTTTTGCCTTTCTACCAGCTCTTCCCTCTGCCTAGGATACTCTCTCCTCCACTCTTTGCCTGCCTATCACTTATCATTCAGATTTTTGGTTTGAAATCACTTCTTCAAAGGAAGCTTTCCCTGACCTCCTAAGCTGAATGTTGCCATGCGACTGAGTTTAGAACATAGACAAAAGAGAGATATACGGTATCCCAGGAGTGACCCATTAGAACCACCCCTCCCTTCTCCCAACAACTCACTGGATGTGGACACCCAAGAGCGTCCTTGGAAGGAACATGTTGAACACATTGGAGGCTTCATCAATCTGGGTCCCCAAATCACTGCCTGGAGCAGGAACCCCTCTCCAGGCCCACTGCCACTTGGGCTTATATGGGCAGGAAAGAAACTTCTATTATGTTCAGCTACTGGAATTTAAGGTTTATCTTCTATAACAGCTAATGTTACCCTAACAAATACAGTATATAGACCCTATCATGCCATATCGTAGGCTCTTTATTTATCTATATTCCCACTAGCCTATTAACTATGGAGTTTATACCATTTCTGATTTGTTCAGCATTGAATCTTCAGGGTCTAACATGGAAACCAACATACCTGTCATGAAAAAATTTTAAAGGAAAATAAATGAATAATTAGGGATATAATTATGTTTTTCATAAGAATCTCTCTTGTTACAGTATGCCTTACATATAAGAACACCAATTACATTGAACAAGACAATGCTATTTTCTCCCTGTGCACCATATTTTGAAGCACTGTTGGCACAGAATTACATTAGGCAATTTAATTAACAAAATACTCAGCATCTAACAATATTAAGACTGTAGCTCATATGTAAAACTGACAAGTTCTTTTCTATTGGCACCACGCTCCAAGTTTTATTCAATATGAGTTTCTTCAACAAACAATGACTGTGATTATGAGGACATTTTCCCTTCTGGTCCCAGCTTATTTGCATGGTATCCTGACATTAACCTTTACGCTACTCAAGTAGTGAGGGGTTGTCTAATTTTTATTTTTCTATGGATTTTGGTTGAACTTCTTTCAATTCTTTATCAAGCATTTATAACTTCAATTACTCCTCAAATATTTATTTAGCACCTAATATGTGCTAGCATTGTGTTACACACTGTGGATAAAACAGTGAATTAGATGTTCACACTTCCTGCCTTAATGGAGCCCTGATTACCTTGTTATCAGAAAATTAATCATGTATTTGCAGTTTAACTTGATAAGTGCTTTATGAGAGGGGAAGTGAACAATTAAAATGCAAAGGATTATAGGACTTTCTGGGGAAGATGAAAGCCTAGACAACTTTGAGGCCCTCTCTTCCAACTTCAATCCAACTTCAAACTATCATTTACATAGGGGATAGTTGCTGGAGCCCAGAGACAGGTGGAAACCGGTGGGTGACGAATTGGCCTCGTGTTCTCCTGGGGTCTGATCTGAGACACAGCTGGCAAAGGTGAGACCAAGGTCTGCAAACAACTGCAGAAAGCCTTAGGAGTAAACTCAGGATACCACAGTCGCTTGATAGAACTTGCCATCAGAATCTATAGATACACAAGTAGAATGGGGATGCTGGCTGCAGTGAGGGTCTCTCACAGACCTACTGGTCTCCATGAACACTGAAAAGTATCTTAGGGCAATGGAGAAAGGGGTATGAGTCCTCTTTGTTCCTTAATTTAGAGAGCCTTGGTCTTTGTAGCCTAATAATTAGGCAGCAGGGAGGCTTCCTTCTGGTGCTTCTATAGGGAACTGACAACATGTGATCTAGGGTACTGACAGTCCAGATAGCCAGAGGCTGCTAACTTCTCATCATTCCAGAGAGTGCATCTGTTTGAAGCACCTGGACATCAGACATGACCCCAAGGGTGAACAAAGCCAAGAGAGAAAAGACAAATAACAAAATCCAAAAGAGATCCTGAGACCTGAAAGAGGAAAAACAAGTAAGACAACCAGGACAAAAGGTAGACATAGATAATTGTTTAAAGGAGATTGAATTGCAGCATATATTCTGAAACCACCAAACAAAAAAACAAAGATCTTTACATTTTAAAATTTAGCGAAAAATTTTTAACCAAGAAGAGCTTCACTATTTAGACATGAATTAATAACTTTGAAAATCAAGAGAAAACATACTTATAAATGTATATATAAAAAATAGATGGTAATTCCAGGAGAAAAAGAAAAGGGTACCGGATATCAGATTTGGAAACCCAAGATATGAATACAAAGATTTCCAGAATGAGAGAACAGAAATGTTGAAAAATAAGGGATGATTAAACAACAGCAAAATATTTCCTTTAGGTAAAGAAAGATCTGAGTCTGAACACTGAACAAACTCATTGAATTCCAGTTAGGTTTAATGAGGAAAGATACTCACTTGAGAATATCCTGGTAAAATTCCTGAACTTGAAGGATAAGGAGAAGTACCTTATAAAATCTGGCAGAGTGTAAGAAAAGTATTTACAAAGAAAAAGTGTCAGGTAGGCATTAGATTCTTGAAGCTAGAAGAGCCATCTATAAGCTACTGAGAGAAAAGATAACAATTCTCAAATTTTATACCTGAAGATATAGCTCATTTGTCAAAATCTTGAAAAGAATTTGGATCCTGTAGCATTCACACACTCTGTATGAGGAAAATGCTTCTTTAACCAAACAATTATCAAATCAAAACAGAGAATTGAATGGGGGGAATATTTTCATCCATCTTCACTCTATACATATATACACACATATATAATATATATACATATGCATATATACATATAAAAAATGCATAATGATACAGTGGCTGCAATATAAGTGACAAATAAGGAATATTTAAATCAAAGGATCATTCTGAAAAAACATTAATAATAGTTAGAATTTAAGATGTTTAATTAATTAACCAAAGCCTAAGAGTTGAAGGGAAAGCTAGAAAAAGTAAAAAGTTTTAAATTACATCTGGTGAGGGAGAGATCAAGATGGCAGCGTGGGTGGACTCTGAACAAAGCTCTTCCCACAGACACAGCAAATTTACAACTACTCTTGGAAAAATTACCCCTGAGAGAGAACTGAAAACTAGATAAGAGAAACCCCTGCAAAAAATGATAATCCTAATTGAGGTAGAAAAGGCAGAAATTCCCTTCTGGAGAGAAAAAATGCCACCTTCACCAGCAACAGCACTTCACGGCCACCCGGGGAACAACCCAAAAGTACACAGCCCTCCCTGGAGGAGTGAGGGACCTGAGCCAGGGAGTGCTCCCGCTATAGGCACTATTTGGACATAGCATAACCGAGACGAGTGGCATAATATCTGACTTTGCTTGCTGTGAACAACATTGGGGAATACCCGCAGAAAAACTGGTTCACAAAGAAATTGAAGCTGGCTCTTAAAGGGCCCACGCACAAATTCACTGTCTCGGAAAGCAACCTAAAATCACCAGAAAGAAAGGTGCACAGCCCTTTGGTGAAAAGAGACTAACCTGATAGGCTCTGAGTGCATCTTGGCGAGATGCGACACCTCTCCAGGGACTGGGACATTGGCGGTGGCCATTGTTGTGGCCTGGTGTGGGCGTGCTGACACAGACACTGGTAGAGGACATTGGAGTTCTCCCTGGGGCCTGCTAGCCCAGGGTCTGCCCCAGCCACTAGAGCACCGATTTAATCCAGCTCAGCCAGGCACTGGCCCCACCCAACAGCAAGCCCTCAGGCAACTTGTGGGCCTGCATAGATTGGTGACTGGATTCTCGGCAGCCTGGCAAGTGGGTCCACCTCTGCGGGGCAGGGCGTGCACAAGGAGCCAGTGAAGAGCATGGGGTGGTGGTGGAGTGTGTGGGGCTCCTGCCTTGGAGAGACTGGGTCCACTTCCGGGGGTCGGGGCAGGACTGTGTTGACTGTGTGTGTGGACTTGTGGGTGGTGGGGTTTGTCAGCTGCAGAAGACTTGTGCTTCTCAAAGACCCACATAGGGGATTGGTCCTACCTGCCAAAGCCTGAAACATTTGGGTGCTCCTGTGCCTGAGGCTACAATCTTCAGAGAGCTAACAGGAGCCTTATAGGCGGGAAGCTTATAGCAACTGTAAGCCCCTGAGCCTAACAACCAGCAACGCTGGGGGCCTACTCACTTAATAGAAAAACTGCAACAGGAACGTGCTATTAGACCTTTCAGCCAACTGTGCTGGGGCTCCCCGTACCCGATAGAGACTGAAGGGCCCACAACTATGTGCAGCTGAGCATTACAACCAGCTGGACAGGTGGACAGCTCAGCCTCCCTGGGCACCTATGGGAAGAACATCCCCACCACAACAGAAGGACACACATAGTCCACACATGGGTCACCCCTGGAACATTTGCAACTGGAGAGGAGAGGGAAGCACACTGCCAGGCCTCCTAAGGCATCACTTATATAAGGTTACCTCTCCGAGAGCAAGAGACATAGCCAACCTACCTGATACAGAGACACAAGCACAGGGAAAGAGGCAAAATGAGGAGGCAAAGGAATACATTCCAAGTAAGGGAAGAAGACAAAACTCCAGAAAAGGAACTAAGCAAAACAGAAATGAGCAACCTAGCCAACAGAGAGTTCAAACAAAGAGTGTTAAGGATGCTCACTGATCTGGGGAGAAGAATAGATGAACTCAGTGAGAACGTCAACAAAGAAATGAAAGATATAAAAAAGAACCAACCAGAAATGAAGAATACAACACTGGAAATGAAAAATTCACTAGAGGGAGTCAAAAGCAGAGTAGAGGACACAGAAGAACGGATCAGCAAGCTGGATGAAAGACCAAAGAAATCACCCAAGCTGAACATAAAAAAGAAAAAAGAATTAAAAAGAGTGAGGACAGGCTAAGGGACCTCTGGGACAACATCAAGTGCACTAACATCTGTGTTATAGGTGTCCCGGAAGGAGAAGAGCAAGACAAAGGGGCAGAGAAGCTACTTGAAGAAATAATAGCTGAAAACTTCCCTAACCTAAGGAAGGAAACAGACATCCAGGTACAGGAAGCAGAGAGAGCCCCAAACAAGATAAACCCAAAGAAGCCCACACCAAGACAAATCATAATTAAAATATCCAGAATTAAAGATAAAGAGAGAATCTTGAAAGCCGCAAGAGAAAGACAACAAGTTACATACAAAGGAAACCCCATAAGGCTATCAGCTGACTTCTCAGCAGAAATCTTACAGGCTAGAAGAGAGTGGCACAATATATTTAAAGTGCTAAAGGAAAATACCTACAACCAAGAATACTCTACCCGTCAAGGTTATCATCCAAAATGGAAGTAGAGATAAAATGTATCTCAGACAAGCAAAAATTAAAGGAGTTTGTCACAAATAAACCAGTTCTACAAGAAATGCTAAAGGGACTTATCTAAGGGGGAAAGAGAAGACCACAAATAGGAAAAATTATCTATTTCCATAATAAGAGGGTAACAGATACAAACACACAACAAAGAGGTTAGATATGACATCCAAAATATAAAATGTTGGAGGAGGGGAGTTAAAGAGTAGAGCTTTCAGACAGAGGCCAAACTAAAGAGACCATCAACTTAATATAGATTGCTATACAGGTAGGTTAATGTATATGAACCCCACAGTAATCACAAACCAGAATCCTATAATAAATGAACAAAAACAAAGAGTAAGGAACCCAGACATAATAGCAAAGAAAGCCATCAAACCACAAGGGAAGAGAGCAAGCAAAGAAGAAAGGAACAGAGAAGAACTACTAAAACACTGAGGAAAAAATTAGTTTAAAAATGGCAGTAAGTACATACTTATCGATAGCTACTTTAAATGTCAATGGACTTAATGCTCCAATTAAAACGTATAGGGTGGCTGATTGGATAAAAAAACAAGACCCATATATATGCTGCATACAAGAGACACACCTCAGACCTAAAGACACTCACAAACTGAAAGTGAAGGGATGGAAAAGATACTCCATGCAAATGGCAATGAAAAGAAAGCTGAGGTAGCAATACTCATATCAGACAAAATAGACTTTAAAATAAAAACTGTAACAAGACACAAAGAAGGGCACTACATAATGGTCAAGGGAACAATCCAACAAGAGGATATTACACTTGTAAATATCTATGCACCCAACGTAGGAGCACCTAAATATATAAAGCAATTATTAACAGACATAAAAAGAGAAATAGACAGTAACACAATAATAGTAGGGGACTTTAAAACTCCACTTACACCAATGGATAGATCATCCAAACAGAAGAACAATAAGGAAACATTGGCCTTAAATGACATACAAGAAAAGATTGACGTAGTAGATATATACAGAACATTCCATCCAAAAACGGAAGAATACACATTCTTTTCAAAGGCACATGGAACATTCTCCAGGATTGATCACATATTAGCCCAGAAAACAAGTCTCCATAAATTTAAGAAGATTGAAATTGTACCAAGCATCTTTTGTGACCACAACGGTATGAAACTAGAAATCAACTATAGGAAGAAAAATAGAAAAGCTACAAATATGTGGAGATTAAACAAAATGCTACTGAACAATGATTGGGTCAATGGAGAAATCAAAAAGTACCTGGAGACAAATGAAAATGGAAATACAACATGCCAGAATTTATGGGATCCAGCACAAGCAGTTCTAAGAGGGAAGTTTATAGCAACACAGGCCTATCTCAACAAACAAGAAAAATATCAAATAAACAATCTAAAAGGACACCTAAAGGAACTGGAAAAAGAAGAACAAACAAAGCAGAGAGTCAGTAGAAGAAGGAAAATAATTAAACTCAGAGCAGAAATAAATGAATTAGAGACTAAAAAAAACAATAGAAAAAATTAATAAAACCAAGAGTTGGTTCTTTGAAAAGATAAAATAAATTGACAAGCCTTTAGCTAGACTCACCAAGAAAAAAAGAGAGAAGGCTCCAATAAGTAAAATTAGAAACGAAAGAGGAGAAATTACAACGGACACCTCAGAAATACAAAAGATTATAAGAGAATACTATGAAAAGCTATATGCCAACAAATTGGATAATCTAGAAGAAATGGATAAATTCTTAGAATCATACAACCTTCCAAAACTGAATCAAGAAGAAATAGAGAATTTGAATAGACCAATCACCAGTAAGGAGATAAAAAAACAGTAATGAAAAGCCTCCCCAAAAATAAAAGTCCAGGACCAGATGACTTCCTTGGTGAATGCTACCAAACATTCAAAGAAGACTTAATACCTATCCTTCTCAAACTCTTCCAAAAAATTGATGAGGAGGGGAAACTACTTAACTCATTCTAGGAAGCCAACATTACCATGATACCAAAACCAGAAAAGGACAACACAAAAAAAGATAATTATAGGTCAATATCACTGATGAACATTGATGCAAAAATCCTCGACATAATACCAGCAATTCACATACAACAATACATCAAAAGGATTATATACCACCATCAGGTGGGACTTATTCCGAGGATGCAAGGATGGTTCAACATTTGCACATCAATCAATGCGATACACCACATTAATAAAGTGAAGAATAAAAATCACATGATCATCTCAATAGATGCAGAGAAATCATTTGATAAGACACAGCATCCATTTATGATAAAAACTCTGAATAAAATGGGTATAGAAGGAAAGTAGCTTAACATAATCAAGATCATATATGACAAACCCACTGCAATTATCATCCTCAATGGTGAAAAACTGGAAGCTACCTCTCTAAGAACAGGAAGCAGACAAGGATGCCCACTCTCACCACTCCTATTTAACATAGTATTGGAAGTCCCAGCGAGAGCAATCAGGCAAGACAAAGAAATAAAAGGGATCCAAATTGGAAAGGAAGAAGTGAAACTGTCACTATTTGCAGATGATATGATTTTATATATAGAAAACCCTAAAGAATCCACCAGAAAACTTTTAGAAGTAATAAACGAATCTGGTAAAGTTGCAGGATACAAAATCAACATACAAAAATCAGTTGCATTTCTATACACTAACAACGAAGTAGCAGAAAGAGAAATTAAGAATACAATCCCATTTACAATTGCAACAAAAAGAATAAAATACCTAGGAATAAACTTAACCAAAGAGGTGAAAGATCTGTACACCGAAAATTATAAAATATTGCTGAAAGAAATTGAAGACACAAAGAAATGGAAAGATACTCCATGCTCTTGGGTGGGAAGAATTAACATAGTTAAAATGTCCATGCTTCCTAAAACAATCTATAGATTCAATGCAATCTCTATCAAATTTCCAACATTTTTTCAGAAATAGAACAAAGAATACTAAAATTTATTTGGAACAACAAAAGACCCCAAATAGGCAAAGGAATCCTGAGAATAAAGAACAAAGCTGGAGGTATCACACTCCCTGATTTCAAAATATACTACAAAGCTAGAGTAATCAAAACAGCATGGTACTGGCACAAAAACAGACACCCAGAACAATGGAACAGAATCAAGAGCCCCGAAATAAACTCATACATCTATGGACAGCTAATTTTCTACAAAGGAGCCAAGAACATACCATGGAGAAAGGAAAGTCTCTTCCACAAATGGTGTTGGGAAAACTGGATAGCCACATGCAAAAAAATGAAAGTAGACCCTTACCTTACACCATACACAAAAATTAACTCCAAATGGATTAAAGACTTGAAAGTAAGACCCGAAACCATGAAACTTCTAGAAGAAAACATAGGAAGTACGCTCTTCAACATTAGCGTCAGCAATATATTTTCAAGAACCATGTCTGACTGGGCAAGAGAAACAATAGAAAAAATAAACAAATGGGACTACATCAAACTGAAAAGCTTCTGCATGGGGAAGGAAACCATCTATAAAACGAAAAGACAACCGAACAATTGGGAGAAGATATTTGCAAACCATACATCTGATAAGGGCTTAATCTCCAAAATATATAAAGAACTCATACATCTCAACAACAAAAAAAACTAACAACCCAATTAAAACATGGGCAAAAGACCTGAACAGACATTTCTCCAAAGAAGATATACAGATGGCCAACAGGCACATGAAAAGATGTTCAACATCATTAACTATCAGGGAAATGCAAATCAAAACTACAATGAGATATCACCTCATGCCCGTCAGAATGGCTATAGTTAACAAGACAGGAAACAACAAGTGTTGGAGAGGATGTGGAGAGAAGGGAACTCTCACACACTGCTGGTGGGAGTGCAAACTAGTGCAGCCACTATGGAAAACAGTATGGAGATTCCTCAAAATATTAAGGATAGAACTACCATACGATCCAGCTATTCCACTTCTGGGTATTTATCCAAAGAACATGAAAACACCAATGAGTAAAGATACACGCACCTCTGTGTTCATTGCAGTGTTATTCACAATAGCCAAGACTTGGAAGAAGCCTAAGTGCCCATCAAGGGACGAATGAATGAAGAAGATATAGTATATATACACAATGGAATACTACTCAGCCATAAGAAACGATGAAATCTAGCCATTTGTGACAACATGGATGGACATTGAGGGTATTATGCTAAGCGAAATAAGTCAGAGGGAGAAGGTCAATTACCGTATGATATCACTCATACGTAGAAGATAAAAACAACAACAAACAAACACATAGAGACAGAGATTGGATTGGTGGTTACCAGATGGGAGGAGGGGAGGGAGGAGGGTGAAAGGGATGATTAGGCACAGGTGTGTGGTGATGGATCGTAATTAGTATTTGAGTGGTTAACATGATGTAATTTATGCAGAAATAGAAGTATAATGATGTATGCCTGAAATTTATACAATGTTATAAACCAATGTTACTGCAATAAAAAAATAAATTAATTAAAAATTAAGAAAAAAGAAAGAAAACATTATGCACACTATCATCTTTATTAATCTCTGAGGGACCTACTCTAATAAAACCAGTACAGAAATGCAGAAATAAAAAAAAAGAAAATTACATCTGCTACAAAGATGTTTATTTTGGCACAATTTATAGAGTCAAAAAGGTGGAAATACTGAATATTTTAATAAATCATGGGATGGACCCACCATGAACATTATGTGGCCATTAAAAATAATCAGTAAAAAAAAATAATAAAAAAATAATGAGTAAAAGCTATCTTCATTGTCTTCAATAGATTTCCAAAATTTATTGTTTAGTCAAAAGACAAGATGCAGAGTTGCATATATAGAATTGATCCCTTATATGTTTGATTGTGTGTGTGTCTGTGTGCACTATGTATATGATTATATGAGCACTGAGGAGAATTTGTAAGGATAAACACCTGGCTGTTAATACTGGTTACCTTCTTGGGGGAGTGGCAAAGAGTCAGGAGAAAGAGGGAAAGAGGGAGCAAAAAAAGAAAAGAAAATTGTTTCTAAAAATGTACTCGATAAAAAAAACCACATTTATTATGTGAGCCCACTTTTGTAAAAGTATATGTATATATGTATGTATGTATATATATTTGTATATGTTATTATGCACAAAGAGATATATGAAACAATGGTCATTAAAATTTTAATGGAAGCTTTCTTGAGGTAGTGAATTTCAGAGTGTGTACTTTCTTCCATATTTACACATATATATAAATATTTATAAATATCATAAAGCTATATTCACAGTGAAAAATTCAAAGGAATAGTAACATTATCATAATCATCTTTTATTGAGCACAAATGGCATTAGTAACTAGACTAAGAGCTTTATGTATAACGTTATATTTAATTCTCACAAAACTCCTTACTATAAGCATTATTACCGTATGAAAGTTGAAGGATCTGAGCTTAATGAAGGTTATATCTCTCAAAGACGATGGAGCTAGTGGGGGGAATCCAGGTCCGTCTTCCTCAAAAGACTTTCTTTTGAAAACTACTCAGTACTTAGCTATTTTTGCCCCTCAATCCCATGGCTCTCCTTACCCTGATAGGCATGCTTTCTTCCTCTCTGACAGTTTCCTGTAAAGTGGCTTTATGCCAGGAGATGCTCTTTGCAGAATTTGTTCACTAACACCTCTCGCTTCTACTTCCTGTGAATTACTGGGTTTGCTAATCGTGATGTACTATGACTAAACTTTCACCTTCACATGTTTTTTTACATTTTCCGAGGCATTTCACTATGTTTTTACTTTACATAATATAGATTTTTTCCAAAAAAAAATAGTGTAGAAAGTTTCAGTATGTGTGAATAAACTTAATAAAAACAAATGCCGACATAAATTTTTCTCACTTTTGGTGTAACCTTTCAAATGTTTCGAGATGCTTGAAAGTGACCTCAGAAGCCATAACATTTACTGCCCTGGCTTCTCATATTTAGACAGATAGTGATACCGCTTTATTGTGGGGTGTGGTTCCAAGAGTCTTATTTTTTATATATCAGTCTTTTAATTTTAACTTTGATTATCAATCAGAATTTTAAAAATTGTTTTCTTGAAACATTAACTGAAGTCAGGACAGGGCTTCAAAAGGCACTAAGCTCTTTGCCAGCAGATCATTTAATAATCATTAATACTTATTGATTGCTCACCAGGTTTGATGTTATACCAAGATAAAATCTCATGATGATTTCAGCTTTAACTGAAGCAGTTAACTGAAGCAGCTTTAACCTTTACAGAAACCTGGCAAGAAATATCATTTTTTCCTTAAATTAGATGAGACAGCAATGGCTTTAATTTATTTTGATTTGCTATCAATAAAATCCATTATTAGATAACAAATATTACATCTATGCAAAAATGGAGGTGATTTGTTTTGTAATAAATTTTATTTATATAGAAATGCACTACCTTAGAGAACTTATGCTATAGGTAGTTGACACATGCCCTACCCCATTGAACATACTGTCCCATTGAATGACGATTACTACAGCTAGAAAGTTTAATTACAAGTATCCCTCATATCAATTCTTACTATCTAAATATTTGCTCAAATAAATTACAAAATATTTACCAAAAATTCAATGTTTGAATTTAAAAATACATGTGTGCTTATTTTATGAGCAACCCAGGAGAGAGATATAAAGCGTTGCAGTCCTATCTCAGCTGTTCTCCTAATAGGATCAAGTCTGGTATTTAAGTTATTTAAACTTACTGTGTATTATCGTTTTCATCTCCTCACTCTTTCTCTGAGCATTTAGTCTTTCAGGGTCACAATATTTACTTGCGGCAAAAGTTTGAGGACAGTACTAATCCAGGTTAAATTAGATAGTGAGAAAGTAAAGCAATGGCTTCCAGGCCATGATGTTCCTAATTGAATGTATGCAATGCTTACAGAATCTAAAAACATGCTCAAGTAAGGACACTCAGTGACCATGTCTGGAACAAGACAGGGCCAAGGCCATTCAACAAACACAAAAGAAACTAGACGCCTCCATTTTCTGATGAACACGAGTGACTGCTGCTTCTTTACCAATCTCAACTACAGTCCTGCTTTCGTCTTCCCATCTCCTAGATAGAGAGACAGAGAGAGAGATCGACAGATAGATATGAAATATATATTTCCTCGATGCAGTCCCTTTGCTGTAACAAGCATAATAAACCTAACTATTTGTCTGCAAGTGTGTTCCTGGTGCTAGGTGATGTTTGGTCAGTTAATATATTTTATATATTATTGCATTGTTTCTTTACCTTATAGTATATATTTATCGAACTATAGGAGAAAAGTGTGATTTATATCCACTACTGTGAAGTACTGTGGCAAACTGTACATAAGCATACTGATTAATGAGTACCTTAAGTTAGATATTTAAAGAGTAGGTGCTATAACAGATTCTTATCATGAAGAAATTCTTGATGGATCGCATTATTCGAGAAATTGTCTGCATGGGCTGGGAACACATTATTATGTTTCCTATTTAAAATGCTAAAATACAAACTCACATTGCCCAAATTTACACTATTCAAATATTTACAGGAACAGATTAGGATCAGATATTATATTGGAGGCCCTTGACTGGGACACTAGAGGAGGGAAAAGACATAATGAGATGCATTTTTTGACATTTTCTTCACTTTGAGTATCTGCAGTTGAATCACATATGTTACAAACACAAACAGAAATATTCTACCTTACCAACCATGATATTCTGAATGGACAATTATTTAGATAGATCATGAATGAAAGAGGAATTAAAGCAGAAAAGCAACATTTTTATTTGGCACTTAACGTGTCAGAAATGATAAAAACACCATCTCATTCAGGTCATATAACAATCGGAGAAAGTAGGAAGTGCCATCCGATTTTATAGTAAGAATTAGTAAAAAGCTCTTCAGATGCAGAAGCTCTTGTACCTGCCGTTACGCCATGTTTTAATCATATTTAATTAATTGAGGGCTTGTGACTTGCCTTTCGGGTCAGTTTCAGATTGTGGCTGGAATGTAAACCAAAGGTGATCAAAGTGTGAACACTTTCAGGATTATACCCTAATTCTTAAAGTCTAAACATAATGCTCTTAATACAGGGCAAATATAAAAGAAAAAGTAGTAAGTACTTCATGAAAATTAGACATGACGGTGACTAAAATAAATATGTTGAAGAAGAAATGTGGTTAGGAGAAAGAAGTGGCCCAGTGATCCATGGCTATTTGTAACCATTTTTGTTCCTCATGCTGTATCTGTATATAAGTGAGCATTAAGGCATGGAGCATTTTAATGCAAAGTTACAACTTGGTCATAAGCTAGTTTTACAAAATGGCAGAGGTGTCTTCTCCTTCATTTTTTCCTATCTGAGATCTCTTCTCTTTTTTGAAGGATTGATATCAGGGATGTCCTTCTACATTAGGAGACTACATTCCTACCCACAAGATGAAATCTTACCCTGCAGACCTCAGCAGAGTAATCACGATTTCAACGCATTCAATTAACAAGCAGGATACATCTAATATTCATATGGGATAAACACAGGCAGCAGCCAGCGGTTTTTCATTAAGTTCCTGTGCTTCCAACTGGCCCAACATTTGCAACTATCACTCCCCAGATCCCATCACATCATAAGCCACTGCTTCTCTAACTCTGCATTTACCTAAGTCCTACTTCTAATGAACAAAGCTCTTAGCCTTTAATACGCCTCCTGCTGCTTTTGCTGCTGCTGTAAAATTATATCTTTCTCTTTGTATTCTGCACTTTTGTGCATTTACATTATACTGCTGATTGGGAGATGTTTTTGTCTAGTCTCAATACTTCAGGCCTTTTATCTTTTTCTCTTTGCCCATAGAGCTGTGGATTACACTGAGCTAGGTCCTGTTATTCCATCTACACTGAAACATGCTCATGTGTGTCAGCCACGCTAAGCTAACTTAAGCTACTGTAAGAAAAATCCTCAAATCTCTAGTTGCGGAAAACAACAAATATTTATTTCTAACTTTTGCTACATGTCCACTGTGGGTTGTCAGAGAGGCTCTGCTTATCACTAACTGACCCAAGGTGATGGTTTACCCATGTTTTCAGATGTGCTCAGTTGCTGCGCCACAGGGAATGTGACATACCTCACTCCTTCTCACAGACCATCGGCCAAAATTAGTTACATAGCCCTACCAATCAAAATGGGGCCAGGCAACACAATCCTACATTGTTCTGGGAAGGAAGACAGCTGGAAATAGTTGACAAACAGCATTAATGACTACTACACTAAACATATGTAAAGGAAAACATTAACAATTCTGAATTGCCTACTGTTATATTTCTCATGAAAGTGTTTTATTAGATCCTGGTAAGGAAAGCAAGGGTTTTTCTTTTTTTGAATCAACGTGTGTGTTTGTTTAATAGACTTTACTTTTTTTAGAGCAGTCTTAGGTTCACAGGACTATTGAGCAGGAGGTATGGAGATATCCCATATACTCCCTGCCCCAACACATGCATAGCTTCCCTAGTTATCCACATCCCCCACTAGAGTACAGTCAGGGATCGCTTAACGATGGGGATACGTTCTGAGACATGCATCATTAGGCAATTTTGTTGTTGCGCAAACATCACAGAGTGTACTCACACAAACCTACATGGTAGAGCCTACTACACACCTAGGCTATATGGTAGTAATCTTATGGTACCACCGCCATATATGTGGCTGGTCCTTGACGAAAATGTCATTATGTGTCCCACGACTGTAGCATATTTGTTACAATTCATGAACCTACATTGACAAATCATTATCATCCAAAGTCCAGAGGTTACGTTAGGCTTCACTCTTGGTGTTGTACATTCTATGGATTTAAACAAATGTATAATGACACGTATGCACTACTATAGTATCATACAAAATAGTATGTCCTAAAAATCCTCTGTGCTCAGCCTATTCATCCCTCCCTTCCCCTAATCCCTGGCAACCACTGACCTTTTTACTGTTTCCATAGTTTTGCCTTTTCCAGAATGTCATATAGTTGGAATCATACAGTATGTAGTCTTTTCAGATTGGCTTCTTTCCTTTAGTAATATGCATTTAAGTTTCCTCCATATCTTTTCATGGCTTGATAGCTCATTTCTTTTTAATGCTGAACAATATTCCATTGTCTGGATGTACCCCAGTTTATTTATCCATTTACCTACCAAAGGACATCTTGGTTGCTTCTACATTTTGACGGTTATGAATAAAGATGCCATAAACATCCATGTGGAGGTTTTTGTGTGGACATAAGTTTTCAACTCCTTTGGGTAAATACCAAGAAGTGCAATTGCTGGATCGTATGATAAAATTATGTTTTGTTTTGTAAAAACTCTCAAGCTGTCTTCCAAACTGGCTGTACCAATTTGCATTCCCACAGGCTTAATATTTACTAAATAAATACTATGTGCTATGCATTGTGCTTGGTTTAACCTATAGGATTTATTGAATTTATTATTATTCATTAGAGTGAATTATTTCAAGAATCAGGAACAATTGAACTCAGTTTTATACAAGTAGGACAACTGTGCCCAGGCACACAGTGCCTTCAAGCTTCCCCTCTATCTTCGTGTTGCAGATATAGTCGCGTGCTACATTATCCCACTTGCCTTGCTTTGCCTGTTTTTCCTCTGACACCTTTCTTTAATCCCCAACATTAAGTACCCCAATCTCAGTTAGGCCACTTAGCCCCCTTCCTATTTTTATTTATGGTAGTATCAGATTCAAAGAACCCTAGACTAGTCATTAAATAGCTCAATATCAGATAACACATGATATTAATCTTTTATTGCTCGTATCCTTCTCTTTTTGGACTCTTGCTTTATTTTTAAATCGAATTCTTGTCTTTTACACTTTCTGGCTCTTTCGTGCCTATATTTTTCTTGGTGCGTAAATCCCTGCTTGGATTTTGCAGATTATTTCAGTTTCTCTTAAATAGAAGATATTTATTTCAGAGTCCCAGTCCCCTTGCCTCTGACCATGCTTTTTAGGATGTTGATTGCCAAATGCTCATGCTTTGTCCTGTGACCTCCATTTGACTATTCTCCTCACTCTTGGCTCTATTCCTTCTGGTTCCTTTGGTCTCAAACCCTGGAGGTCCCTAGACTGCTTTGTACACTAATGTCAACAGGCAAATTTTTCAAGCACAGAGAAATCTATGCAGGATCAGCAGTGAGTCCTATCTCACCATTAGGTGACTAATTGCCCCACAGAATGATCATTACCATGCAGGTTCAGGAAATAACAAGCCATCACATCATATTTCTTCTCTGACCTATTAATGTGATGAATTACGTTCATTGCTTATGGAACATTAAACCATCCTAGCATTTTTGAATAAATCTTTTTGGTTCATGTTTTCATTTTTCAATTTATCGTAATATTTGATTTGCAAGTTTTTCTCCCCTTAAAGTTTCCCCACATATATTGAAAATAAGATTGGCCTTTTTTTTTTTTCTTTTGATGATCTTTGTGAAGTTTAGAGAGCTTTTTTCCACTGTCACGATGGGAGGAGGAAAACTGGGCAGGGAGATAATGTCCCTAAGCTTGTTTTACTTACCCTGATAAAGGATTCCGTAATGGAATAAGCTCAATGGAGTGGCTCTTGCTCTGATACCTCGGGCTCTAGGAAACACAAGGAATATAAGAAAGAAAGTGAACCAAAGGGATCACAACTCTAAAACCCCTCCCCCAAAATCAGGGAATAAAAAACCACCATGCACTAGCAGTGGCAGATAAAGCATCTTTAAGCCTGACCCACTGTAGAATTTCTTGTAGGATTGGGGGGTGGGGCAGAGGATGGAGTAAAGAAAAGGCAAGGGAAGAGTTTGGGATTCCCATAGGACTTTACCTACCTTACAGTTAGCTTCCTGCTCTACAGTTTCTTTACCTACCATACAGTTATACGTCTTCAGACCCCAGAATATTATAAACCTATGAATACCACACTACAGGCACATCTTAGATACTCATCCCTATTCGCTGTTTTGTACTGCTTTAGTACTCCATGGGAATGAATTTCTAGTTGGTCACTCAGGAGTCAGCTGGATAGCAGAAGTGTTAGTAACTTTCTCCTAGACTTGATCCTACAGTGTACAAGTTAAGTGGGTTAATTTATGAACAAATAGATACAAAATGTTTAATGGCTCTGATACAATATGAGTTTACTTCTCACGTAAATCGTCCAAGACAGCTCAATAGAATGCTTCTCAAATTCTCAAATTGAAAATTTAATAGGTTTTGTTGTTGTTTTGACCAACGACCAATATCATGCTCTAATTTCACTTTGGACTATCTTGATAACTTTTGACACTCTAACATGGAGAGATTGAGCTCTTCTTCCCAGAGACTCAAAACACCAACCCCATTATTTTTGGTATCACATAGAGAATGATGACATAGTGTAGCTAGCAATGCCATGGTACTTTGAAAAATGTTAGTGAAGTTAATAACAGTTTTAGAGCACAACCTCTCAGCCTCCGCACAGAGGTATTTCTCAGACTCTTTAACGGTATTGCATGTAATGGTCAGTATATAAAATATTATGGAATATATAATTTACGTGTTATCTATTTGTTGGAATTTATAGGTTAGATTGCTCTGGGCAAGTGAGACAGAAATATTCTATAGGAATAAAAGTATGCAATATGTCACTGGGTTTAGCTCAAACGGGACATAAGAAATGAGTGATTTGCCATTTACTATTGGATTAGTGAGACTAAATAAGCTTGAAAACAGCCCCATTTGAGTAGACGCAGGCTCATTCTACCTGATCTCTCCCTTCCCATAAATAAGAGAGGTTCAATGCTGAAATAACTGGAAATCGTACTGGTATGTTCTTTTGCAAGCAGTATCTTATTGATGTGGGCTGATGTGAGGAGGAAAGAATAGCACAGAAGTGTGAAGGTGACTCATAATGCCATGTTCATATTATTTTCTATAAATAAGAAAGATAACATGCATCATCATCAGTATAGCTGAGGGAATCAGTTTTTGCCCTAGTGCCAAGCTATATTATTTCACATTTATACTATTGTTATGTATACGAACTTTGAAGGCTCCAGTGGAGAGTCAAAGTGATTTCAAAGATATGAATCTTCTCCTATACAAGATATTCAATTTTTCTTCCTTTAATGGCTGCTGATGCTAAAATACAAAATGCAGCCTGATAAATATCTAACACACCAAAATATGATTCCACTTACGCAGGATGATTTGGATGGTACTGCTTATTTTTTAATGTGATATTTCCTTCAGGAAAGAAAAGAAATGCTGGCATTGCATACCATTTCATTTTCTATTATATATATTCAGTGAATTTATCATCTTGCCATCAATATAAAAGTTAAGCAACAAAATAGAATAACTGGAGAACTTACATTTTTGTAATTTCTTCCCTAATTTTCTGGGGTTGAGGTAGCATCACAACCTGGCAACTTGCCATTAGAGAAAGACTTTTGTGAGCAAGAAACCTTGTTTAGGATTGTGTTGAACAATGAACACACAGATTTTAGGTAAAGATGGGAAAGATGATATTTCCTGTGTATTTCCCCTCTTCTTAACCTTGAAGAAACATTTTCTTTCCTTGCCTTGGCTATTTTCATTGCCTCCTGAGGTCCCCACTCTCACCTTACCAAATTCTTTCACTCTGTTCATCACATAGCAACTGGATGAGTAATCTTGGGGGAAAAAAATCAGACAACTGTTTAAAATGCTTTAATTGCTCTCCATTTTACTTTGAAAAAAAGATCCAGTTTTTCCAATATAGCCGACGAAGGACTACTTGACCTGTCCTCTATCCACTCTCCAACTTTTTCCAGGGCTGTTTGCCCCATCACCCACTATTCAGGTCACCATACATCCCAGCTTACCTGGATGATCCTGGTTTACTTCTGTTATATAAGATTTCCTTCTAGTTTATTATATGCCCTACTTATAACTTATTATCCTAGTATTTATTTTGATGCTCAAACTGTCCCTTATTTGCCCTATAAGGAGTTCCTTCAGGCTAGTTTCTGTGTCATTTTGAAATGTCCCCAACATTTTGGGAGCCCTTCTTACTACTTTTTCATTTTGTACAAAGTATTTTTATTCATATCTGTACTGAAATAGTCCACTATATATTTAGTAGATCTTCCATTGTACTTCCAGCTTCTGCCATGGTTTCCTCTAGTGCTATGTGACATACATGTGCAGTTCAAATAGTCCTCACAGCCACATGTGGTTAAGTCCGGAAAAAGACCGGCAAGAACCTACTTCTCTTTTCCTAACTCTTTTTTAGTTTCAACATAATTAATACCTCCCTTTTAAGGACAGCATGCAGGGCTCTCACTGACAACCTGAAAGGAACTCAGACTAAACTGAGTAGTAACAGGTAACTGTTTCTCATCTACAATTGGGGCGGGAGGAGTGTTTAACACTGCCGCCCTGCCTGCCATCTGGGTTATTTGGGCCATGCTATGGCTAGATTACCAGGCAGCCATTTGACAGTTTAGTGAAAAACTTGAAAAATCAGAGGTTAAGTATATGTGAATTGTGTGTAGAAACTAGAGGTTTAGCAATCTTGCTATAGAGCATATAAAAGGTAGTCTGAATACTTTTGCTATAATGGTTCTTATCATTTATTATATAGAATAAATGTACAATTATTCATTTATATTTGTTTGGTAACGCTCTTTTTATTTTTTGCAATAAGCCCTTTTAGACAGCAATGTGCTTAAAAAGAAAAGGAGAGAAAAGAAAAATTTATTGAAAAATCTATTGAATTTCCATTTTTCAAGAGAGTTGACTTTGTGCATAGGTAAGTAGCACGAAATGTTTGTCAATGCTCAGTATCCATGCAGACGATATCATGGGCACGTGAAAATAACAAGACACAAATCTACTGGAGAGCATCAGCATCTACTTTAAACGTGAGAAATCATTTTGAAAACACAGTGCCGAAAGATGATGATTTATGTGCAGCTGCAAAGGTGTGATAAAATAAACACTGTAAAAAATGACTTTTTATTTAGATCAAATGACTGCTGATCCAAATTAATTTCACTAATTTTCAATTCTAACTTTTCTTGTGCATGTGCAAAAAAAAACACTGTTAATATGCTGGTTCCATTAGCCAAAGAAATTTACATGAAGTTAAAGAATGCCAGTTTTATATGGGCAAAAAGAAATTACATAAAGTTAAAGCCAATAATGGTTCAGTTTTGTCATCTAATTTATAAAATCAAAGTAAAACCTTTAGAAGTTCAGTCCGTCAAAGATGAAACATCTGACACTGTCATGAATGCTCTTATAAATTAAATTTTAAGGTTTAATATTGAGGATAGAATTATTTGAGGGAGTACAAATTGAATGGAGCACAGTATTGTGGTAAAAAACAATGTTGGGGTGCCAGTCCCATGGCATAGTGGTTAAGTTCGGTGCACTCTGCTTCAGTGGCCCAGGTTTGTGGGTTTGCAGGTTTGGATCCCCGGCGTGGACCCACACCACTCATCAAGCCATGCTGTAGTGGCAACCCACATAAAAAATAGAGGAAGACTGGCACAGATGTTAGCTCAGGGCTAATCTTCCTCAAGCAAAAAGAGGAAGATTGGCAACAGATGTTAGCTCAGAGTGAATCCTCCTCACCAAAAAAATAAATAAATAAATAAGTAGGGCCCTAAATTATCATCCTTTGAAGATTTTATTGAGTAGCAATCATAGGAAATGAGACGTAAAACCTAGAAAACATTAAAATTCATCCCTAGAGAAGTAAGTGAAGAATTGAAAAATATTAAATGATGAGAACTCAAGAGTGTAGAAGATTTAATTTTAAAATTCTGTAATTGTACTCTTGAATATCTTGACTTATTAGAAAGATCTTTGGATGGAATGCCTATTTTTAATTGGAGAAATTTATATACTGTATTGAAGGGAATTGAGAAGACTTATGATTTTTAAGCACCTAAACTTGGTAAAACATTCAAAAGATTCATAAATAGGAATTATTTCACAAGTTTGTAAAAATAACAGTAGAATAAATATTTAGGCTGATGTTTTTATACATTTTAATTAAAAAATAGAACTGATACTATCTTCTATTTTGCAGAATTTGCTCTGAATTTACCAGATAATTAACCCCTCCATAAAAAGATAGTATGTTTAACAAAGAAGAGTAAATGAAGGTATCGAAAAATTTGAATTTATTAAACATAAAATAAATTCAACTCCAAAGATTAAAAGCAATTCTATGAAGATTTTAAAAATAACAATATCATATTGAAAAAATATTTTTCAAATAAATATCAGTGACAAAATATTAGAAATAAAGTATGTAAATATTACCAACAACAATTATTTTGCTTATGTTATTGTTAATGTTGATATATTATAAAATTTAAAGTTTTTAATGTACTCAATTATCTCAATGTTTATTAGAATTTATCTTTTTAAAATCAATTTGTATAGAATGACTGCATAGATCCTTTAGTACAGTAAAACTAATTTCCCATTAATTATGAAAGGAGACCTAATTTGGATGATAAATTAATCTCTTGTTTCACCTGTGTGCTCAATATCTTCCGGTACATCAGAAGTCATCAAGTGGCATGTGGAACAAGATATTACGAATTCTAGGCCTGTTTCTAGGGATTCAGCCTCCAGCCAGCCTTGCTGATAAAAGTCTTGAGATATTATCTCCAGTTGTAGTGGTGAGTTATTGCCTCATTTCTTGTGGCCAAGCCCTCGCTTTGACTCCATTACTAGGTCAGCTTTTATTCTATTGCTTTTTTTTCTAGGTATTTGCCTGGGTTCGCTTGCATGGGTATGCTGGAGGCTTGGGTCTTCTTCTCTTACTCTTACATAGCGTCTCAGGGCCTGGTCACCAATTACTGGATCTTTGCTTCTGTTGCCTAACCTCAATGATGATGCCACATCCATTTCTAACTACTTCTTGATACTAATGTTTCCCAAATGCTTCATAACTCTCTCCTACTTGCTCCCTTCTGCTAACTTTGCTTCCAAGTTAGTCTGGTCTCCAGGTCTATGTTTCCCACCGAGCTACAAGTTGGTTGGGAAAATATTTTGAAGTGGTAGGAACTTAATTTTTTACAGCTTCTTTATTCACAGCTTTGGGCACAACTTACTCTCCCTAGCAAAAGGTTGGTCCTGACATATGTGTTTTTTTTAGTTAAAATCTAGATCAATTATTAATTTTCCCTATGGCAAATATTGCCCATTTTATTTTGTGAGATAGTTCTCCATTAGGCAGAAGACCTTGCTTTTAATTTTTATAATATCACGTTACTGTCTATGTCATAATGAACAAACCACTTAATATCTCTAAGTGTTACACCCCTCTTTGGTAATATGGATTTTTTGCGAGCGTCAGATAAAATAATATATGTGAATATCTTTGAAAAATGCAAAGCACACATTTTGTGGGCTTGTATTAAGGGTGAGGTCTATTACTATAATTGTTTTTGGTCCGATGGTTAGCAGAAAACTCATCTCAGAACTTTGACTATTAGGTAAATGTATATCCTTTGGATCTTGCCTTCCCATGCTCTTTATGCCATAATGGCAAAGAAAAGTAAGCTTTCACAGACTACTGGTGTTTGAAAATGGAGCACTGCAGTATTCTATTGTTTTAATAATGCCTATCTTGCCTGAAGCATTAAGAAAACAATTTGAATCTCCAAGCCAAGTGTTACTTTCTATCACTCTGTACTTATCATGCCACCTAGTGCTATAGTTCTGAATAGCAGTACTAGCACAGTAAACTTTAAATCGGCTAATTACTACATTTGCTTTCATTTGGAGTAGAATTTTCTCCATGTTATCACAATTCTGTGTTTTCTTGAATGTTTTTATGTTGTTGCAGATTAAATATAAATTGAGGGGTTCTCAATATTTCGTAGAGGAGTATTTGACAGTGTGTTGGGCATGACTCAAGAAGTATCATCTGTTTAGCACTTTGATAATACAGGACAAAAGATAATAAGGAAAATATTCTAAATTATCCCACCAAAGGTCAGCAATTGATATGTATAGGACTGACAACACTGTTATTAATATTTTCAATTGCTTTCATGCTTATCAATGAAAGCTCCTAAAAGTGATCCCTGTTTATATTTTTACACTATGTAAACACTCACTACTATTCCCTCTTTTAAAAGTCTATGTAAGTATGAACATTAAATATTAAACCAACCAAGTCAGCTATTTGTGAGGAGGATGGATTTTACTTAAAAGCAAGCATTTCCTCTTTGGAAAATGTGAGGAAATTAAACATAAAAGCAAGAGATGGGATAGAACAAAAGAGGAAAACAATAAGGTGGTAAGACTGTGATCATAATTTTACTTTACCTAGTAAAACGTCAAAGAGTCATGGCCAAGAGAAGTAAAATTGAAGTCAAGGACAAAAGCAGCTACATTAACATCTCTACTAATAGAGATACATTTCCCTGTAAGACCTTTCTTTATGAGAAACAAAAAACAATAGCAGAAGCATTGTGATAATCAAACAGAAAAGTCATGGAATACATTAGCTGAACATATGAGATACATTCTTGGGAATCTAGGGACTGAAACAACATTGAAAGTTGGTAGGGAATTACTCAACCACTGCAAGAGATGGGTGAGACAATTCTTTATATAGATTTACTTCATTAATACTTATTAACACTCTATGTTGTAATTTGTCTTATTATCTGCATTTTATATAAGAGGGAGTTACTTGAGATTGCACTTGGCCATTGATGGTAACTGAATTGAACCTAGGCATTCCGACTCAAAGATGCATTTAAATTATCATGTCACTTGCCCCTGACTCCATCGTGTATGTGTTTACGTGTGTGTGTTTTAATTTTTGCTTGATTTCTTTTCTTTTCTAGGAGATGTGGAAGTCTAGGCATGTTGAATTTGCCAATCTCCCTTATATATCTGGTAAGCAGCCTCGTTTTAGCTGCTGTCCTGGCCAATATTGTAAGATTTAAATGTTTTAAACACAGGTATCTGTGTTGTAAATGGGGGAGTAAGTCTCCCTTGCAAGGTTTTTAAGGATCATTCCAACCTGGCTGCAGAAATTATATTTGGAGAGGCTAATGAAATTAAAGAATTTATTATACTCACAGGTCCTAGAGAGAAAGGCGCAGAGGCACCATATGGAAGGAGCTCCAAGGCAGGTGGGAGGTCAAGGGAGAGTAAGGACCATGGACAAGTGCCTTTACTGGGAGTCAGGGTAGAGTACACAAGGAAAAGGCATAAGGAGATTTCATTGTTGAGTTTTAGTTGGTGGTCACAGGCAGGTAATAGCAAGAAGGGGAACTTGTGGCAGGGAGCAAACTTATCACGCTGGGGCACCTGGTCACAGCTTGGTGGAAACAAGCAGGATGTTCACAGCTTGTTTGTGGGAATGTTGAGGCAGCAGGAAAATATAAAGTTTTAAAATTTACAATACAGTATCATGCTGTTATTTTTTTGTAATTCCATAGTCAAATAATAAATAGCTTTCACAAACCTGGTTCTACAAATGCTGTTGCTCAATAAATATTTATTGAGTGAATGAATGAATGGTTAATGAAAGAAGTACTCTTCATTTTCAACACTGATTCTCTAATCGAGGCCTTCGTCTCCTCCACACCCGGAATCCTGTCCTTCATACATAACACGCACAACAAGCAAATACCTCTTAATGTCCCCCTTAATATTATCATGATTTCAAAAAAAGAAAATCAATGTTCCAGCTATCAATTGCTGTATAACAGACCATCTCAAAATTTATTTAAACATTGATCTTAAAAACAAATGTATTATTTTTCACCAAGGCTCTGTGAGTTAATCAGTCTCAGCTGGGTGGTCTTTGCTTGGGCCCTCACAAACTTTTGCTGGACAGGTGCCAAGACTAAAATAATCTGAAGGCCCAAGAAGGCTTGTTGGCCAAGATGGCTCACTCAACATGACTGGCAGTTATTGGTAGCTATCAGTTGGGAGTACAGCTGATACTATGAACTGCAGTATCCACATGTGGCCTCTTCACATGGCTCAGGCTTTTAAAATCATGGGGACTGGGTTCTTATAAGCAGTATACCAAGTGCAAGTATTCCAAGAGACAAGAAGTTGAAGAAGGTCTTGGTCTGTAATTTGACACATCATAACTTCTGCAATATTCTACAAGTCAAAGCAGCCACAGAATCTGCCCAGATTCAAGTGGAGAAGAAATAGGTTCCACCTCTTGAAGGAGGTCATAGAAACTATAGCCATCTCCATTTCCTTAAATCAACAACCATAGAATACTGATTATAGACATCTTTTATTATTATTATTAATTATTTCCTTTACTTCTCACTCATCTTCAAATCCTCACATAACCCTAGGTCTTGATTTTGTACATGAGGAAACTGAGGATGAAAACAGTTATGTAACTTGGTAAAAGGCACACAATAAGAGTTCAAATACAGATATGCCTTTGCCATTTTATTTCATTTCCTTTCTCTCTATCATGAAATTTACTATGATTCTCTTTGCCCTCTCACATCAAAGCTAAATTCCTGTGTTTCTAGCACATCCATAATCCACTCTATTTCTGCCTATGCAATCTTACATCTCTCAGCTTCCTCTGTACCCTTCTTTCCATAATGCCTTTGTTCCTCTTACCTGGGATGCCCCCACCTCATCCCCTTCAATTTAAATCCTAGTAACCATTCTTGCTCTCTTCATAGACCACAAATCTTTTCTCTGAATATCTCGCTAACTAGAGCTGCCCAGAATGACTTCCCCTCCTGTGGAGTTAAAGCATATTTTTTATGTAACGGCTCGTGGACTTCTTGTTTTCATGTATGATAGTTTTATCTTTCCAACTGTATTGTAAATTTTTGTGGCTATAATCTACATCACCAAGTCTAATATTCCTTCTGAATTCCCTGTACATCCCACACTGTAAGACTGCTTCACCAGAGAATTGGCAATAAACCACACTACGGTGCTTTAGTCATGGTAGGGTCCACTGGAGGCCTCAATACAAAAATTATCAGTGGAAATGTTAGTCTGAAGTAGCTAGCTTGACTTTAGTGAAGTCAAGCATAGTATGCAGACCATATACTCATGCAAATTTTCTGTTGTGTTCACCCCTGAGCCTTCTCAGAAAATTAGAGGAAAAACCCTATAGAGCAAAGTGGCCCAGCAAAGTGGCAGAGTTAGTGGCTACATGCTGTGATTTCTAAATTTCCATTAAAGAGCATTTTCCTTTCTGCTAGGTAGAGATTGAAATGCCTTTGATAGGAGAATTTATCCTACAATTAGGAATGAAGCTTAAGGCACAAGTTCCCTAAATTATAAGATCTTTTCCATATCAGGTTCTGATCTGTGTTATAAAAGGTAGAGGGATAGGAAGTTACTGAGCATATTGTAGGGAAGCAAGTTTCTCAACAAAGGAAAAAAGATAAAATGAGGAGGCCAGGATGCCTGGAGTTGCACCTGCTAATGTTTCTAATTTCCCAAAGGAGAAAAAACATCATCCTAGGGCAGAAGTCCTTCAGGAGTCAAGTACAGAAATCCCCAAGACTGCCTGTGTGGTCCCAGCCATGAGCCATACCATCCTGTATCCTTTATACATACATATAACCACTCTCTGCAGGTTGGAGGTTTATAAAATACTGGTTTGAAATGGTGAGCACTGGGAGGAGGATAAAGCAGGACAATATTTTACATGATCCTTCTTGCACCAGCTTCCTTATCCCATACAATTACTAAATGCTTTCCTAAACCAAATTTGAAAGTTGAAGTGTAAATCAGTCACATGTCTTAAACAACAAAATGAACTGATCAAGCTCCCCATGGTGTTAAGTCCTCAGGCAGAGATTTGGGGAAGTAGTTTAGGAGGCAGCCTAAGGAATATAGCTAGCCAGCTTGTCTTACCATTAACTTTATTTCCCTTCCTATCAGGGACAGGTAATCTTGTTTGGTTGCCCATTTAGTCTTAATAAGCTAACATGAAAGCCCTAATGGGAATGCTAAAAATCTCATTTCTGAGAGTCAGATGATTTCTGGTTACCAGAGGCACAATTTTCTATCTCCAACTGGCCAGGTATTTGACATCTACTGAGGTGAGAAGAGTGACTTTATAATTGGGAACTGAACAAATGTTTGGGGCTTGTTTTATTTGTCTTGAGAGTCGTTATTACTAGAATTTGTTTGCCCCTCTTTCACCTGCAACACTGAAAAATTTATTTCAAAACTATAAAAAAAAATGTTGCATGGAGTAAGGCATGTGGTTCTGCAAAGAAAATTATAGGCTTTTGAAATAATCTTTCTTAGCATTTCTATCTATTCCAATTCTAAAATACTTTCAGAATTAATTGAAACACTCTGAATATTTATGAACTATTTAAGGAATCCAATACATCTAGCTTCTCCCAGAAAAACCATGTCCATAATCCTTGGGAATTCTTTATTTTCATCCTTGTTCCACACATGGCAGTGACTGAGATGCTACATAAAGCTTTTAAGCTTATAACATGTCACTCCTTGACTAAGTTAGAGCACAGAGGAAAAGCATGATAATGGCTTTTCCTATTGTACCTTCAGGATGGAAGGCAGACCCTGGTCCCTACCCTCTGTATTGGTCACATCCCAACCCTGTTCTTCTGAGTCTTTGGCTTGAACAGAGCTGAAATGACTGAAAATTTGGCCTCTGAACTCTGTTCAAGGACAAGGCAGAAAATGACTATTATTGAGGGATGGGCTGTGCACGCATCTACCTAAATCCATCTGCAGTGGTCACAGGGAGAAAGCACTGTGTGCTCTTTCTCTGGTAAAGTAGGTAAAGAGGCCCACCTTGTATCCCACCACAGCCACAAATAGAGCTAGGCAGTAGCTAAGACAGTCATAGCCTTCCCACAAGTTAGAAAAGAAGTGAATTATTTTTTTCCTCACCCATATCAAATGTCGAACAAGTTGCCCATAAAAGGAACTTCTTGGCATTTGTGTCATGCATCTCCACCCATCTTTCAGGCATTTTGAAGAGTATGGGTTGAATAATTGAAAGGTTCACCCAATCCCATCTCCATATGCTCTCCAGATAAGATGAACAAGCTTCAGATAGATCATCAGTGAAAGAGTCAACTAGTCAAAAAGCCTCTTTTCCCAAACAAAACAAATATACTTTCAAAATAATTATATTATCTTAATGAATTCTGCCCGTATTAATTTGGCTATTACCTCACATGTGAAAGAAACTAAAAATATTTTAATCGAATCTATTATACTACCAAGTACATAAAAACATCTTATTAATTTTAAGACAGAGTCGCCTTAAAAATAGTAACACAGATATCTTCCTGCCACCTAGTTGATTACGCATTTGTTTAGTACCAGGCGAGCACAAGAAATTGCAGGCTTTCAGCCATATTTATATCCCAAAGTCATGTAGATGCTTACTCTTAACTTCTTTAAACAGTCTAAAAACATAAAATTCAAAGTTTTCTTAGCATAGAATCATCCGTTCTAGCACTTGCTCAAAATTTTCAAATGGAAATATAGAAGCAAAATGATGTAGACAGTCTAAGTTAAAGAAGTATCACTTGTGATGTGTGTTCCTGAAAATAATTGCACTTATTGACAGGTGTTATTTATTTATGGTTGAAATCTCCTTGTATTTATTTTTTACTTTTCAAGTGAGATATTGAAGCAATAAAACAAAGAGGCTGGGAACCAAATTTAATACCAATCTGAAAAGCACATGTAAATCAACAGCAGAAATGCTCCCTATTCCATAGCTGAGTCCAACGAGAAGAAAGGATGAAATGCATTGCACCCAGAATGAACCTCAAAGACGACAATATTAAATATAAATGTGTATTGAGTTTCTGAAAAGGAAAACCCACATGTTAGAAAAGCTAGTAATTTAAGTCTAGTGCACATCCCCAAGATGTCAAAATTAACTTCCTAGTAACTCATTTCTTTTCTAAAGGCTGGTCATTTCTTTTTCCAGTTCTCTTGCCCTAGACTACATGTAAAAATCATCAAAACAGAGAATTTAAAAGTAAAAAATAATTAATAGACCTGTTATTTTCAATTGATGTCAAGCAACTGTTTGAATCATTCTTATAATGAAATTACTAGATCTATTCATGGTTTTTGTGTACAGATGAAATAGTCTTAGAACATTTTCTAAGAAAAGAGACAGTTTTTAACTGAGCTAGATAGAAAAAGCCAGTTACTAGGTTTTGTTGACGACACCAGAATCTTTCCATTCTTTAGACTCTGGTGCAAATAAGTCATTCATATCATCATCTGTGTTCTACTTCTATGGCTTTTAGGATCTCTGGAATATCATTGCAAAAGTGAGTAGAATGAAAGAGCAGAATGAAGTACAAATTTTGGAAACTATGGGACTTGAGAAAGCTATCAGGCTTTGAAAGTCTAAGTAGGAAGCAATATTTTAGGAATCTTAACTACTTTATATTTAAGAGTAATATTGCCAATAAATAAACTAGTGAAGACTCTACTGCAAAATGTATGAGAGAAAGATTATTAAACCATATTTTATTTTATTTTTTTACTTTTGTCTTGGTGTTCTCAGACTACAATGCTTAATGTGAGGCATTAAAATGTTATGGTTAGTTCAGAATCGTATTAACATTTAAATACCATATATATGTAGTATAAAATGTATTCTTTGAAGTATTATTTATTTAAGAACTTTTTATATATTCAAACTGATATTTAGTGCAATAAAAACGGATGGCACTCGGTTATCAATCCTTTTTAATACATTGTTACTTACCATTTTGAAGGAGATGGTTTTGCAACGTTCTTTACATTTTTGCACTTGCATTCTGCTTTAATCTCCTATTTATAGTGATTGCAAAATAGATGCATTTAACTCTTAGCTAAAATGCACAAAGTCAAAATTAAACCTCACTATGGTTTGCTGAGTGTAGTAAACATAGCAAATGTCACTTTGCTGTGGAAATTCTGGTTCCATTCAAAAGACAAAAGAGAAAACTAATAACGCAGAAATCTCAAGATTGATAGTATTAAAATATATTTGCAGGATTTAGATGAGGTTTTGTCATCAGATTATTTCTCAACACAATCTTACAGTGAAGTTGAAATAAAATAGACTTGGTCAACAGATGTGGTTAACTCAGGATAAATGACAGACTCAAATGATTAGGTATCTGAAAGTAATTACATAACCCATATTTTTGTTATCACAGAACAAATTCAGAAAATGCAAACCCAAATCCAAATAGAAATACAAAGTAACAAAATGGAATAGAATAAAATAGGAGAGAGTGACCAGATATCTGTGTTTTATATTATAAATTTGTTGAGTCAGAGACACATGGCCTCAACCTCTCGATTTTCATCAGGTGTTATAATAACTAGTTTCTTAGAGCATTAGCTAGTGTTTCCATATTGATGAAGGGAAATAATTATCGATATTTCTATTGAAATTTTTCAAAAATTGTATTGTTTCTACAAAAAGCATTTAAACGGACCCCAGTTTCCCTTGACATGACCCTTGACTCTTGCACCTTTTTTCTCTTTTCTTTCCCCTCTTTTTGCTACTTCCTCCTCTCTTGAACCTTGACAAACTGCAACGCTTGCAAAAATAGCTATGGAAAGAACTGTCCTTAGAGTTGTGAGGAGGAGATTACACCAATGATCCTAAGCAAGAGGCACAGAAAACCACTCCTACCTTGAGTTTTGCAGCTAAAGAAAGCTAAAGAAGAGAACAGCATTCTGCCACATACCCCTCTTTTCCCCAAGCCCCACAAAACTTCAATCCTGTTTCCACTTGGGCAGTTACCTGGTCTTCAGGTGCTCCTTGATACACATCAGCTGAAGAAAGCCCTTAAGACTCCCTGTAAACTTTAAGTAGGATCTCTTGCCTCAGAAAAGTGACACTACCATGTTGGGCAAAGACTTTTTTATTCTGAACACAACGGGCATCCATTACACTGTGCCCCACACCAACGAAAGGAATTGTGGAACCCTTGCAATGCCATAGCTCCTCTACATCTCTCAGACATCTTTCTGATATGGACTATGGGTCCCAGGAGAGAAAACATAGGGAAACTGCATGGAAAATACCAAAGTGCCCTCTAGTCTTCTCAAGCAAAACTTATTTTGAAGGAAGGGCAGCATCACTGAGTCAAAGGTTTTGGAAAGTATGAGAAATTATAAGGGTAAACAGTTTGGCACGTAATGAAAAGGGAAGGGGAGGAGGGCACCAGTGATTAAGTAATGGAGTGAGGTCAGCTGAGTCCTGGCAGGGCAGAGATGTCTTTGCCATAGAGGGGTCTTGAACAAACTTGGAGATTGTGAGTCGATGATGGAATATGTGTGGGTTTGTCAGAGAGATTAGGGAAAAGGAAAGGGAAAAATACTTTTATAATAGAAGTAGTAAAGACCTGAGAGATGAGAGTGAGGCTCAGTCTGCAGGGAAGTCAAAATCTCGCAATGACTCCCCATTTCATCTGGAGTAAAAGCCAGAGTCCTTATTATGACCTACAGGGTCCTAAATACTATTGCTTATTCTTTTTCCGTCTGATCTGACCTCCTACTCCCCTCCACCTTGCTCATTCTACTCCAGCCACACTGGATTTGCTATTCCTCCCACACACTGAGCATGCTCCTCTTGCCTGATGACTTCACATTGGCTGTTTCCTATATCTGGGAAACGATTTAAAAAACTGTGAGATTTCCTCCCCCAGTTATATCCATGGCCAACACTATTTCCTCCCCGTCTTTGGTCAAATAACATTTTCTTCATGAGATCTGCCTTTATTATCCTATTTAAATTTGCCACCTGTCCTCATCACATGCCCCAGTTCTTTACATTCACAAAAAGTCATTACAACAGTTAATAGAGATTCTAATTCTCCTCTATTCAGGAGCATGGAAGAACTGTACTTCACACTTGTAAATTCAGATGCCTATCTAATTTACTTCAACTAATGAAATATGAGCATAAATGACATGTATTACTTCTAGCTGGAAGCCTGTAGGAGCCAACACTTAATTTGCCACTTTCCCTCTCCACTGCCATAGGAACTAGTCATACTCCAGATGATAGAGTGAGAAATAAAATATGTGTTGTTAAAGACTAAGATTTGGAGGTAGCAGTATCAGCAAAACCTATCCTCTTCTGACAGATATACTCAGCAAACATATATTTTTCTTTTTTACCATAGAACTTAATATTTTCTAACATACCGTATATAACTTACTTTATTAATAATAAAGTAGTAAAAAAAATAGGTAAATAGAAAGTCACAAGAATTAGCCCCCTTCCAGAATACCAATTCCAGGATAAAAAGGGAACTTTTGGTCTTGTTTCACATTGTGTCTCTAGCACTTAGAACACCGTGTGCCTGGCATATAGGAGGGACTCAATAAGTGTTTGGGGGAGTGACTCTATTAATCAATGGTATGGTTTTCAAAGATCATTAGGATGCATATGGAATGGAATTACTGGAAACAATAAGGATAAATTTGCGTGTGTGTGTGTGTGTGTGTGTGTGTGTGTGTGTGTGTGAGGAAGATCAGCCCTGAGCTAACATCCATGCCAATCCTCCTCTCCCTTTTTTTTGTGGAGGAAGACCGGCCCTGAGCTAACATCTATGCCAATCCTCCTCCTTTTTTTTTTTTCCCCGTTTTTCTCCCCAAAGCCCCAGTAGATAGTTGTACGTCATAGTTGCACATCCTTCTAGTTGCTGTATGTGGGACGCTGCCTCAGCATGGCCGGACAAGCGGTGCGTCGGTGCGTGCCCAGGATCTGAACCCGGGCCGCCAGTAGCGGAGTGCATGCACCCAACCGCTAAGCCACGGGACCGGCCCCAACAAGGATAAATTTGAGTTGTTTTAATGAGATGACTGCTCTGGAATTCACAAAGGAAAGGATTTATTTTAACAAAAAGGAGTTGCCTTCCATACTTTAAGCAACAAGGCTGTGATAGCTATACATGGGCGACCCAGCGTCAGCAGCCCTTTCAGAAACGTGGGGGATAGAGCTTTAGGCTGAGATTATGTAGACATTTAGAAGACCCCTTGAATCATATGTTTACACTTGTATGAAAATTACTCATTTATGGAGTTCATCAGATTCAACTTGAAAAACAGACTGAAATATGCCAATATCATGTAACAAAAAAAAATTTTAATGCTGTATGCTCTTATATAATATACACTGCACTGCCCGAAAGCTTGGTCTGAGGTTGAACGAAACTGAAATTTCAATATTTATGCTCATTCTTTGTATTGCTAAAAGTGAAATCCTAGGGTTGGTGACATTTTGTTTAGCATACACCATAAATATTTTCTTTCATATGCAAAGGTAGCCCTACAAAACATCCTAGGGTGGAGGTTGACAGCTATATTACTTTAAGAATCAAATAACAAGATTTAGAATCTATTCTTTCCAAGCTAAGATCTCAGGGTTTGGGGAGCCTTAGAATAGACAGAAGAGAAAAGAGGAGGTGGTCGAAACACAGTTTAAGGAAGAAAAATGGCCAGCGATGTATCAGTAGCAGAAATAGTAATAGAACTTAGAGAACAATGATTTCTTACGTTTAATTGTAAGTGAATTTCTATTCCATGCTATTCTGTATTCTCCATCACCACAAAGTCTACTCCACATAGCAGTCTATGCTGGGGCTGCGCTGGGGAAAGGAGACTGATGAAGTGGAAAGAGGGTCAGCAGCGGTAGGAGAACAAGCAGGAACTAAATCTTTTGGGTGAGCAGAAATTCAATGTCAAGGAGAACTTAAAGTCCATAGGAGTCTATAAAAATCTTGAGGAAGACTCTGAATTTCCAAATTCAGGGTAAAAAATATAAGGTAAAAGGTTATTGCTTAAATCAAATCTCTAATAAGTGAAGTAGAATTCATTTACTGAACTATTTTTTAAATTAGAAAAAGATGATTTTTAGACTCATAGAAAGATCGTGCCCTGTATCCCAGAATGTGACATACCTTCCACGAATACATAAAAGCTCAAAGTCAGGTGTCAATAAAATAACAAAAATTGTAAGCCCTCTTTTTCTCATCCATTCACACTTACCTCAATAGAAATGTACATTATTAATAAATCTTAAGTGTTGCAGGTTGAGTTCTCTGGGAAGCAGAGCCTGAAAGAGAGATTGCTGTGTGAGAGATTTATTAGGAAGTGCTCACATGATCAACATTTGTGGAAGAGAATGAAGGATGCAGGATTGGTCAGAGGGGAAAGGCAGGCTACAATTCAGTCTTAGGCAAGGCTACAGCCAAGCCCATGGAGAAATCTGGGATGACCGTTCAGAGTTGTCCAACATTCCAGTAAGGAGCCTGGGCATTTCTACCCTGGCAAAGACTAGCGATTATGTGCAGGCCCTGTGATCTTGAGTAAAATAGGGCTGTCTATCCAAAGGCAAGTTCTAGAAAAAGCTAAGAGCCTATAGCTGTCAGCAGGCAGCCCATCCACTGAGAAGCTGAGAAGTGGGGGAAAGTCCTTCAGTTTTAAGCAGGATCTGGGCAATGCATAACAGCATTCATTATAGTACCATTCTAAACATCCTATCTTTATATTTTCTAGAATCATAGACGTAATACAATATAATTAACGAAACATAAATTGGCAAAATCATAAATAGACTCATAATACTTATTATTGTTATACTAACTTTTTATAAAATAAGTCTTAGAGCTATGTATGTTACTTTATAAAGCTCTTACTCATTCTTTTAAAGATCGCTTGGTATTCCATAGTATGGATATAGCATAAATTTAGTCACTCTAATTGTTTACATTTGTGCACATGTGGGGTTTTTTTAGGGTACATTCCTAGAAATGGTGTTTCTATATCAAAGATATGATGCTTTAAATGATACTAACCCCCGTTGAAAAACGATAGGCCAATTCACATGCTCTCAAAAAGTATATGAGAATACGTATTTTCCCACAGTTTGCTAAGACTGGATGATGGCATTCTTTTTCATTTTTGTCAATGTAATGGAAAATAAAAAATAGTGTGTCATTTATGTTTAATGTGAAGTACCACAATTCATTGTGTAATTAAACTCAATTTCATATTATTGTACATTACTATTTGATGCTCCTCTGAATCACCTGCTCATATCATTTTCCTATCTGTATTTTGGATTGTTCAATTATTTTTTTCTTGATATGTAGGCTTTATTTAAAGCTGTTAACTAAATCTTTGACTTTCTTCTTGTCAACAGTTTATTTTTTATTATTTTAATTTTTTTCAATAAATTTTATTTTTTTATTTATTATTTTAATTTTTGTTTATAGAACTGTAGGCCATGAGAAATTTTTTAAAAACAACAATAAACTAAATACTCCAATACAAAAATATCAATGAATCAAACAGGAACAATAATAAATAATAAAAAAATATTTTTTCTTGGGGCCAGCCCAGTGGCGTAGTGGTTAAGTTCCTACACTCTGCTTCAATGGCCCACGGTTCGCAGTTTCGGATCCTGGGTGCAGACCTACACACTGCTCATCAAGCCATGCTGTGGCTGTGTCCCACATACAAAACAGAGGAAGAGTGGCACAGATGTTAGCTCAGGGCCAATCTTCCTCAACCAAAAAGAGGAAGATTGGCAGTGGATGTTAGCTCAGGGCCAATCTTCCTCATCAAAAAAAATAAAAAAATGTTCCCTTTCCCAAAGTTTGGAATGCATCCCCTAATAGAGGTGTTATAGCAGTGCAGAGTCCAAGCAAGCAAGAAAATAATCATGTTAGGTATTTCAAATAGAGGGAATTTAATATATGGAGTTGTTTATAAACATGTTGATTTAGGTTTAACTTTTCATTTAATGGTGAAAAAGCCAGAAAATAATCAGTAGTAGGCCCCTCTCTTTGACTCCTCAATATTGCTTTGTCATGTACATCTTGGGCCAATCCCCAGAAATACTGTTCAATAAGTTGCTTATCTTTAGTTTCCTCTCAATTCCCCTTTTGTACTTTCTACTCCACTTATAGTATCAAAATATTTTCTTTCCCTTAACAAAAGATCCCTTGCAGTTTCTTTCTGCCCTGAAGCATTCCAATCACAGAAGGAAACAATCAAAAACACATTTGTTTTGTGAAGCTATTGGTAAGATAATGAGTCAGCTCTTTCCAACACAGCAATCTTTTAAAGAACCACAGTAAAAATAAATTACTTAAACCCCCAAATTAATTTCTGCTGGAGGAAATTGAGAAACTGTGTGCATGAGGTGGGGTGGGAGGACAGGGCAGACAGCAAGTATATGTTTGGGAGAGCAGTACATCAAATCATTCCCATGTACATTTGTCATTTGCCCCTCCCACATATACATAAAATTCAGGAAATCAATTCACCAACCGCAGCCAGCTTTCCTTTTACCTTGTAATCTGGAACACAGAGAAAAGCAGGGTGTCTAGAAATACAAGAAACTATGTTTTCCAGGGAGACAGCAAAATAATTTCAGCAAAAGAAAGCCATATGAGTGTGTTTAATGTTAAATATGGGAGTCAAAGGTTAAAGTCAAAATCTTAGTTTCAATTGTCAGTCCTTTGTGCCACTTTGTGACTGTAAGAAGGATCCATACACATTTTAAGCCACAGTCTCCATACAGATAAAATGTGAAGATTTGACAAGACAAGCACAAAGATCCCTCTCAGATTTTAACGTACTGTGGTCTACGATACTGGCTTTCATGGTCCCTAAGTAGTACAGCCACTCTACTCAGAACAAGAAAACACTTCTCCCACTGCTTTAAAGGAGTTAAAGAGATATTAGCTTAATGCAATATGCTCTGATCAGGAAACCTAGAACTTGGGAGTGCATAAAGTCACCTGAAGACAAAAGACAAAAGCTTGGACTCCTCACTTCAATATTCTGACACAGTAAATTTCAGCATAGTCTCTAGCACCTGCAATTTTAACAAGCTTACCAGGTGATTCTGACGCCTACCAAAATTTGAGAACCACTGGTTTAGATCTTGGCATTTATATGTAATTTCTGAGCTACACATTGGTCTAATTTCCACCTGAAGTGGTTAGATAGACTTAAGTGACTTTTCCCTCTATAATTTTGCTCCCACATATTCTTCCTCTCACAGTAGAAATCTGTTTATTAGATAAACTTTGCTCTACGGTTATTAGATAAACTAAGCAAATTATTCTTTTCAAGGTGATAGACCCTTTGCAAATTGTTAGCTGCTCTGGATACAATTTTGTGTTTTTTAAAACTCAGGGTGTGAAGTACATTTTGCAAATCTCTCTGAGAAAGCTTGCTTCAAAAGTTGCCGAGTGCTGTGTGGGAGGCTCTCAGCACAGTGAGCACAGAAGGAGTGCTGTCCATAGTATGCATTATGCCAGAATAATGATAGTGATTAGGATTTATATTATGGGTTTTAAAATATTGGAATTTAAAATCTACCACCCTTCCTTGACAAAATGTAAGATGCAATTTTGATGCTAATATTGAACACATTCTTGCCTCTACACCTCTCATTTTCACTCCCTTTACAAAGAAAGGGTCATCCCTCCTCCTGAATAAACATAAGCGACCCATCTCTGAATTCAAAACCATCCAATCCTGAGTCTTAGGACCTTGTCCCACTCTCCCACCCTCTCATCCCAGGTATTTTAGCACTACCACCACCACCACTCCCCTCTGCATCCTTTCCTCATTTATGATCATTTCTCTCTACCTGTAGATATGTACTAGTCTTTTCATCCTTTGGAAGAAAAAAAATGAAAGTCTTACCTGCAATTGATGCTTCCTCTAATGCTCTCTTAGTCTCCTTCCTTTTATGGCCAAACTTTTCAAATGAAAGTCCATGAATTCCTTCATCACTGATTTCCTCCATAACAGGCTTCTCATTTATGGTTTTTTCTCAACATAAAAAATGCACAAAATGTTATCTCTCTGTCTCCCTCCCTCTCCTTCTATCTCTCTTGATATATATATATATATATATGCACATATGCATATATATGTGTATATATATGTACACATATATAAGTATGTATATATGTATAGGTAGATAGATGGATATTAATATATCTAATGAGCTAAATCCAAAGCCCTTGCCTCATTCTTCACATACCTTGCATTTCTGTTAAATGTATCATTTTCCAACCACCCACTCTTATCAGCAAGAATAAGTTAAGATATGCTACAATAGTAAATAAGCTAAGATGTGTACAGTTACAACTAATTACAAAGCTAGTTAATTTTAGTGGCTTAAAACAGCAGATTTCTCTGTCTCTCATGAAATAAGACCATCATGCGTTAGTTGAGGAATGGGGGAGGAGGGCTATCTCATTCTCGACAGTCAGGGGCTCAAGATGGAGGAGCAACCACCATCTTGAACATCCATTTACCAAGCTAGATGGAAAAAAGAAATCTGAAGTGTCTTACACCAGTCAATTGCTCCAGCTAGAAGTGACATGTGTCAAGTCCACTCATACATCATTGGCCAAAATTACACGTCCCACCTATCCTTTAGGTAATCTAAGAAATGAAATCTCCCATGTGCTCAGAAAGTAGAGACCCAGAAATATTTGGTGAACCACATAATTAATTCCATGCATTAAAAAAAAAATTTCTCCCTTTGGCTTCTTTAGTACTTAATTCTCACGATATTCTACTTTCTATCTATTTCACTCTCCTCCTTCTCACACAGCCCCCAAATACTATATTAACCCTACTTTCTCTGCATTACCACTCCTACAGACTTCACTGACTTTCATGTATTTAATTATCCCTTCTAGATCGATGATTCCTTAATCTGTATTTTCAGATCTTCCTTCTACTAATTCTATAGCTCGATAACCAGTAGGGACATGTAAAGTAGGTGTTAGAAAATTACTTTATGATGGAGTCACATTATAAAAAGCTGCTCTATCGAGGGTTATAAGATCAATAAGCAAAACCTTGAGAATGAGAGCTCTTCGAAAGGACCATTATAAGAAATATCAGATTGGAATACAGGGAGATGGGTGGCCACATTCTTCTCTTCAACTTTTCAAATAATAGATCATATCATGTCTTATCAAGGAAGATTTTAACTCAAATCCAGCAAATATATTTCAGCACAAATGATGTGTCAGACCTTGTGCTGGGAGTATGTATCCACATTTATTATTTTGTTTAATCCTCACAGAAATAAAAAATCTAATGCTTTGTATTAATAATATAGAGGTTTAATATTAAAAGAGTATAAGATAAATCTTAGGAAAAAGCAGACATACTTTAGAATTATCCACCACAGTTAAGTGTTTAATAATTCTTCTAAAGACAGAATGGTTTGAAAACTGAGATCTCTGATTATAGACATTCCCATGGCTGCTTTCTTTGGTCTAATTCAATGTTTCTCATGCTCTGGCAATAAAATTGCTATTCAAGGTTGTAAACACAGAACCATGAATCCTTTACTTTATGGATTATTCAAGGAATTTTCAAACTTAGTTTTTACTATATGTGAGTTTTTTTCACTCCCATCTCCACAAGTTAAACATGAAAATCCATTACATGCATATATTATACTTCTTATAATTAGGACAACTAGGATCCCCAATTTAATACAGTAACACTGATTATAAACCTTTTCCATAATTCTGTAAAAAATAATACCACTTGACATCAGTTACAATATAATACAAAAATTATATTAGCTCCTCAAATATTTTTCTGCTCCCACCAGCAGCCTCAGATAAGAATCCTATAAAACACAGAAATATTTTTAAAAAGACAAAGTGACAGCTAGTATATCATAAACAAGGAGAGTCCATCTGTATAGAGAACCAAATATAACTTTCTGTCTGACACATTCCTACTACTCAGCCCTTCTGCTAATGCAGACACAGGTTACTGGTTTCAACCTGAGAAATTAGTGTCATGAACTCAGAGGTTTTGCCCTCTTCTTGTGCCTCCAGTCTATTATACCACCATTTGCACAATTAGTCCATCCAAGTACTATTTTGCTGTCTCTACTCACAGAACTATTATAACAGGTCCAACAGTAGAATTAGAGGTGGTTCAAGGAGTCATGGACTCTATCATTTTAAAGCAAGAATAGCTCTGGTTCTTAATTGGTCATTACAGTAGCTATAGATAAGGAGACTGAACCCAAATGTGTGTTCACATTGTAAACTGACCTTTGACAATGTAACTGGATTCCACCAGAAAAACTCAGCAGAATTTTACCTTTCCATTTTCAGTTATGAATGGATACAGTTTTCAGTGCAATATTTACATGAATAAAAATGTAGTCCCCAAAGAATCTGTTCTTCACGTGTTAGAGTTTACAGAAATGGGTGCCTTAAGAATATAGCAACTTTTGCAGACTGAATTATGAATCATCTTGCTTCCTACTTTCTTCTCATGCTGTACTATGCTTACCTTGTCCTCACTAATCCTCTTTTATTTCTATTAACTTCTCTTCTATGGTTTTCCTCCACCCTGACAGTATTTTGATATTTCCTAGCTCCAAATTTTTGGCTAGTTCTCCTAACTTCTGTTCTCAGCTCTCTCCCCTGGTGTAACACTTCCATGGTTGAGTCCACCAGTAATGACATCCCTATTTAAAAATTCTGAGACATAATGGCTTGCATAGCACCCCTAATGGCGGCTCCTCTCAGCACAATTCAGCCGTGTGGACAAAGAGTCAGAGCAACTATAGTCCTCATAAGAATTAGAGTTAAATAAATTTGGATGGGTTTAAAGGCCAGCTCCACCACTTACTAAGTCTGTGCTTTAATTTCCCTATCTGTAAAATGAGAATACTAAAACATATCTCACATGATTATTGCAAGGACCCACTAAAAATATTTCGAAAGCTCTGAGAGCAGTGCCTGGCACGTAGTGTTTACAAAATTGGAGGGCAAGTAACTCCAATGAAGTATCAAACTCAGTTAAAGAAATTGTTTCACTGCCTAGGGGGAGGTGATTCTCTCTGCCACCTAAACCTGTAAATCACTTATTATTACTAGAATATGGCTGAAGATTGGTTCCTTTAACAGGGATGAAGCAGGGGAAATCAGTTAGAAAAAAAGGGAGTTGGTAAACTTGATCCTTGCCGTCTGTTCAAATTGTATGATGGTATAGTGAATCTTTATAACAGAAGTCATTTTTTATCTCCTCTATGTGGTCTTGGCAAAAGTAGTTTATTATTGTTTGAGGTTTACACTATGTACCTAAGTTATGAATTATGGGAAAGACATACTATTATAGCTTGGTTCTACTGTATTCTCAAGAAAGTGACTAGAATATTGACTTCATTTTGATCTAGATCACTGCCCAGTGAGTTTTATATGGGTGGAATTTTAAAATATACATATGTTTATATTTATATATATACACATATATATATAAAATCATACACATAAAATTTCACGTCTATTTTCGATAATAAACCTATTTTTATTATTGTAAAATAAATTAAATTTCAATTTCTTGATTTACTTAGAGAAATTAAGAGTAGTATTTGTGAGGGCAAAGAAGGGGGCTGGCTAGAATAAGAATTAGAGGACGGGATTTCAGGGCCAGGAATGAGAGTTTGGTTAAGTCTAGATTTATGTTATATTTATTTTTAAAATCTAGGAATTGGGAAAGTAATACAACACATTTCTAGAGACTACATGATAAGATAAAACTTAAAGAGTGACGACTGAGCACATGCTATTGAATTTATCTGCTGTGATTCATTATGTACCTGTATTCCCAATTTTCAGTGTGTCTTCTGTGGCATCACGAGAAATTCCAGAAGACTAAAAAAGGAATCAAGATGTTAAGCAAGGCTATCCCTAACTTACAGTCTCCTTGCCCGTATATCCTTTTATTTTGTTTTGTTTTGTTGTAATGTGGATGACATCCCAGTTTGGTGCAGCCAAAAGTGCTCTCTTTTTCCTCTCACTCTGGAATTTGCTGCCTCTAATTCTATCCTTCTCCCTCTAGGATCCTCCTCCTCAGCACTCACCAGAGGTCCTCTGCCTGCCCTCACCATTCTCAATCCTATTAGAGTTTCTTTTTAACTAGTGGGAGAATGTTCAGAGAGGGTAAGAATGCTGTAAACTAAGGGCAGAAGTGAATGACAGTACAACTGTGCTACCTTTGGAGCTATCCTTATCCCCAGCTGAAAGTTTTCACCATTAGGGACATGTGGTTTAAAAAAGAAGTTGGAAGAAATAGTCAAAAAAAGAGGAAAATGGATATGAGGAAGAAAAGAAAACTTGCCTTTATAACACTCTCACTCCAGTCTCTCTTTCCTCTATTGTGATTTCTCTCTTCTCTCTCCTGGTTTTTCCTCCTCAGACAAACCTATTCTAGATTCCCTTCTCCTCACTCATGAAGCCCACCTTTATCTCTCCCAACCCTTATCCCTGTCTTGCTAGAAGCCAATCTTGGGGCCATTCCCCAACACAAGTTTTTATTAATCAGCCATGAATAATAAGGTTGGTAAAATTCAAAGAAATAAAAAATACCCTTGGGGACTGCATATATAACATGAATTTCCTTGCTACATTACATGACTACATAAAGAGGGTTGAGCTCTGTGAAATAATGATAGGGCACTATAAAAATGCGTGGCATTATTATTACTATAACCATCTTTTTTGCTTTCAAGTGTAGGTAGAGCTCAGAAATAACAGGTGTCTATATTCAGCTAAGCAGCTTCCTATGGATACACGTGCCAGGATATTGCAAGTTCTAGAGGCAATTCTAAATATGTATAAAACTGTAACAAAAGAAAAAAAATTATTAATCTCTTTAAGCTAAAAATTGTCCAAGTTATATTTACAGGATTTTTTTAACCAACAGCCAATATGAAAATTCTTAAATTCTGAAGTTTATAAAACCTAGAATATCACAGCATATCCCAAACATAGTTATGAGCTTTGTTCATTTATCAGCAGAACTACAGTAGAGTTAGTGATGAATTCAATCTTTCAATCATTCAACACATTTTCATTTAGTGCTTTTAATGGATAGTGCACTACACTAATTCCTATGGAAGATACATAAATACATAAACAACAGTCCTTATATTCTGGAACTTTATCATCTAGTTAGGAGAGATGGAATATAGTCAAATAAACTGAAAGATGAATGTCAAATAAATAAATCACATAATGTATACTAAAATAATTTAGAGTAGAAACAAATCATTTTTGGAGGATATGATCAGAGAAGTTTATATGGAGCAGACGACATTTGAGCTGAACATTGAAATAAGATTCTACTTGGCAGAAAATTGAAAGGTAATTATAATAATAGTAATTTTAATAATAACAACAAACACAATCATGATGATGGTTTTCATTTTTGGAGTATACTCTATCAAGTACCATTTTGAACCCTTTATCTGTCTTATTTCATTTAATCTTCAAAATGAGCCAATGAGATGGGTACTATCTTTATATTTATTTGAGAGGTGAGGAAATTAAGGCTTAGGGAAGTAAAGTGATTGATCAAGACTACAGAGAAAATAAATGAGAAGACTGTAGTTTGAAAATAGGCTATTGTCACTCAGCTTCCCTAGCTGTGTGAGATGCTGACAAAGAGGCCCATTTCTCGCTCGCCACATCCAGAGTAAAGAATCTTGAGCTGCATGACTGTGGGAAGGGAGGAGGCTGAGAGAGCAGCAGATAGGACTCTCTGAGGGCATTAAAGGGATGTGAGTCTTGCTGAATGCATCTTAGACTCCATCAAGAAGCCAGCCCAAGTCACTGGGAATGTCTTGTCCACACGTTCCCTCCAACTGGCCTATGGGCACTCCTAGTGCTCCATGTACCTCACCTACACACACTCCCCCTTTGTGGCTGCCTTCCTGTGTGACCTCATGATGGTGGTGGTGAGAGAGTTTGGCAGATGGTTAGCAAGCACAAAGAAAAAGCCAGCCAGAATCTATGGGCCAGGAAGAGACCACAAACTTGAGCATTATTGCCACCTTGGGAAATCAAAAGAAAGGCTGTCAGCACTCAGGTTGGTACAGTGCAAGATTCAGAGAAAGCATACAAGGTTAAGAATTCTGCCACAAGAGAAAGAAAGAAGCACAGAGCAGGCATATCCATAGAAGGACTGAGAAAGCCTCAGAATCCCTAGCAGTGCTGATGGAAGGTATTTCTCTCCCACGGCAGTCGGTAAAGACTTGAGGAGGTGAATTCTATTTGAAGTGCAAAAATAGCAACACAAAACTTCAAGGAACATGAAAAATCAAGGTAACATGACATTAGGATTACAATAAGGATTAGGATAAGGATTACAACAATCCTAGTACTTGATCCCAAAGACATGAAGATTTGTGATTTACCCAATAAAGAATACAAACTAGCTGTTTTAAGGAAACTCAATGAGTTACAAGAAAATACAGAAAGACAATCCAACAAAGTCAAGAAAGCAATACATGAACAAAAAGAGAACTTTAACAAAAATATAAATAATCATAAGAAAAGAGCCAAACAGAAATTCCAGAGCTGAAGAATACAATGAATAAAATAAAAAACACAATAGAGAGCATCAATAGCAAAATGGCTCAAACAGAAGAAAGAATCTGTGTTAGAAAAGAGGAACTTTGAAATTATCCAGTCAGAAAAGAACAAAGAAAAAGAAATGAAAAAAAGTGAAGGAAGTTCTATGTGATCTTTGGGATACCATCAAAAGAAACAATTTGCAAATTATTGGAGTTCCAGAAGAGAGGGAGAAGGGGGCAGAAATATTATTTAAAGAAATAATAGCTGAGAACTTAACAAATCTGGGGAAATATATGGATATCCAAGTTCATGAAGCTCATCAGTTAACAAACAAAATCAACTTAAAGGGATCCTCTCCAAGACACATTATAATAAAACTATCAAAAATCAAAGACAAAGAGAAAATCTTAAAAGCAGCAAGAGAAAAAATATTTGTAACTTACAAGGGAACCCCTGTAAGGCTATCAGCAGATTTCTCAGCAGAAACCTTACAGGCCAGGAAGAGTGGAATGATTTATTCAAAGTGCTGAAAGAAAAAAACTGCCAACCAAGACTAGTCTATCCAGCACAGTTCTTTCAGAAATAAAGACTTTCCCAGACAAACAAAATCTGAGGGATTTCATCACCATTAGACTTGCCTTACAAGAAATGCTAAAAGGAGTTCTTCAAGCTGAAATCAAAGGACATCATTTGTAACAAGAAAACATATGAATATATACAACACACTGGTAAAGGTAAGTATATAAAAAATTCAGAATACTCTAATAATGTAATATGATGGTGTGTTCACCAATTAAGTCTAATATAAAGGTTAAAGGACAAAATTATAAAAATAACTATAGCTACAATAATTTGATAATGAATACACAACATAAAAAGCAGCAATAGTGACATCAAAAACATAAAAGGAGGGAGTAAAAGGGTAGAGTTTTTGTATACCATCAAAGTTAAGTTATCGGCATCAGACTGCTATATCTATAAGGTGTTTTACGTAAGCCTCATGGTAACCCCAAAGCAAAAATCTACAGTATTTTCACAAAAGAAAAAGAGAAGAGAATCAAAGCATACCACTAAAGAAAATCACCAATTCACAAAGGAAGGCAGCAAAAGAGGGAAAAGGGAACAAAGGAACTACAAAACATTCAGAAAACAGTTAATAATATGAGATTAGAAGTCCCTACCTATCAATAATCACTCTACATGAAAATGGAATAAATTCCCCAACAAAAGGCATAGAGTGGCTGGGTGGATAAAAAAACAAAACAAGACCTAGCCATGTGCTGCCTACAAGAAACAGCTTCAAGGAAACACATACGTTCAAAGTAAGGGGATAGAAAGAGATATTCCATGAAAGTGAAAACCAAAAGAAAGCAAGAGAAGCTATACTTATAATCAGCCAAAATAGACTTTAAGCCAAAAACAGTAACAAGAAGGTCATTTTATAATGAAAAAGGAGTCAATTCATCAACAGGATATGACAACCATAAATATATATGAACCCCAAATCACCACATCTAAATATATTAAGCAAATACAAACAGATCTGAAGAAAGAAACACACAACAATACAATAATAATAGAGGACTTCAATACTCCACTTTCAAAAATAGATAGATCATCCAGACAGATAACCAATAAGGAAACATTAGACTTGAACTATACTTTAGACCAAATGGACCTAAGAGACATATACAGAACGTTCCATCCAACAGCATCAGAATACACATTCTTCTCAAGCACCTACAGAACATTTTCCAGGATACATCATATGACAGGTCACAAAACAAGTCTTTCCAAGTTTAAGAAGATTGAAATTCACACCAAGTGTCTTTTCCAACCATTATGGTATTAAACTAGAAATCAATACCAGGAGGAAAACTGGAAAATTCACAAATATGTGGAAATTAAACAACACACTAAAGAACAAACAATGGATCAAAGAATAAATCAAAAGGGAAATCAAAAAATATCTTGAAACATCTAAAAATGGAAATGCAAAATACCAAAACTCATAGGATGCAGCAAAACCAGTTCTAAGAGGGAAGTTTATAGTGATAAATCCCTACATTAAGAAAAAAAAAAAAGATTTCAAATAAATAGCCTAACTTTACATCACTAGAATTAAAAAAAGAAGAGCAAACCAAGGCCAAAGTTAGCAGAAGGAAGGAAATAACAAAGATCAGAGCAGAAATAGATAAAATAAAGCCAAGAAAAGATCAATGAAACTAAGAGCTGTTTTTTTTAAGAGGTAAACAAAACTGACAAACTTCTAGCTAGACTAAGAAAAAAGAGAGAAGATTCAAATAAATAATCATAAATGAAAGAGGCAACTTTACAACTGACAGCACAGAAATACAAAGGATCATAAAAGATTACTATGAACAATTATACGCCAATAAATTGGATCACCTAGAAGAAATGGATAAATTCCTAGAGACATACAACTTACCAAAACTGAAACATGAAGAAACAAAAAATTTGAACAGACCAACAACGAGTAAGGAGAATGAATCAGTTATCAAAAATCTCCCAACAAAGAAAAGTCCAGGACCACATGGTTTTCTTGGTGAACTCTACCAAACATTTAAAATATTAATTAAATGTATTAATTAAATGTAAGCTATTAATTCCAATCCTTGTCAAACTCTTCCAAAAAACTGACAAGGAGGAACCATTCCCAAACTCATTTTAAGAGGCCAGCATTACACTTTCATGAAAGCCAAATAAGGAATATAAGAAAAGAAAACTAAAGGCTAATATCCCTAATAAATACAGATGCAAAAATTCTCTACAAAATACTAGCAAACCAAATTCAACAGCACATTTAAAGAATCATACACTATGATCAAGCAGAATTTATCCCTGGGATGAAAGGATGGTTCGACATATGCAAATCAATAAATGTGATATATCACATTAATAGAAGAAAAGATTTAAAAAAATTAGGATCATCTCAGTAGATGAAGAAAAAGCACTTGAAAAATACAACATCCTTTCATGATAAAAACTCTCAACAAATTGCATATAGAAGGAACATACCCCAACATTATAAAGGCCACATATGACAAGCCCACAGCTAACATCACACTCAATGGTGAAAGGTTGAAAGCTTTTCCTCTAAGATCAGCAATAAGACAAGGGTGTCCACTCTTACCACTTTTATTCAATATAGCACTGGAAATCCCAGCCAGAGCGATCAAGCAAGAAAATGAAATAAGAGGCACCAAAATCAGAAAGGAAGAAGTAAAATTGTCTTTGTTTGCAGATGATATGATCTTATATATAGATAATCCTAAAGACTCCCTCCAAAAAACTGTTAGAGCAAATTAATGAATTTAGTAAAGCTGCAAGATACAAAACCAACACACAGAAATCAATTGTGTTTTTATACACTAACAACAAAATATCTAAAAATGAAGTAAAGAAAACAATCCTACTCACAATATCATCAAAAACAACAAAATACTTAGAAATAAATTTAATCTAGGAGGTGAAAGAGCTGTACACTGAATACTATAAGACTTTGATTTACAAAATTGAAGAAGACAGAAATAAATAGAAAGATATCCTGTGTTCACGGATCAGAAGAATTAATATTGTTAAAATGCCCATATCACCCAAAGCCATCCATAGATTCAATGCAATCCCTATCAAAATTCCAATGGCATTTTTCAAAAATAGAAAAAAAAGTCCTAAAATTTGTATGGAGCCACAAAAGATCCCAAATAGCCAAGGGAATCCTAGGAACAAAGCTGGAGACGTCATACTTCCTGATTTCAAAAGATACTACAAAGCTATAATAACCAAAAGAGTACCACATTGGTATAAAAATAGACACATAGACCAATGTAGAATTAAGAGCCCAGAAATAAACTCTCATATGTATGCTGTACTAATATTTGACAGGGGAGCCATGAATATTCAATGGGGGAAAGAGAGTCTATTTAATAAATTGTGCTGGGAAAACTAGATAATCACATGAAGAAGAATGAAAGCGAAACCCTATCTTACACCACTCATAAAAATGAACTCAAAGTGGATCAAAGACTTAAACACAAGACCTAAAACTGTAAAGCTCCTAGAAGAAAACAAAGGGAAAAAGCTCCCTGACATTGGTCTTGGCAACGATTGTTTTTAATATGACATCAAAAGCACATGCAGCACAAGCAAAATAAATAAGTGGGACTACATCAAACTAAAAAGCTTCTGCACAGCAAAAGAAATCATCAACAAAATGAAAAAGCAACCTATGGAATGAGACAAAATATTTGCAAATCATAAATGATAAGGAGCTAATATCCAAAATATATAAGGAACACATACAACTCAATGACAAAAAAAAATCCAATTAAAAAATAGGCAGAAGAACTGAATAGACATTTTCAAAAGAAGACATATAAATAGCCAGCAGGTACATGAACAGATGCTTCACATCAGTAATCATCAGGGAAATGCAAATCAAAATCACAATGAGATATTATCTCACACCTGTTAGAATGGCTATCGTCCAATAGATAAAAGATAAATGTTGGCAAGAATATGGGAAAAAGGGAACCCTTGTGCACTGTTGGTGGAAATTTAAATTGGTACAGCCGCTAAGGAAAACAGTATGGAAGTTCCTCAAAAAGTTAAAAATAGAATTACCACATGATCCAGCAATCCTACTACTGGGTATATATCCAAAGGAAATATAATCACTGTTTCAAAGAGATTTCTGCACTCCCATGTTTATTGCAGCATTATTCGCAATAGCCAAAATATGAAACAACCTAAGTGTTTGTCTATAGATGAATGGATATAGAAGATCTGGTATATATATATATACAATGAATATTATTCAGCCATAAGTAAAAAGGAAATCCTGCCATTTGCAACAATGGATGGACCCTGAGGGCATTATGCTAAGTGAAATAAGTCAGACAGAGAAAGATAAACACTGTATGATATCACTTATTTGTAGAATCTAAAAAAGCCAAACTCAGAGAAAGAGAGAATAGAATGGTGGTTGCCAGGGGCTGGCAATTGGGGAAAATGGGAGATCTTGGACAAAGGGCACAAACTTCCAGTCAGAAGATGAATAATTTCTGGGGATACAATGTACAGCATGGTGATTATAGTTAAAAATACTGTATTATATAATTGAAAGTTACTAAGAGAGTAGATTTTAAGTGTTCACACCACAAAAAAGAAAAGATAATTATGTGAGGTGATGGAGGTGTTAACTAGCCCTACTGTGGTAATCATTTCACAATATATAACATATCAACAGGTTGCACACTTTAAACTTACACAATGTTATATGTCAATTATATCTCAGTAAAGCTGGAAAAAAATAAAGAAAACAAACTGCTGTACAACATTCAAGCAAATGTGCTGCTTCTGGTCTGCTTTTCCTTTGGATTCACTCATTGCTCCTTCCTGGCTCTGTTTTGCGTCACATGTTAGCAGACTCATACAGGCAGCTTACTTCTGATCAGGTGCAGCCAATAAGAGGCACTGATGGTATATGGGAGTTTAGGGAGAAGCTAAGAGACTTCTCCCCTTCTCTCTCTACTTTGGGAAGCCCTTCCAGCAGCAACTGTATAATCTCCATGGCCCCAGCTCCTGTGACACAGAACTAGTAGGATCTAACATTGATCAGGTAACCTGGCCCTGGGCTCCTTTACAACCTTCTCCTCAACTTTGCCTTTCCAGTATAGGGACAGACGTAGATTCCTGTTCCTGCTAATCACTCCATTATCTCACGGCCCTTCTTTACTTCTCAGCAGTTTCATCATTGTTGTTATCAATTCCCTGTATTAAATTTCTTATTTGCAAAGATTTGAAGTGATTTCTGTTTTATTTGTTATACATGGGCAGATACAATATAATAAAATTTCTTAGTAGTTTTTTTTTTTTTTTATTGCAGTAACATTGGTTTATAACATTGCAAAAATTTCAGGTGTACATCATTGTACTTCTATTTCTGCATGGACTACATCATGTTCACCACCAAAATACTAATTACAACCCATCACCACACACATGTACCGAATTATCCCTTTCACCCTCCACCCTCCCCCCTTCCCCTCTGGTAACCACCAATCCAATCTCTGTCCCTATGTGTTTGTTTATTGTTGTTATTATCTACTACTTAATGAAGGAAATCATACGGTATTTGGCCTTCTCCCTCTGACTTATTTCACTTTGCATTATACCCTCAATGTCCATCCATGTTGTCACATACTTCCTAAAGCCATCTATAGATTCAATGCAATCCCTATCAAAGTTCCAACAACATTTTTCACAGAAATAGAACAAAGAATCCTAAAATTCATATGGAACAACAAAAGACCCCGAATAGCTAAAGGAATCCTGAGAAAAAAGAACAAAGCTGGAGGTATCACACTCCCTGATATCAAAATATACTACAAAGCTATAGTAACCAAAACAGCATGGTACTGGCACAAAAACAGACACACAGATCAATGGAATAGAATCGAAAGCCCAGAAATAAACCCACACATCTATGGACAGCTAATCTTTGACAAAGGAGCCAAGAACATACAATGGGGAAAAGAAAGTCTCTTCAACAAATGGTGTTGGGAAAACTGGATAGCCATATGCAAAAAAAAATTTCTAAATATTAAAAAAAAGTTAGAAAAGACATAAACAAAATCCCAAATTAAGGAAATATTGCCCACATTTATAAAAGTAATTTACTAATTTAATTAGAGGAGTAAATTCAGGAATTGAATGATAAGATTAATAAGTTTGGAAGGTGCAAGACTGTGGAGGAGTTTCAATGGTGGGTTTTATGCCACAGGAAATATGGAATGATTCAAAATTTTATAAAGATTAACCTAAAAGTAATAGGCAGTTTGGAATTGGCGATGGAGTGATGTCAAAGAAAAATTGCACCAGAGGGTTAAACAGGCAAGAAAGACTTTATTCAAGAATGTTACCTTAGGGGTCCAGATTGAACTTGGGGAGAGAGATTGAACTAAACTCTGCTGAAACAAAAGGCAGGAGAGCTTTTAAGTGCCAGGGTGAACTGTAGGGAAAGTACTGGAAGGATGTCGGGAGAGAGGTTAGTCAATGTGATTAAACCATCTGTGTTTACTAATTGGCTCTTCTCAAAGTTAGGCTCCTACACCCCCACAAAGACTGGAAAGTAGGGAACATGTCTTTCTTGAAGGTTATATTTCAAAGAGATAGCTCCAGATCCTTGAGAAAGACATTCCTGGGTTGTAAAAGTATCAAGTAGCTAGGAGAAAATTTACATCTCAAAGAGGCAGAGAGAGAATTTACAATTCCAAGTTTTTTAAAGTAAATGCTTTCAGAAAGGGGAGGTCAGGGTCCTACAGTCAAGAAGAAACCTGTCTAAAGGTTAGTCAAGCTGAGGGGAACATTAAGGCCATCTTGGTCAGTTACTAAAATCAGGGAGACCAGCAGGAAGGTTATTTTATAAGGGCATAATCTATGGGGGTAGAAGAGAAGCAATGCTTGAGAAACTTTATAAGAAGCAGCAAAAGGAATTGTCTGCTGGTTAGATATAGGTCAGGAATAATGAGAAAGGGCAGTTACAAGGTAAACTCAACTAACGTTCTCAGAAGGATGTAGCTTTAATAAAGGTTACATAAGTAGAAATAATAATCCATTGATATAAGGTGAGAACCAATTTGATGAATCCTCCAATTAGAAATACTTCTTTACTGATTCTAGTCATTAGCCAGTCAAGGATTAACAAATCTCCGACATTGATTAGACATATTTCTGTCTAAGGATTGAGAAATATCACTTCAACTTAATCACTACTTTATTTCTAGGAGATTTTTAAAAACACACTTTGGGGACAAGTAATGAAAGAGTGATATGTCACTAAAACATTGAAGTGAATGACCTAATTGATCCTATTTTTCTCTTTCTCAATGTAAAGGAAAGGACAAAAGTGTAGGGACCAAAAAAATGGGCAGAAGGTAACATTTACCCACCAGTCATTGTGGTAAATACTTTTACATATTTATCTCATTTAATTCTCACAAAACCATGAGACATGAGGAAGATATTATTTATTCCATTCTTCAGATGAAACTATTTACAAGGTAATATATCAACCAATTGCAGAGTTGACCTCTGATTCTAAGTCTGCTGAAATGCAAAAGCCATACTGTGTTTGCTAATTTAAGGTGCTTGGAATAGGTCGCCTTCAGTGAGCAGGAAAATTGGAGCATGCACGAACTGATGACAAATTTCGCTGATCTAGTAGCTTTGTGAAGTCTGTCAGATTCAAAGGCCCTTGCTCTGCTAAAGCATCAAATTTTAGGTGGTCTCTTTCTTAAACATCCAATATTTGCAGAGCTATTCAGACTTCAGGCGGTGGTATTTTTTCAAGGATTAACTATTATTACTGTCTTTTCAAACTTTAACTTTAGAAAGTCCATGCTTTTGTTGGAGGCAATGTTAAATTTTGATGCGATTGCTGGCAATGATGCAGCTTGGTCGCCCTCTGGAGGCTGTTCTTAGGTCTGACTAGCATATCTTTATTTTGAGGAAAAAAAAGTCTTAACAACTTTACAATTCATTTTAAACATGTGGAAATTATGTATACAGATCTCTCTCAACTTATGATGGGGTTACGTCCCACTAAACCCATCATAAGCTGAAAATATCTTAAGTCGAAAATGCATTTAATACACCTAACCTACCCAACATCATAGCTTAGCTGAGCCTACCTTACACGTGCTCAGAACACTTACATTAACCTACAGTTGGGCAAAATCATCTAACACAAAGCCTATTTTATAATAAACTATTGAACAAATCATGTAATTTATTGAGTACTGTACTGAAAGTGAAAAACAGAATGGCTGTCTGGGTACAGAATGGTTGTAAGGGTAGGAGTTGTTTACCCTTGTGATTGCATGGCTGACTGGGAGCTGTGGCTCACTGCTGCAGCTCAGCGTCATAAGAGAGTATCATACCACATATCGCACTAGCCCAGGAAAAGATCAAAATTCAAAATTTGTAGTATAGTTTCTACTGAATGCATCTTGCTTTCGCACCATCATAAAGTCGAAAAATTGTACATCGAAACATCATTAGTTGAGACACTCTGTATATGTTATACTTTTTAAAATGTTTCCAAAACGTTGAGTTCAAAATGCTCAAAATAGTCAAAAATGTTGAATTTAACATTTTACGACATAGCATGTTTTGAATTCCTGCCCTACCTTTGGAAATGGGGATGGTCATCATTCCCATTTCATCATGGAATATCTATACTGGGACTAAAAATGTTATTTTTCCTTCCCTATTAGGAGCACATGGGCCATTAGGTCTATGTATTGAATAATAAAGCATATGATACAATACTATACATTCAATTAATACCAGAATCTTTGGTTTTAGGTAAAGAAGCCCATCTCTAAACTTCCAGATTGTTTTCACTTTTTTTTCTCCCAGAGATAAAATATAAGATCTTACAAGAATACTTATAAACAGAATGGCTCAAAGGATAAAAACATTTTGTTTCCTAGTTCACTCTTTTTCAGATTCCTTGTGAAGAGTGTATTATTCCACTTAGTGAAAATTATACAAGCAAAATGTTTGCCATGTATTGGTGACAGCTGCCGTGATTTAGCTATAAATCTTCTACACAACATAAGCAGTTATGAGTTGCTGCCATAAACCTAGTGATTCTTTGCTTGATTTAAATGAATTTAATTCTTTAAATAACTGAGCAGGTGGAGAATTCCGCCTCAGCCATTATTTGAGGTACATTATACAACCAGAGTTGTATAAAAATCCTGTAACACAAAGGTGTTATGTAGGTCCCTCTGTTCTGAGTCCAGGTCACCAGTACCTTTATGTCCCATTGATTGACCAATGTTTGGGATGCTGAAATATTTGGTAAGATAGATATATCATGCTTATTCCATGGCTTCCCTATATCCCCCCCAGTTACGTCCTTCTAATGACTTGGTGCAACTCCAAGGCTCTATCCAGTAACAAGGGAGTGTCAGGCACTGCTTGCTGTACCTACTGCACTTTGACCCTCCAATTGCCTTGTAATGTCTTCCTTCACACCTTGATGCTTACCAATGGCACATTTCCTGAGGAAAATATTTTTAGGGAGTCCTAGATATTGCTTGAAATGGGAAGAGAAGGATGGAGGAACAGAAGGGAAAATATAGAGAAGATAAACAGAATTTTTTTTTGCATAAATTTTTCTGCTACAAAAATTACAGGTAGGGGCTGGCCCAGTAGCACAGTGGTTAAGTTCATGCACTCTGCTTCGGCAGCCTGGGGTTGCAGGTTCAGATCCTGGGTGCGGACCTATGCACTGCTCATCAAGCCATGCTGTGGCAGGCATCTCACATATAAAGTAGAGGGCTCAGAGCTAATCTTCCTCACCAAAAAAAAAAAAAAAAAATACAGGCACAAAGCAAAGCACGCAGGGAAATTTAGATTCATGCATTAATTTACCATTTACAATGATGAATAGATAGATAGAGAACAGTGGATAGATTAAGGAAGTATCCGAGAGGTAAAATGATAGGATTGATAATGGATAGGATATGGTGGATGATGAGAGAAAAGTCAAGGATTATTGCTAGGTGACTGGCTTACATAACTGAACAAATGGCACCACTACACACTAAGACAAACAAAAAGGAAGGGCGACAGATTTGGGCGCTCAGGGAGACCATGCGCATGTTGAGTTTTGTGTATGTTTGAAATTAACAGATTGAGATGTTAAATAGGCAATTAGATTTACAGAATTCAGATTGAGAGTTCTCAAATACACATATCTCCAAACTACATGGAGTTGGTAATTGAAGCTGGGTATTTCTATGAAATCATATTCTAAGTTCTAGAGTGAGAGAATATAATGGCCTAGAATTGAATTTTGAAGAATTTCAACACTTAATGTCCAGGGAGAAGACGATGTACCTGCAAAGAAGATAGAGAATGAGCAGCCACAGAGATTAAAGGAAAAGCAGAGGGGCCGGCCCTGTGGCTTGGTGGTTAAGTGCGCGCGCTGCAATGCTGGTGGCCCGGGTTCGGATCCCGGGTGCGCATCGAGGCACCACTTCTCCGTTCATCCTGAGGCCGAGTCCCACGTACAGCAACTAGAAGGATGTGCAGCTACGACATGCAACTACCCACTGGGGCTTTGGGGGGAAAAATAAAATCTTTAAAGGAAAAGCAGAGAAGTTTTGGGCTGAGGGAAATCAAGCTTCAAAGACAGAAGCAAATCCTACTTACAGGTCAAGTAACTAGAAGAGAAAATCTTCCCATTGCATCTGTGGATTTGGAAATCACTTATGAAGTAATTACTTTATTGGAGTTATAAAGGATGGATTCTGTTGGGAGTGCATTGAAGAATGAGAAGGAGGTGATGAAGTGAAGATATTAAATATAGACAAACATTTTTTAAACAGCTTTATTGAAATATAACCTATATACAAAAAATGGCGCATATTTAATGTGTCCAAGTCGATGAGTTTGGACATATGCATACGTCCATAAAACCATCAGCACAATCAATGTAATAGACACATCCATCACCTCCAAGAGCTTTCTTGTGTCCTTTTGTGTGTGTGTGGTAAGAACAACTTAACATGAGATCTACCCTCTTAACTAATTTTTAAGTGCACAATACAGTCTTGTTAACTATAGGCATTATGTTGTATGGCAAATCTCTATAACTTATTCATCTTGCAGAACTGAAAATTTATACCTGTTGAACAACTCTCCATTTCCCCCTTCCCTTAGCCCCAGCAACAATTGTTCTAGTCTCTGCTTCAATGAGTCTGACTGTTTTAGATACCTCATATAAATGGAATTATACAGTATTTTTCCTTCTGTGAATGGCTTATTTTACTTAGCGTATTGTCCTCTGGGTTCATTCACGTTGCCACAAATGGCAGGATTTCCTTCTTTTTTAAGGCTGAATAATATTCTATTGTAAGTATATACCACATTTTTTAATCCATTCATCTGTCAATATACATTTGGGGAAAAGCTTCTTGACATTGATATTGGCAATGATTTCTTGGATATGATACCAAAAGCACAGGCCACAAAAGCAAAATAGACAAGTGAGACTACAACAAGCTAAGAAGCTTTTGCACAGCAAAGGAAACAATCAACAGAATGGAAAAGTAACCTATGGAACGGGAGAAAATATTTGCAAATCATATATCTGATAAAGGGTCAATAACCAAAATATGTAAGGAAATCTCATAACTAAATAGCAAAAAACCAAATAACTCAATTAAAAAATGGGCAAAGGATTTGAATAGACATTTCTCCAAAGAAAACAAACAAATGGCCAACAGGTACATGAAAAGGTGCTCAACATCACTAATCATCAGAAAAATGCAAATCAAAATCACAATGAGATATCACCTCACACCTGTTAGGATGGCTATCATCAAAAAGGTAAGAGATAAGTGTTGGTGAGGATGTAGAGAAATGGAACTCTTGTACACTGTTGGTGGGAATGTAAAATAGTGTAGCCACTATGGAAAACAGTATGGAGGCTCCTCAAAAAAGTAAAAATAGAATTACCATACAATCTAGCAATGCCACTTCTAGGTATATATGTTCAAAAGAATTAAAATCAAGACCTTAAAGCAATATCTGCACTCCCCTGTTCATTGTAGCATTATTCACAACAGCCATGATATACAAAAACAGTTTTAAGAATTATTTTAAAAACTGGCTTTGAAGAAGAGAAGCAATAGGGTAGTAATTAGAGATGGAGGTTGGGTGGAGAAATGGTGAGTTTGACTTTGCTTTTCTTTGTTGTTTTACTCTTCTTTATTATTATTATTTCCCAATTTGGAAGATGTTAGAACGTTTAAAAGCTAATGGAAAAGATCCAGATGAGAGAAGATATTGAACAATATAAGGATCCTGAGAGGGTGGAAGGTGATGCAATCCAAAGCAGGAGCAAGGAAGCTGTCTTTAGTAGGAACAGGGCTTCTGTTCTGTTAAATTACCGACGGAGATAAAGATGGGAGCAGATGTAGTAATTCTATTATGTTCATTAACAAGAAAGTTCCCCTCTAATGTCTTTTATTTTCTTTTCTGTGAATTAGAAGAGATTATCTCCTGATATTACAGCAAATGGTAGGGACGTGGCCGTTTAAGGATAGTGCAGAAGAACAGAAAAACACATTGTAGAGAGTGGGAGAATGAGTGGTCCAGATTAATGTAGCAGAATTACAGAACAACATTGAAAGAACTTTTAGGTTACTGATCATGAAATTATAAAGGAAACAATCTGAACTATTAGGTACTTTTCTCAGGGAGCCTTTGAAAGTTGGAGATCGAGAAAAGAGAAAGCAGTGGTTTGAGTTCATCCAGGATTAGATATAATTAAAAGACAATTATAAGTGAGCAAGGGAATTGGGATATAGACAAACACACTACTAGATGATGAACATTGGAATATAAGAGAATAAAGAGGGATGCAAAAGCAATATTAGGAGAAAACAAAGGAGTAAATAGACCTGTTTCACAGTACAATCATGGTGGGAGAGTATTTGAACTATTAAACTGGAATGTGAGAAGTCATTTTAAAGGAATAGCACGCTTGCGTTAATAATTTTAGAAGTGGAACAGGATGCTGTCATTTTTAAAGACCATTTCTCCATCTTTTTCCTGCTCTGATTTTTATTGTAGAGGACTGACTCCTGAAAACTGGATTTCCGGTCTCCGACGACAACTAGATTTCCATTAAGTTTGAGCAAAGCAAGAACTGGTGAGAGATGGGCAGAAGGGAATAGGGGAGAACCCAGAATGCCGTCTTGCTTGAGTGACATGCGTAACTGAGGCTTTGTCTCCTTCATGGGTCCAATTCCTTCTAGAGAGCTTCTCCCTCCATGTTCCCAGCACCCACCAGCAGCGCCTACATTCATTCCAGTTCCGCTTAGTGGATTCCCTCTTGCCAAACTCTAGGTTGCCTCCCTATCCTGTTTGACTCTAGCTTTTATAACTTTTGAAACAAGATCCTTGTATTAAACTCCACTTCCTAAACTTTCTGGAGCAGATTTTCTGTCCTGTCTGAACACTAAGTAGTCCCAGGAAACAGACCCTCAAGATGGGACTCTGGAATTGGGTTGCTTATCTGTTTGAGCTCGAATGTAGTAGTGACTTCATTACCAATGTAAAGAAGACAAGTGCTTTTTCCAAGCAATGGCAACATGATTATTTAAATTACCACTAGTGTTTGCTTTGGATAAATTGCCAATTGAAGACAATACTTTTAGAGGTCAAGTTGTTGCTGCTTTGTCTATTATGGTAGTAATAACTACAAGCACTACGGGGACCATTAGCTGCTTCTAGCACCAGAGAGCTTACAAATGAAAATAAGTCAGGTGTTTAAACTCTCAGATCAAGGCATGGGAAGATACAGAGAGTCACTCTGAGGGCCTTAAAAGTTTCTCATGTCTTCAAGCCACAGAGCAGACATGGCTGAAGATCAAGCTTCAAATCTAAAAGTGTGGGTTGCAGAATTAAGATGCAAGTTCAATGCACATCTGTGCTGAGTCTCACAGATTAATAATAGGACATTGATCAGGAAGAATTGGATATTTAAGATAAGGATAAATTGAGTATTTAGGATAAGTACAGGTAGGTAGACTCAGATTAATATGAAAACTTTTAACCTATATCTTCCTGTGGTTTCCCTGCCAGTGGAAGCCACCCTTCTTCCTCCCCATTTGAGGAAACTAACCTTCCCTTGCTTAATATCTCTCTGAAGACCTCATCTGAAGAGGTTAATTTTCAAGGAAGTTTCTACTTTTCTCAAGAGCCACCCACATCAATACTTATTACATCCCAACATGTAACTACAGGCAGATTCCAGCAGGCCCTAGGAGAAAAGCGCAACGTCCACCCTGGCAGGAGTTAGCATATACACCAAAAGAAATGCAATATCTTGCTAATTTGTATCAGCAGAAACCTATAGAATGTGTCTGGCATATATTTTATGAGTGTTAGACTGAGGAAGATGGAACATAAAGTTGGAATGGGTTGAATTTATTATGGAGAACTTACCTGAGATTTCGTATTTAAAATATTAGCTCTAGCTGAGGGAATTGGATCTAATTGTTGGCTTGTTTGGCTGACTGAAATATAGATTCAATAGTCATCAACATTTAGTGAGGGAAAGATGCCATAATTTATCTGACAGAATGTGGAGGAAGGAATCCATGTAATTAAAATGAGAATGTTGGAGTGGATTAATTATGTACAACCCACTCAACTATTCCACAGTTATGCGCCTGCAGAGGGCCCAGATGACATTCTTCTTCAAAACATTAAGACATTCTTTGATGAGAGGACTACAGGCATCATTGAAAACCTATGTGGCGTCTGTCTCCTGTGAGCTAAAGATGACAATGGGGGATGCCATCATTGAAATGGTCCCCTTGCTTTTAATAGGAATGATGCGATTGCAGAGTAGCAGAGGTTAGGTGCAGCATTTAACATCGGAAACAAGGTGAGTGCAATTACCATAAAGGTCAGCAGGGCAGAATAGCTGAGTGTTTTGACCCAAAGTGATTTCCAGCAGTAACTGATTAATCACATTTACACTGGGAATTACATTGATGAGCAGGCTTGAACTACATAAATGAAAGTAAAATTCAAGCACAATGAGCAGAAACCGGCATCAAAATTATGATCTCACCCAGATGTAAACCAGAGATCACGTAGCTATAACACCTTAGGAAGCTTCCAGCAACGCTGTCAAAAGTATATAGTGTGAATTTTTCTACAGGTCTACCTCAAAGGGGCTTACAACAATTTTCCAGGGGGAATATTTAGAAAGAAAAGGGGAAGTTTCAGAAGTTTTCAGAGATTATTAAGCTAAATTTACACACTTGAGGATCCAAAACATCACTGTGGTCTCCAGGTCGTAATATGGCTTATGGAGGTCATGAGATAATTGGAGTCTTGGCACAAGTTCACCTCACTGGGACCTCTGTGGGATCAGTGACCTACATTATATTTATTTCCCTGTATCTGAATGTATTTTTGGAGTAGACATACATGGAAAATGACAGAATTCTCAACCAAGGTAAGAGCTATTAAGAAAAGAAGGGCCACGACCTCATACCCATTAGTATGGCTATTAACGATAATAATAATAATAATAAACAAGTGTTGGCATGGATGTGTTGAAATTTGAAACTTGTGCATCGCTGGTGGGAATGTAAAATGATGCAGCCACTGTGGAAAACATGTGGCAGTTCCTCAAAAAAATTAAACATAGAATTACCGTATGATCCAGCTATTCTAACTTCAGGGTATCTATCCAAAAGAATTGAAAGCAGGGACTTGAGCAGAAGTTTGTACACTCATGTTCTCAGCAGAATTATTCACAGAAGCCAAAAGATGGAAACAACCCAAATATCCATCAACAAAGGAAGGGATAAACAAAATGTAGTATATATATACAGTGGAATATTAATCACCTTTAAAAAGTAAGAAATTCTGGCACATGCTACGATATGGATGAAGCTTGAAGACATAATGCTAAGTAAAATAAGCCAGAACCAAAAGGACAAATATTGTGATTCTATTTACATGAGGTACCTAGAAAAGTCAAATTTATGGAAAAGGAAAATAGAATGGTGATTGCTGGGGGGAGTTATGAAAAGAGAGTTGTTTAACGGGTACAGATTTTCTGTTTGGGAAGACGAAAAAGTTCTGGAGATGGATGGCGATGATGGTTGTACAACAATGTGAATGTATTTAATGCCCTGAATGGTACATCTAAAAATAGTTAAAATGGTAAATTTTATGTCATGTATATTTTACCACAATTGAAAAAATATATAGGAAGGGCCAAGTGGAAGCTGCCAGAACTGCCCCTCCAATAGAAAATAATACCAAAATATAGCGATAGCACATATCTGAGGAATTGGCAGAGACTGAAATAACCATGCAGATGGTAATTTCCATCACCTGCCCCATTTAAGTAATCTGGATTGGGAAAAAGCAAATGGATCATGGACAATGACTGTTGATCATCATAAAATAATGAGGTGGTAATTCTAGTTAAAGCTGCTGTGTTTTATGTTTTTGTTTTTTTTCCTGGAGCAAACCAAAACATCTCTAACTCCTGATATACAGCTATTGATCTTGTAAATGCCTTTTTGTCTCTACATCGAACAACAAGGATGATGAGGCAGTTCGCTTTTACCTGACAGAGATAGAAGTACACTTAAACTTTGTCTTACTCAAGTGCTATGCCAACTCTGCTGATGTCTACAACGTTATAGTCCATAGGGAGAGTAATCATCTGGATACTATGAAAACATAATGATAGTCCATTATATTGATGAAATTATGGTGATTGGATGTGATGAGAAAAAAGTAGGAGTGCTCAAGTTGTGTCAGTAAGATATATAGATGTCCAAGAGTGGGAAATAAACTCCACAAAAATTTAGAGAGTCAAACATATCACAGCCTCAGTATGATAATGCACACCAACACAAACCAATCTCCAGAAAGCACTGAAGGTAAGGTCGATTTGTCTTAAAAATGTAGGCAGCACACAGCACTGCACCGCCTTTCTCAAATCCTATTCCTGATAATTACTGCTCTTTCCTTTTAACTCTTCTCTCTTGTACTCACCCTTCCTCTGTGGTTCCCCATCATTCTTACGCATCTGCCTTCTTTCATCCTTTCTCATAGAGAATAGCCTGGACTATTCTTTATATCAGCCTCTCTCTCTTATCCACCCACCCTCCCACAACAAATGCCTTGTGCTAGGTATGAAAGTAAATATCTCTACTCAGAATATTGAAAGAGGAAAGGTTGTGGGTAAAGAGCAAACCCTGATAATTTAAATATTCTCTGTGCATCACATAAGTATATTGCATCTTAAATAAATTCATACATGCAGTAATAGTAAAAATTGAAAATAGAGTGCCAAATTCAACGTGACATGCCAAATCACATACCCACACTATCTGCTTTGCAATTTATAATTAAAACCATGTCTTATCACAGAGTTTAAAAATAGCATTTCAATAACTATAAGAGAAAAAATGATAAACTGCATCAAAATTTAAAATTTCTGTACTTTTAAAGACACCATTATAAAATGAAAAGGCAAGCCACAGATTGGAGAAAACATTCATGCAATATATATTTGACAAAGACTGGTATCCAGGATATAAAAGATACTCTTACAACTCAATAATTAAGTAGTATTTGGGGGAAAGTGTACTGAAATCTGTAACTGACTTTGAACTGTATCAAAAAGATAAGAGGGATTGATGGGAGGGTAGAGAGATGTATTGATGGGTAAATATGCAATAAAGTACAGAAAAATGTTAATCGCAACATGTAAGTGATATAAGTGTGTATGAATGTTCACTATAAAATTATTTCAACTTTGCTGTATGTTTTAAATTTTTCATCATAAATTATCAGAAAAATAGCTTTTCATCAAATGCACATAATTAGTTTTCAGGCTGCACTTCATATAGCTAAATTTGAAGCAACAGGGTATTGTCATTGCATCCTTTTTAAAAAGTGAGTGAGTGGCTTCTATATTTTCCAAAATATATAATGAGCACTCTCTCCAGCATCTGCAGATAGAATAGATGCTACCCTGACCTCTACTTGGTAAAATCTATTTGATAGTTTGTTACACTTCTTCTCACCCTGAAATAACTCTGGGGGAGATTTTTGCCAATGGTTAATCTTTAAATCACATATTAAAAAGAAATCACTTACCTGTCCACCTCTTTTGGAAGAGCTCCAAGGCACGTTTCAGACATCGTGGCAATAACATTCCTACAAAGTATGTTTCTTCTTCTCTGTAAGTCACAATAAGATAAAATGTTAATAGAGAGAAATATATGAATGCATCCTTGTTCCCAAAGAAGTCAACATTTACCTCCTATCTTTTGCAACCCAGATCAATAAGAGTGGGGCTTTAAAAGGGCAAATGTTTTTCTTATCAAACTTTCCCTCTTTAGAAATGAAAAAAAAAAAGTCAGCAGGATTTGATCTGTGAGTAATGTGTTTTTATGTTTGTGTTGAAACTCAATATTTTAAAAGTGTATTGAATACCGTAGTTCAACCAAATTCTCATAAAAGGAAATAGGAAAAGATAAAGAACCAAGCAGTGTAAAGTAGAACCAGGAAAAAATAGAAATGGGAGAGAAGGATTAAATGAACCAGAGGGAGAAAGGAGGAATTTCTGGAATGAGACTGTGTATGGCCAGAGTCAGATCAGTGGCCCCTATAAGAGAATAAAAGATAGTTATTTTGATTCTTCATCCATAGTCGAGGCTGTTTGACAGAAAAGTAATCTACCATGACCTTTAAAACCTTTCTATTACACGTTAGTGATGTAGTTGTTAACCCATTGCGAGAAGAGTGATATTTCCAACAGAGCTGCAAATCACTAGTTTAGAATGCCCCATGGAAAAAGAAATACATTTCCTGTTGTGAGATCATTGTGGTTATGTACAGTGCCAGTGCCTGGTGCTTGTACATAGCTATTTGATGCTGAGGATGCTGACCTTTCTTGCTATGAGTCCACATTCATATGGGTGACAGCTGGTTAAAATAAACCTCAAGGGAAGTCTTGCTGGGAAAGAGGAATCCATAAAGGGGCGGCATGTGATCTGACATCTATAAGTCCAACTGGAAAAAATAAATTCTGGCAGTTTTTCTTTAGTGTTAAGGGTGGAGCTTATCATACTAATATAATTCTGAGAATTCTTATCTTGCTTAAAAATTCCTGCCATGTAAAGTTTTCATAGGGAGTATTTACACTGTAGAATAGGAGAAAAAAGAAGTAACTGGCAGAAGCAGTCTTCCTTACCTTGAATCTGCGTCGTCTGCTCTAGTGCAGACCACTAGAACAAATCAAAGCATCCAGAAATGTTTTGTAGTTAGTTACTATGTGTTAAGCATTGGTCTAAGCACTCAAGAAATAAGTGAGCATTTGTTCAAGTCTTTGCCAAGTTCAACTGTCACTCGAAATATCATCATCTATGTCACTGATGACCTTCGAGTTGTGCAGTACACAAATATACAGCCATGCTTGGCAGCCTTATTGGGTAGTAAGGATAGAGCGATGAATAATACAGACGAGATCAGTGTTCTCATGGAATTTACTATGTATTGTCTGGTTTAGATAAAGGGAAAATAAGTGAGTAAATTAAACAAAAGTTACAGATAGTAATGAGTTATAAATCTAATAAAAGAGAATATGCATTATAGAGTGGCATGGATCAGGGGAAGGGGACAGTTATATTACAGATAGTATGATTAGGAGAGATCTCTCCAAGGAATGTATTTTTGACCTGAAACTGAATAAGTAGGATCCAGCCCTAGGGAGATCTATATGAAGAACAATCCAGGCAGGGGCAATAGCAACTGCAAAGGTCCTGAAGTGAAAATGAGGTCAGAATATTCATGTTCCAAAAATTGACAGAAAATCAATGTGGCTAAAATGGAGTAAATGGGAGGAAAGTTGCACAAACTGAGAATAGAACTGTTATGGACTGAATGAGTGTCCCTCCAAATTCATATGTTGATATCCTAATGCCCAATTTGATGGTATTAGGAGGTGGGGCCTTTGGGAGGTGATTAGGTCATGAGCATGGAGCCTTCATGATTGGGATTAGTACCCTTATAAAAGAGACCCCAGAGAGTTCTCTCCCAGCTTCTGCCATGTGAGCAAGAAGATGGCTGTCTATGAACCAGTAAGTGGGCTCTCACCAGAAACTGAATCAGCCAGCATATTAATCTCAGACTTCCAGCCTCCAGAACTGTAAGAAATAAATGTTTGTTGTTTAAACCACTCAGTCTATGGTATTTTTTTAATTGAGATATAATTGACATAATATTTTGTAATTTTAAGGTGTACAATGTGTCAATTTGATACATTTATATATTGCAATATGATTACCACCCACAGCGTTAGCTAACACCTCACGTTACATAATTATTATTTCTTTTTTGTGGTAAGAACAATTAAAATCTAGTCTCTCAGCAACTTTGAAGTTTATAATACAGTATCGTTGACTATAATCACTATGCTGTGCATTAGATCTCCAGGACTTAATCTGCTAGTTGCAAGTTTGTACCCTTTGACCAACATCTCCCAGTTCCCCCACCCCTAGTCCCTGGTAACCACCATTCTATTCCCTGCTTTTACAAGATCAGCTTTTTTAGAGTCCACATATAATTGATGTAAGACACACAGAAAAAGACAGTCTATGGTATTTTTGTTATAGCAGCCTGAACAGACTAAGACAAGCAATATTTTAGAGATAACATTGGGAGATGTAGGCTTGTATTCAATGATGAAAAACTTGGATTTTATTAAATTACAATAGGATAGCATAATGGAGGGTTGGAGTGGGAGGCCTAAACATGGCAGAGAAATTATCTAATTTATGTTCTTTTTAAAGATTACCTGTGGGGGGCTTCCTATAGACAAACCAACAAAGATTCAAGAACAGTTAGAAGGCTATTTTAATAGCCTAGGAGAAGGATAGCAGTGACTTAGATTAAGGTGGTAGAAGTAGAGATAAATTAACCAGTAATTAACTAAGAAATAGATTTTCAGGAACTAACCCCCACACATTTAGATAATTTATCTGAAATATGCTGTTTGAAAATATACCTTCTTAGGATGCGTCATATCTCTGAAGGAAACACTAAAATATCAATGGGTTAATAATCCAAGCGGCAAATATTTACTGAGTGGTGTGTGTTTATGTGTGTATGTGTGCTCTTCAACTGTCCTAGATTTAAGGAAAGGCAAATAACAATAAAACCTTCATATTGGCAAACTGTCCCACAGAGAGTAGAGGTATCATGCATTTTTTAAATTATATCTATTTAAAGAGAGGGTAATATAATGGGAAAAATAAACTAGATGTGGAATCAAGAGACCTGAGTTTGAATCTCAGCTTGATTAATTACCAGAATACCAAATTTGGGCAAGTTGTCCGCATTTGTTCAATTTCAGATTCCTTATTTACAAAATGGTAGGCTGGACTGAGTGATCTCTAGAATCCCTTCCAGCATTAGATTTTTGTTATTCCACAATACCATGTTGGTACTCTCATTAAACTAAAGTGAACCTTATGTGTTTGGGTAAATGTGTTTGTTCAAGAAGTAGCTCATTTATTTATTTCTTTTAAATCAAATTAAATAATCGTGTAAGCTCTCATCTCATTAGGCTAAGAAGAAATTCTATGCCAGTTTTACATCATTTAGGAATCCATCTCTTTCCTCGGGTTACATCAGCATTCTGGAGGCTTAAAATAACCCTAGAAAATGTGGCAGAGGCTCTGTATTTGGTCCTTAAGCACAGATATGTCCTGTTGAATTTCCATGATAGCTTTAAATCTGCTGACTCTACTGCTCCGCTTATAAATTTGGATAACAGGAAAGTTGGTGGCTGAGCCCATATTACTTGCATGCCTTACATAACCATTGTTTCTGAAATCTTGCTATATCTCTGGAGATATGCCATATCTTCACATTGCCATAGTGAAGTGCTAAGTTTTCTGCTATATGAAGATATACCCCTCTTTCCAGCCCCTGGGACATCTATCCCTCTTTCTCTGGATAATCTCAAAGGCTCTCCCGCTTTTTCCTTCTTCCTCTCTCTAGGTAACCTACCATTATCCTTAAAAGTATTTGTGCTTTTCAAAAATCACAGGAAAATCTGTCAATTCCAGGAAGCATCCGCTTTTCACTCTAACACAAATCCCCTGAAGTAATTAAGAGCAAATGTTGACTACCATCATGAAGTGGTGGGAGCAGAGTCATTGGGAAAAGCAAACACAAATTAACACTTCAATAAATTATACTGCCATAACTTCAAGTAATTAGCTCTTCAAGAAAATAGATTTATATGTCAACAAAACCCTTGTGTTGGAGCTTTCTCAGTTTCTAATAGCCCTAGTGTCTTTAGGGGAACAATCATCCAACACGTATCCCTCACCAAGCACACTTTGGAAAGTTCACTCTACTATACAGCCCATTAGATCTCACTTGCAATAAATCTTAGATTCAGAGCAGAAAATGTTTATTTAAAATGGTAAAATTTTAAAAAAATTTACTTGGAGCCTGATTGTTCTTCCAAAGATCTGATTCCTGACTATTACTTCAGATCATTTCCAATCATTAGAAAGAAGATCACTATCCAAAAATTATGTGAATCCTCTACGTTCATGTTGCCATATTTAACTACATATATATTCCTAAATCTCTCTCTCTCTCTCTCTCTCACACACACACACACACGTATTTCTTCAGTTCATATATTTTTTAAACCTACATAGTGTTTTTGTGACTGCTGTTTATTTTTTGTCTACAATATGTTATTATGATCCACCCATATTTATACACACAAAAACATTTCATTCAATTTAGCTCCTGTATAATATTACTTTTGAGAATGTACCATAATTTATTTCTCAGTTTTCTTTAAGACGGGCATTTTAGTAATGTTCACTTTTTTATTATAAACAAAACTACATTAAGATTCCAATGTGCATAGCTCCTAATGCACGTGTGTAAGAATTTCCTTGATGGTAGAGAGGCAGACCTTACTTTTATAAGTTTCTTGGCCATCCAGATTTATTCCTTTATGTTTTTCTTTGTCCATTTGTCTACTCTCTTGTAGAAGTTATCCATCATTAATGTTATATAATCTGTTCATTTTTTCTTTATACTTTGTGATTGTCTAATGTGTTTAAGAAACCGTTCTCTAACCTGATTTCATAAAGCTATATTCTTATTTTTCTTTTAAAATATTAATGTTTTTTCTTTCATATTAAGTTTTGATTCTAACTGGAATTTATTTTCTCTTTGCTTTAAGATAGGGTTCTAATTGTTCCTTGTCCATATGGATTTCGATGATCTCAACATCATTTATTAAAGAGTTCATCCTTTCTCTACAAATTTGTAATGTTACCACAATCATTTTTTTAAAAAATCTATCTATCTATGTTTTTGGGCCCTATATTCTGTTCTATTCTGCGTTTGCCTATACCTTTGCTGTGCCAGTACCACACTGTTTTAATTAATATGACTTTAATTTAAATGTTTATATCAAGGATCATAGGTTGCCCCTCCCTTGTGTTTCTTTTAAATTCTTCACATCTTCTTCAAAAGTTTTTGGCTACTTTTGACTTCCCATTTGTGATGGTCAACTTGGCTAGGCCACAGTACACAGATATCAGATCAAACATTATTCATGATGTTTCCGGGAGGATTTTTTTTTTTTAGATGAAATTAACATTTAAATCAGTAAACTTTGAGTAAAGCAGATTATTTTCCATAATGTTGGTAGGCCTCATCCAATCAATTGAAGGACTTAATAGAAAAAGATTGACCTCCCCTCAGAAATAGAGAATTCTGCCAGCAGACTGCATTTGGACTCAAACTGCAGTATCAACTCTTCCCTGCGAGTTGATGATTCCCTGAAGATTTTGTGCACATACACGCCTCCTATTGGTTCTATGTTTCTCTGGAAAACTCTAATACTCTTCTCTTCCATATAAATGTTAGATTTAGCTTGTCATGGCCTATGATAACGTCTATTGTGATTTTCATTGTAATGGCATTGCAAACATACACTAATGGAGGCTATGGTCAATTATAAAATATTGATTCATTCCATCAAAGAATATTATAAAATGTTCCATTTAATTTTTTATATCCTTCAAGAAAGTGTCATTATTTTCTCCATAAATATTTAACTCAAATATTGTTATATTTATTCCCAAATACCTGATATTTATTATTTTATTGTGAATGGGATTTTTAGTTAATAGTAAAAGTATTAATGGAATAGTAGTAATAATAGTATGTTTTCTAACTGGTTGTTCCTGGTATTTTAAATTCTTATGGGTTTTTGTACATCCATCTTGTATCCAGCAAGTTCACAGAACAAATTTTCTTGTATTTTGTATACAGACATTTATTTTCTGCCTTTGTTTTGTTTTGTTTTCAATTACCTTTTCTACTAGCTTGGGGTTCTGTATACATAAATTAATCTTGCTGTGTTTATACTTTATTTGGAATAGTTTTATTGATTCCTATAAATGAATTTATCATATATTTCCCTTTTCAGTTTGGGTGTTGTATAATGAAAAAAGTGAGTACATCTTCTTGTTCTATACTTTGAAAAATTTTATGAAAGATAAAGGTTGATTTGCTCCCTGAAGGATTTGTGAAATCACCTTTAAAATGTCTTCTCCTGGTGATTTTATTTGTTTGCTGATTTGTAGCTATTTGACTAAATTATCCTACTCATTTAAAAGTTATCGGTACATTATATTTTTCGATTTCTTCTTAAGACAATTTTGCTAATTTTTTAATTCAATTTTTTTCTAAATTTTCATATTAATGGCATAATTGTCGTTATTCCTATAATTAGTAAAATCTCAAATATATGTTAGTAAAGACCCTTTTTCTTTCATAGTTTTTTTGTTTGTGCCTTTCTCTTCTATGAACATAAAAAATGCCATTCTTTATATCTCCAAAGAAATAAAATTGGGGTATGTTGATCCTCCCTATTGTTTATTTAGATCCTATTTTTTATTGACATATAATTCACATACCATACAATTTGCCTATTTAGAGTGTACAACTCAGTGGTTTTTAGTATATTCATAGATAAGTGCAACCATCATCACAGTCAATTTAGACCATTTTTATCACCTCAAAAAGGAAATCTAATATTCTTTAGGCATCACCTCCCTATATTCCCACCCCACCCAACACAAGCTCTAAGCAACCACTATTTTGGTTTCACTGTTCTGGACATTTCATATAAATAGAATCATACAACATGAGGTCTTTTGTGACTGACTCTTTCACTTAGCATAAGGTTTTGAAGTTTCATCTATGTGGAAGCATATATCAGCATTTCATTCCTTTTTATGGCCAAATAATATTTCATTGTACGGACATACAATTGCTTATCCATTCATCAGTTGATGGGCATCTGGGCTGTTTTCACCGTTGGCTATTATGAAAAATGTTGCTTAAAACATTCTTGTTCAAGCTGTTGTGTAGACATATGTTTTCATTTCTCTTGGGTATATATATAGATAGGAGGGGAATTGCTGGGCCATATGGTAATTTTATGTTTAATTGTTGGAGGAAGTGCTAGATGGTTTTCAAAGCAGCTACACCACTTTACATTCCCACCAGCAGCGTATGAGAGTCCAATTTCCCCACATCCTCATCAACACTTGTTATTATCTGACTTTTTTATTCTAGCCATCTTAGAAGATGTGCAGTGGCATCTCATTGTGGTTTTGATATGCATTTCCCTGATGACGAATGATGTTGAGCATCTTTTCACATGCTTATCTGCCATTTGTATATCTTCCTTGAAGAAATGTCTATTCAGGGGCCAGCCCCATGGTATAGCGGTTAAGTGTGCATGCTCTGCTGCTGACGGCCCGGGTTCGGATCCTGGGTGTGCACCGATGCACCGCTTGTCAAGCCATGCTGTGGCAGTGTCCCATATAAAGTGGAGGAAGATGGACACAGATGTTAGCCCAGGGCCTGTCTTCCTCAGCAAAAAAAAAAGAAAGAGGAGGATTAGCATGGATGTTAGCTCAGGGCTGATCTTCCTCCACCAAAAAAAAAAAAAAAAAAAGAAATGTCTATTCAGATCCTTTGCCCATTTTTATTGGGTTATTTGTCTTTTTATTATTGAGTTGTAAGAGTTCTTTATAAATTTGGTACAAGTCTCTTATCAAATATATGATTTGCAAATGTTGTCTCCCTTTCTGTGGGTTTTTTAACTTTCTTGATGGTATCCTTTAAAGCAAAAACATTTTTAATGTTGAGTAAGTCTGTATTACTTACTTTTTATTTTGTTTATTTTATTTTGTTGCTTTTGGTATCATATCTAAGAATCCTTTACCAAATCTAAGGTCATGAAGATTTACTCCTATGTTTTATTCTAAGAGTTTTATAGTGTTAGCTCTAACATTTAGTCTGTAATCTATCTTGAGTTAATTTTTGCTTATGGTGTGAGATAAGGGTACAACTTCATTCTTTTGCATGTGGTTATCCAGTTATACTAGCACCATTTGTTGGAAAGATTATTCTTTCCGCCATTGAGTGGTCTTGGCACCCTTATCGAAAAGGATTGTTTGACCATATGTTGACCATAGATATATGGTTTTATTTCTGGACCCTCAAGTCTATTTTATTGATCTATATGACTGTCCTTATGTCAGCACCGCATTGCCTTGATCATTCCCTTGTACTAAGTTTTTAAATAGGAAAGTATGAGTCCTCCAACAAGTTGGAGATTGTTGATATCCTCTATTGTTTATTTATTTCTTATTTGTCCTACTTGTTTTATTAATTATTTCTTCTTCCATGGCCCAATTTATGTAATTCTTGTGTTGCAAACTTAGATCATTAATTTTTAATATGTTTCCTTTCAAGTGTACATATATAAATATGATATAGATTACAAGTACTGACTTATAGGTATCCAGCAAGGTGTTTCTTTTTTCAATTCTAAATATTTAGTAAATTCTGACATGAATTCTTCATTAAATAATGAAACAGATTTTACAGGTTCAAAATTAATAGAGTAAAAATGGACTGCTATAAATATTTCATGAATCCAAAGGAAGGAAAAAAAAAATATGAAAGAATATAGACAAGATAAATAGAAAGAAAAAAAAGGAAGATTTAAACCAAAAGAAATCAGTAACTACATTAAACGTAAATGGACTAGCTGCTCCAAATAAAAAGAAAACAAGTGTCAGACTGTATAAAATTACATATAACTATGTGCTAACTTGAAGAGATGTACCCAAAGAAAGCAGAAGTAAATAATAAATACAAGAGCAGAAATTAATGGCATACAAAATAAACAATACAGATTAAAAAACCAACATTCAGCTAATTTAAAAGACTAATAAACATGACAATCTACTTGAGAGTCTTCTCAAGACAAAAAAAAAAAGATATAAAACACAAGGAATCAATACTGGGAATGTAAAGGGGTCATATGTTACATATATGTTACAGACTTTACAAAGGAAAAAATGGAGAAAATGTTTTCAAATAAATTGTAAATTTTAGAAAAATCACAATCCCCTAGAAAAAATATAACATCAAAATAGATTCAAACAGAAAAAGAAATGTATACATACATGTATACTTTCTGGAAATGAAATCAGCACTCATTACTTTTACCATAAAGAAAACTGAAATCCAAAAGAGTTTCATTAATGTGTTCTAATAAACAGTCAAGAAAGAAGTAATTCCAATCCTATACAATTTCCAACCCTATACAAACTTTTCTGAAAATAGAAAAAGAGGGAACACTTTTCAATTAATTTTTTTATGTTTCCTTCATTTCAAGACAGGAAAGAATAGTGTAAGAAGAGATAATTAGAGGCATTCTTAACCAGGAAAATAGATAGATAAACATAAAATGAGCAAAATGAAACCAGCATAGAAACCTAAGTTCAGGGGCCGGCCGGGTGGCACAAGTGGTTAAGTGCGTGTGCTCTGCTGCTGCGGCCCGGGGTTCGCTGGTTCAGATCCCGGGCGCGCACCGACGCACTGCCTGTCAAGCCATGCTGTGGCGGTGTCCCATATAAAGTGGAGGAAGGTGGGCATGGATGTTAGCCCAGGGCCAGTCTTCCTCAGCAAAAAGAGGAGGATGGCAGATGCTAGCTCGGGGCCGATCTTCCTCACAAAAAAAAAAAAAAAAAGCTAAGTTCATATCAGGCGAGCAAGGCTGTTTTACACAAAATTAATTAAATTAACTTTACAAAAAAATTAAATAAAAGTCTCTTATAATTTCAACAGCCATGCATGATTTTAAAAAACCCACAGCAAATCTTGCTGTTGGTAGCCTCAGTGTCATCAAGTGGATTCCGCCTCCTAGTGCCCCTGTGTACAGCAGAGCAGAACCCTGCCTCGTCTTTTTGCACCATCCTCTCCCCTTCCAGCACCGTATTAGACAATGCTCTGCTGCTATTCATAGGGTTTTCATGGCCAGTTATTTTGGAAGTGGGTGGCCAGTTCCTTCTTCCTAGTCGGTCTTAGTCTGGAAGCTCTGCTGAAACTTGTCCACCAGGTTGGGTGGCCCTGCTGGTATTTGAAATACCGGTGGCATAGCTTTCAGCATCACAGCAACATGCAGCCACCACAGTATGACAACCCACGGATGGGTGGTGTGGTTCCTTGACCAGGAAAGGAATGTGGGCCACAGCCCACCACTAGACCACCAGGGCTGGCCAGTAAATCTTACCAAAGTAGAAATAGAAACTTTCTTAATTGAAAAGTAGCTATCATACAGTAACTTGACAGTTAATATTGAGATGATTAAAGATTTAATTTTAAGATCAGGAACAAGACAAGGATGCCCTCTGTCACCACTTCTATTCAGTATCGTACTGGAGATCTTAGCCAGTGCAGAAAGTCATGAAATAGAACTAAAATGCCTAAGGATTATAACGGAAAAAACACAACTCATTCTATTTGTATACGATATTGTTGTGTACAGAGAAAATATAAAATAATGTACAGGAAATTGCTAGGATTTGTAAGAGAGTTTAGTAGGATTTCTAGATAAAAAATCAATAAAAATCAATTGTATTTTTATATAATAGCAACAAACAGAAAGTGATATTAAAAAGAAATAAATCCTTTCAGAAAGCACCAAAAAGCTGAAGTAGTAATAAATCTAACAAGACGTGCAAAGTCTCCACAGACAATATTATAATACCTTCTCAAAGACCTTGAGGAAATCAAAAATGAATAGAGATATATTCTTTGTTTATAAATTGGATGTCTTAATATTGAAAAGATGTTAATTCTCTAAAAATTAATGTATATGGTAAGCAAAATCCCAGTGAAAATACCAAAGATTTTGTTTTGGACCTGAAAATCTTCATCAAAAATTTATACGGAATAACAAAAGAAGAAGAATAACCACCACACACTTGAAGAATACGATAAATGTGGGAGAACTCGTTTTACCGAATATTTAGATTTCTTATAGAGCTATAGCAAATAAGATGATGCAGTATTGCTATAGAGATGAACAAATGGACAAAAGAAGAGTATAGAGACCCAAACAACAGACCAAAACATATATGAAAACAAAATCATATATGTATGATACCTCTGTATGGCAAAGGTATCACAGCAGATCAAAAAAGACATAACAAACTTTTCAATTAAAAATTGCTGAGCAGTAGGATAACCATAATGAAAAAAATAATTAAAATTGGATCATACCGAAAACAAAATTATTTCCAGATGGATTAACGACCTAAATGTGAAATGTTCACAAATATATTTTAAAAGACAGTAAAGGAGGATATCTTTATGCCACAAAATAGAAAGGTATTTTTAAGATGGAAAAAGTACAAGCTTTAAAGGAAAGAATTGATGTATTTACCCATATTAAATTAATTCCAGCATGGTGGTGCAGCAGTTAAGTGTGCACGCTCCGCTTCGGCAGCGCAGGGTTCACAGGTTTGGCTCCCGGGTGCGCACCGACGCACCGCTTGTCAAGTCATGCTGTGGTGGCGTCCCATATAAAGTAGAGTAAGATGGGCACAGATGTTAGCCCAGGGCCAATCGTCCTCAGCAAAAAGAGGATTGGCATTGGATGTTAGCTCAGGACTGATCTTCCTCACAAAAAATTAATTAATTAATTAAGAAATATTTTTCACCAAAAGAAAACATAAAGACAGTTAAAAGACAAGTCATGCCACAAAGTTTTAAAAGATCATTGCAACATAAAACCAATAAGGATTACTGTTCAAAATATGAAAAGAACTCATAAAGCCAGAACAAGACAGATAACTCAATAGAAAAACGGGCAAAAATTTCAACAGACCTTTTGAAAAACAGCATATCCCAAAAGTCAATAACTATATTTAAGATTATAACCTCACTAGTAATCATGGAAACTAAAATTCACACCATCATGAGGTACCACTACACATCCCTTAGATAGAAAATATTAAAATAAGTGACAATGACTAATGTCAAGGAATTTAAATATGAGAGACTCACCACTACTGTTGGAAGTGTAAATTGATTTGACCACTCGTCCTTACCTTGTGGCTTAAGGATATATTTTCCCTGTGACCCAGCATTTCATTCCTGAAACTTCCCTGTAACTCAGCATTCCACTCCCTAGAGAAATGTGTTCTTCTGTGCACCAGGGTACATATATAAAAATGTGCATAGCAGCATTGTTCGTGACAGCCAAAAATTGAAAAGAACACAAACATCCATCAACAGTATTACAGGAATGTGCACATAAGTGGTAAATCTACAAAGAAAAACAATGGATTAACATAAAAGTTAGGTGAGTGGTTATTGCCTGTGCTAAGAGAAAGTTTTATGATGATGCAAGGCATGGGGGGAGTTCTCAGGTGTTGGCAATGTTCTATTTCTTGACCTGTGTGATGGTTATGTTTGTTTTTGCTTCATAATTGTCCATTAAATGGACCTATATTTTATTCATTTTCTATGGAAACTCACCAAACAAAACAACTATTGTGCCTACTAACTAGGGATCTAAGTACACAGGAATGCTGCTATAGATGGATACTTAGGTCTCCACGGCAGTGCTTGCTGGCTGCAAAAGCGAAATCAGCAGGATGATTGCCTTGCTTAATTTCCAACTGCCAAATCTCACAGGAATGCATTGAGTTTGTGGAATTGCTTTCACATCAAGATTCCAAGCTGAAAGAGGGTCTGGGATCTTTTTTAAGACTGTCGAGCCTCTGCAGTCTAGGAAGGCACGCTAGGAAGCAGACCAAATAGACGCTGAATGCCAATCCACTTATTTCACTCTAGGAGTAATCTTGGATGAATCAATTGTAATACCATTGGAATTCTCCAAACATCTTTAGTTCTTTAAGATTGGTAAGAAATGGACTTGTTAATGAGATGAGTAATTGTTTTTCCCCTTGTCAATAAACAATATGATGCACATATTCACTGAAGTGTGTCAAAACTTACGCTTGTTAAATGACATGTTCAAACTGACTTCCTTAAGGTGATCTTGCCCTTAGAGAAGTACCTTTTCTTGCTTTTTCAGAGTCCTTAACTCCAAGATTCAATTTTATTATTTACCTACACCTATACTTTCAAATAACTGCTGTCAATAGCCACTCTCCCCATTAATACTGGAAGAGTTTTGACTCAAGTGTTGCTTTGAAGCATTTTATCAAAGGAAAAAAAAAATCTCACTGGAAAAAATAATTTGTGTTCTCCTTAGGTTTAGTCTTCCTACGGGTATCAAATAATATTCATTCCTTCCTTAAATCCAACACACAAAAAATCCCTGACTCTATGCCATGCCAGCTTCTGAATCCTGAATTTGGGACATGGTGAATTAACAAATAATAGTTTCCTCCTCAACGTTCTATAATACACACAGACACACACACACACACAGCCTAATTTTCTCAGTCTTTTAAAATACTGTCACAATTGAATAAGCTTACTAACTTTGATATTAAGATATCGTGATATAAGATTTCCTACTATGGTACAATAAACTGTTGATCTCTGATGGCTCAATCATACTGAAAATCTCTGCAAACTCTAGGATTCTACAGTTGTAGTTATGCTTTTGCACAGCTCCCACCTTGCTCATGGAGAAGAGAATTTTTTACTCATCACTTGTAACTTCTCTTTAAACCTTCCATTCCTAGGTTACCTGAGATTTTGTAAATTCAAATTTACCCATCAAGTAGAGTCAAATCTTACCCTGATATTTGATTGGGTGCTAAAATCAGTGGAAAATATTTTTTAAGGGAGTAAAGTTGAAATGAAAGCCTCTTGAATCAATCATAATTTAGTGTCCACTAAATAATTTGTATCAGTTTCTCCAAAGCTTCTTTAATCAATTTTCCTTACTCATGCTCTCAATTAATTATTTCATGAATTATTTGAGAATGGCAGAGAATCATGAATTCCTAAACAATGCACTCTTCTTCTCAGGTACCTAATGGCTGTCTTTTCACTAGTTTCAAGCCAGGTTTCAAATGTAGGTGGAACCACATACTATATGAATTGCAGTGCCCTCGCTAATATCATTCAGGGAACTTTCCTCCTTCTTTATAAACAATCTAATTTCCCTTTTATCATCCATCTTGGATAACGTAGATACACAATCTACCTTCCCTAAACTTCTTCCCTCTCTTTATACTTTGCCCAATAACAGCTAGTGAAATTTTCCTATGGGAAACTAATAAACTCACAAGAAAGCATTAACCTAGGCGTTCATGTTAAACCATGCACTCTCCGACTTGACACTCAGCCAGTGCTTCCATGCCAAGATTTCTACTTTTTTCATGTTACCCTCCTGCTGAAAGAGTACTCACTACATCGATTTACAGAAGCTGTGAGCACTCCCCTTCCTCAGCAACAGTCTGGTAAACAGTTTAGATGAATGGTGGAGTGTTTCTTAGCCGATTTCTACGTTCTTAGGTGGAGGCACAGCCATATGTTTTGTCACAGTATAATCTCAGACAAGCCCACAAACACGTAAATCCTTATTTACATAGACTTTAATGTCTGGAAGAGCATGAAAGTGTGTCTGCTACTAGAAGAAAACCCTACTTTACAATACAAAACACGTAGAAAATAGTGGATGGCACAGACAGTTCTTTCCTCTTTTCCATTTAAAGTCTATACAGGTTTTAGCCTAAATGTGCACATCTGTAGGTTCTCCCTAACTTTCATCCTCCCCACTGTGACCTTGGTCTCTTTTTTTTGTGAAGATGATGCTTTTTTAAAAAGTAGTATTACATGCTTAACAAATACAAATATTCTATAAATGACTTAACTGTTATAACAATGTAGATTTTTTTAACATCTTAGCCACTTAAACAGAATGCCAAACTTTAAAGTTATTTTTAAAAGTAAATAAAGTTTCATAATGAAATACCATACAGGAGGGATAATGAATGACCTACAACTTTATGCAACAATATATTTACAACAATGTTGTGAATCTCACATACATAAGGTCGAGCAAAAGAAGCCAGACACAAAAAGAGCACATAACATATGATTACATTTATATTTAGTACAGAAATAGGTGTTAACAGTTAAAAAAAATAAGTAAATGAAGTTTGATGACTTCTGCCAGAATAGAACTGAGGCAAAGTAGGGAACAACAGCTTGTGCCTTCTAATTCAAAAAACGGTTTGGTGGCTCCTTCTCCCCCACCCCCACCACCATTTGACAAGCCACTCTTCTTTAATACTTCACTTAGAAGGAGAATAGGAACTAATATTTATTATGTCTATTAACAGCCAGACAATATGTATTTTATTTACATTATTTCACTTAATCCTTTTAGATGTCCTCTGAGATACGTATAGTCTTCCCTACTTTCCAGATGACAAATATGAGAAACTGAGTAATCCATTGTATGAATATACCACAGTTGGTTTATCCATTCACCTGCTGATGAACACTGGGTTTGTGTCCAGTTTAGGGCTATTATGAATGAATCTGCTATTACAAGTCTTTGTGTAGACATATGTTTTCATTTCCCTTGGGTAAACACCCAGGAGTAGAATTGCTGGATCTTATGGAAAAATGCATATTTAACTTCACAAGAAACTGCCAAGCTGTTTTCCAAAGTGATTATACCATTCTACATTCTGATTAGTATGAGAGTTCCATTTGCTCCACATCCTCACCATCCCTTAATATTGTCAGTCTTTTTACCTTTAGCCATTCTGGTGGGTGTAAAGGTGGTATCTGATGGTGATCATAATTTCCGTTTACCTGATGACTAATAGCATTGAGTATCTTTTCATGGATTTATTGGCCATTCATGTTTTCTATTGTGAAGTTCAAATCTTATGTCCACTTTTCTTTATTGGGTTGAATTATTATTGAGTTACAAGAGTTCTTTATATATTCTGGATACAAGTCCTTTGTCAGATATATGTATTGGAAATATTTTATCCCACTCTCTGCAGTGCCTTTTCATTTTCTTAACCATATATTTTAATAGCAGAAGTTTCAATTTTAATGAAGTTCAGTTTTCTCATTTTTTTCTTTATGGTTAGGGCTTTTTTTGCATCCTAAGAAACCTTTGCCTATCCCCAGGTTGTGAGAGGTGTTTTTCCCGTATTTTCTTTTAGAAATTTTCTGGTTTTAACTTTTATTTTGATCTCTGGTTCATTTTGAGTTAATTTCTGTGTGTGGCATGAGATACAGATTGAGGTTCATAATTTTCCATATGAATACCCAGTTGTTCCAGCACCATTTATTGGGAAAACTTTCCGCCCTTGAATGATCTTAGTATCTTTGTCAAAAATCAATTTACTTAATATGTAGGTCTATTTTTATTTTTTTTACTTTTTTAAAAAAATTTTTGTTTATTGCAGTAACATTGGTTTATAACATTGTATAAATTTCAGGTGTACATCATTATACTTCTATTTCTGCATAGATTACATCATGTTCACCACCCAAATACTAACTACAACCCATCACCACACACTTGTGCCGAATTACCCCCTTCGCCTTCCTCCCACCCCCTTCCCATCTAGTAACCACTAATACAATCTCTGTCCCTATGTGTTTGTTTGCTGTTGTTATTATCTACTACTTAATGAGGGAAATCATATAGTATTTGACCTTCTCCCTCTGACTTATTTCACTTTGCATGATACCCTCAATGTCGATCCATGTTGTCACAAATGGCTGGATTTCATCGTTTCTTATGGCTGAGTAGTATTCTATCATGTATATATACCACATCTTCTTTATCCATTTGGCCTTTGATGGGCCCTTAGGTTGCTTCCAAATCTTGGCTATTGTGAATAATGCTGCAATGAACACAGGGGTGCGTGTATCTTTACGCATTGGTGTTTTTATGTTCTTTGGATAAATACCCAGCAGTGGAATAGCTGGATCATATGGCAGTTCTATCCTTAATTTTTTGAGGAATCATCATACTGTTTTCCATAGTGGCTGCACCAGTTTGCACTCCCACCAGCAGTGTGTGAGAGTTCCCCTCTCTCCACATCCTCTCCAACACATGTTGTTTCCTGTCTTGTTAATTATAGCCATTTTGACGGGCATGAGGTGATATCTCATTGTAGTTTTGATTTGCATTTCCCTGATAGTTAACGATTTTGAACATCTTTTCATGTGTCTGTTGGCCATCTGTATATCTTCTTTGGAGAAATGTCTGTTCAGGTCTTTTGCCCATTTTTTAATTGGGTTGGTAGTTCTTTTGTTGTTGAGATGCATGAGTTCTTTATATATTTTGGAGATTAACCCCTTATCCGATGTATGGTTTGCAAATATCTTCTCCCAATTGTTAGGTTGTCTTTTCGTTTTGTTGATGGTATCCTTTGCTGTGCAGAACTTTTTTAGTTTGATGAAGTCCCATTTGTTTATTTTTTCTATTGTTTCTCTTGCCCGGTCAGACATGGTGCTTGAAAATATGTTGCTAAGACCAATGTCAAAGAGCGTACTTCCTATGTTTTCTTCTGGAAGTTTCATAGTTTCAGGTCTTCCATTCAAGTCTTTAACCCATTTGGAGTTAATTTTTGTGTATGGTGTAAGGTAAGGGTCTACTTTCATTTTTTTTGCATGTGGCTATCCACTTTTCCCAACACCATTTGTTGAAGAGACTTTCTTAACTCCATTGTATGTTCTTGGCGCCTTTGTCGAAGATTAGCTGTCCATAGATCTGTGGGTTTATTTCTGGGCTTTTGATTCTAGTCCATTGATCTGTGTGTCTGTTTTTGTGCCAGTACCATGCTGTTTTGCTTACTATAGCTTTGTAGCATATTTTGAAATAAGGGAGTGTGATACCTCCAGCTTTGTACTTTTCTCTCAGGATTCCTTTAGCTATTCGGGGTCTTTTGTTGTTCCATATAAATTTTAGGATTCTTTGTTCTATTTCTGTAAAAAATGTTGTTGGAACTTTGATAGGGATTGCATTGAATCTATAGGTTGCTTTAGGAAGTATGGACATCTTAACTATGTTAATTCTTCCAATCCAAGAGCATGGAATATCTTTCCATTTCTTTGTGTCTTCTTCAATTACTTTCAGCAATGTTTTATAGTTTTCTGTGTACAAAACTTTCACGTCTTTGGTTAAGTTTATTCCTAGGTATTTTATTCTTTTGTTGCAATTGTAAATGGGATGGTATTCTTTTTTTTTTTTTTAAAGATTTTATTTATTTATTTTTCCCCCAAAGCCCCAGTACATAGTTGTCTGTCATAGCTGCACATCCTTCTAGTTGCTGTATGTGGGACGCGGCCTCAGCATGGCTGGAGGAGTGGTGCCTCGGTGCGCACCCGGGATCCGAACCCGGGCCGCTGGCAGTGGAGCGCACGCACTTAACCGCTAAGCCACGGGGCCGGCCCGGGATGGTATTCTTAATTTCTCTTTCTGCTACTTCGTTGTTAGTGTATAGAAATGCAACTGATTTTTGTATGTTGATTTTGTATCCTGCAACTTTACCATATTCCTTTATTACTTCTAAAAGTTTTCTGGTGGATTCTTTAGGGTTTTCTATATATAAAATCATGTCACCTGCAAATAGTGACAGTTTCACTTCTTCTTTTCCAATTTGGATCCCTTTTATTTCTTTGTCTTGCCTGATTGCTCTGGCTAGGACTTCCAGTACTATGTTAAATAGGAGTGATGAGCGTGGGCATCCTTGTCTGGTTCCTGTTCTTAGAGGGATAGCTTTCAGTTTTTCACCATTGAGGATGACATTAGCTGTGGGTTTGTCATGTATGGCCTTTATTATGTTGAGGTACTTTCCTTCTATACCCATTTTATTCAGAGTTTTTATCATAAATGGATGCTATATCTTGTCAAATGCTTTCTCTGCATCTATTGAGATGATCATGTGATTTTTATTCTTCATTTCATTAATGTGGTGTACACGTTGATTGATTTGCGAATGTTAAACCATCCCTGCATACCTGGAATAAATCCCACTTGATCATGGTGTATAATCTTTTTAACATATTGTTGTGTGCGATTTGCTAGTATTTTGTTGAGGATTTTTGCATCGATGTTCATCAGTGATATTGGCCTGTAATTTTCTTTTTTTGTGTTGTCCTTGTCTGGTTTTGGTATCAGGGTAATGTCGGCTTTGTAGAATGAGTTAGGGAGCTTCCCCCCCTCCTCAATTTTTTGGAAGAATTTGAGAAGGATAGGTATTAAGTCTTTTTTGAATGTTTGGTAGAATTCACCAGGGAAGCCGTCTGGTCCTGGACTTTTATTTTTGGGGAGGTTTGTGATTACTGTTTCGATCTCCTTACTGGTGATTGGTCTATTCAAATTCTCTATTTTTTCTTGGTCCAGTTTTGGAAGGTTGTAGGATTCTAAGAATTTCTCCATTTCCTCCACATTGTCGAATTGGTTGGCATATAGCTTTTCATAGTATTCTCTTATAATCTTTTGTATTTCTGAGGTATCTGTTGTAATTTCTTCTCTTTCATTTCTGATTTTACTTATTTGTGCCTTCTCTCTTTTTTTCTTGGTGTGTCTAGCTAAAGGTTTGTCAATTTTGTTTATCTTTTCAAAGAACCAGCTCTTGGTTTTATTAATTTTTTTCTATTGTTTTTTTAGTCTCTATTTCATTTATTTCTGCTATGATTTTTATTATTTCCCTTCTTCTACTGATTTTGGGCTTTGTTTATTCTTCTTTTTCCTGTTGCTTTAGGTGCATTGTTAGATTATTTGAGATTTTTCTTGTTTGTTGAGATATGGCTGTATTGCTATAAACTTCCCTCTCAGAATCGCTTTTGCTGTATCCCATAAATTCTAGCATGTTGTATTTTCATTTTCATTTGTCTCCAGGTATTTTTTTGATTTCTCCTTTGATTTCTTCGTTGACCCAATCGTTGTTCAGTAGCATTTTGTTTAATCTCCACATATTTGTGGCTTTTCTGATTTTCTTCCTATAGTTGATTTCTAGTTTCATACCGTTGTGGTCAGAAAAAGATGCTTGGGATCATTTCAATCTTCTTAATTTTATGGAGACTTGTTTTGTGGCCTAATATGTGATCAATCCTGGAGAATGTTCCACGTGCCTTTGAAAAGAACGTGTATTCTTCAGTTTTTGGATGGAATGCTCTGTATACATCTACTAGGTCCATCTGTTCTAATCTGTCATTTAAGGCCAATGTTTCCTTATTGATCTTCTGTTTGGATGATCTATCCATTGGTGTAAGTGGAGCATTCAAGTCCCCTACTATTATTGTGTTACTGTCTATTTCTCTTTTATGTCTGTTAATAATTGCTTTATATATTTAGGTGCACCTACATTGGGTGCGTAGATATTTACAAGTGTGATATCCTCTTGTTGGATGGTTCCCTTGATCATTATGTAATGCCCTTCTTTGTCTCTTTTTACAGTTTTTAAGTCTATTTTGTCTCATATGAGTATTGCTACCGCATCTTTCTGTTCATTGCCATTTGCATGGAGTATCTTTTTCCATCCCTTCACTTTCAGTTTGTGAGTGTCTTTAGGTCTGAAGTGTGTCTCTTGTATGCAGCATATATATGGGTCTTGTTGTTTTATCCAATCAGCCACCAGATGGCTTTTAATTGGACCATTTAGTCCATTGACAATTAAAGTAGCTATTGATAAGTATGTACTTACTGCCATTTTTTAATTTTTTTTCTCAGTGTTTTAGTAGTCGTTCTCTGTTCCTTTCTCTTTCCATACAGAATTGATGGTCTCTTTAGTTTGACCTCTGTGTGAAAGCTCTACTCTTTAACTCCCCTCCTCCCTCCTTTTATGTTTTTGATGTCATATCTAACCTCTTTTTTATGCATTTGTATCCATTACCCTCTTATCATTGAAATAGATAATTTTTCCTATTTGGGGTCTTCTTTTTTCCCCTTAAATCAGTCCCTTTAATATTTCTTTTAGCACTGGTTTCTTGTTGAGAAACTCCTTTAATTTTTGCTTCTCTGGGAAATTTTTGATCTCTTCTTCCATTTTGAATGATAACCTTGCTGGGTAGAGTATTCTTGGCTGTAAGTTTTTTCCTTTTAGCACTTTAAATATATTGTGCCACTCTCTTCTAGCCTGTAAGGTTTCTGCTGAGAAGTCAGCTGATAACCTTATGTGGTTTCCTTTACATGTAACTTGTCTTTCTCTTGCGGCTTTTAGGATTCTCTCTTTATCTTTAATTCTGGACATTTTGATTGTGAACGGTCTTGGTGTGGGCCTCTTTGGGTTTATCTTGTTTGGGGCTCTCTGTGATTCCTGTACCTAGATGTCTGTTTCCTTCCTTAGGTTAGGGAAGTTTTCATCTATTATTTCTTGAAATAGATTCTCTGCCCCCTTGTCTCGCTCTTCTCCTTCCGGGACACCTATAACACGGATGTTAGTGCGCTTGATGTTGTCCCAGAGGTCCCTTAGACTGTCCTCAGTCTTTTTAATTCTTTTCTCTTTTACCTGTTCAGCTTGGGTAATTTCTTCTAGTCTTTCATCCAGCTCGCAGATACGTTCTTCTGTATCCTCTACTCTGCTTTTGAGTCCCTCTAGTGAATTTTTCATTTCCAGTATTGTATTCTTCATTTCTGATTGGTTCTTTTTTATATCTTCCATTTCTTTGTTGACATTTTCACTGAGTTCATCTATTCTTCTCCCCAGGTCAGTGAGCCTCCTTAACACTCTTTGTTTTTACTCTCTGTCGGGTAGGTTGCTCAGTTCTGTTTCACTTAGTTCCTTTTCTGGGGTTTTGTCCTGTTCCCTTACTTGGAATGTATTCCTTTGCCTCCTCATTTTGCCTCTTTCCCTGTGCTTGTGTCTAGGTATTAGGTAGATCAGCTATGTCTTCTGCCCTTGGATAGGTGACCTTATATAAGTGATGCCTTAGGAGGCTTCCAGTGTGCTTCCCTCAGTTCTCAATGTTCCAGGGGTGACCCCTATGTGGACTACATATGTCCTTTTGTTGTGGCCTGTTTGCTCTCCCTGTAGGCTCCCAGGGAGGCCAAGTTATGCTCCTGGCCAGCTGTTGTAATGCTCAGCTGCTTGTAGTTGTTGTGGGCCCTTCAGTCTCTTTATCAGGTCATGGGATCCCCAGCACAGTTGGCTGCAAGTTCTAATACCACATTTATCTTGCAGTATTTCTTTGAAGTGAGTAGGCCCCCAGCGTGGCGGGTTGTTAGGCTCAGGGGCTTACAATTGCTATAAGCCTCCAGCATTTAGGTCTCTTGTCAGCTCTCTGAGGATTGCAGCTGTGTGGGGCTGGCCTCAGGCATGGGAGCACCCAATTGTTTCAGGCTTTGGAAGGGGGGCAAACCCCCTATGTGGGTCTTTGAGAAGCACAAGTCTTCTGCAGCTGACAAGCCCTGCCGCCCACAGGTCCACACACACAGTCAACACAGTCCTGCCCTGTGTGTGTGCCCCGACCTCCCAAAGCTGACCCAGTCTCTCCACGGCGGGAGCCCCACACACTCCGCCACTGCCCCACACTCTCCACCCGCTCCTTGTGCATGCCCTGCCCCACTGAAGTTGACTCAGTTGCCAGGCTGCAGAGAATCCAGTCCCCAATCTATGTAGGCCCACAAGTTGCCTGAGGGCTTGTTGTTGGGTGGGGCCAGTCTCTAGGGTGGGCTGCCTGCCCTGGCTGAGCTGGATTAAATCAGTGCTCTAGTGGGTGGTGCAGACCTGGGCTAGCAGGCCCCAGGAGAACTCCAATGGGGTCTGTGTCAGCATGCCCACACCAGGCCACAACAATGGCCGCCGCCAATGTCCCAGTCCCTGGAGAGGTCTCACCTCTCACCGAGATGCACTCAGAGCCTTTCATGTGAGTCTCTTTTCACCAAAGCACTGTGCACCTTTCTTTCTAGTGATTTTCGATTGCTTTCTGAAACAGGTGAGTTTGCGTGGGGGCCTTTAAGAGCCAGTGTTAATTTCTTTGTGAACCAGCTTTTCTGGGGTTACTCCCCAATATTTTAGTAGCAAGCAAAGTCAGATATTAGGTCACTCATCTCGATTGTGCTGGGTCCACAAAATGCCCACAGTGGGGGCACTCCCTGGCTCAGGGCCCTGAGCCTCCAGGGACAGCTGTGTACCTTTGGGCTGCTCCCGGGCGGTCGTGAAGCTGGTGGTTTGTGAAGGCGGCATTTTTCCTCTCCAGAAGGGAGTTTCTGCCTCTTTCACCTCACTTAGGATTGTCCCTTGTTGCAGGAGTTCCTCTTATCCAGCTTTCAGTTCTGTCTCAGGGGTAATTTTTCCACGAGTAGTTGTAAATTGGCTGTGTCCGCAGGAGGAGGTGAGTTCAGAGTCTGCTTATGCCACCATCTTGACTTCCTCCTCGACCTTGGTCTCTTGAGACCTCTTTCTACTCTCCAAGGCCTTGATTAGCAGTCAATAGGCTCTTTTCATCTTTCTTCTCAGGGATCTTGGTATGTGGGTAGGATGGCTGCAAAAGAGGCCAAATAGCTTGAAGGTCCTATGGAAATGTCTTTAGATCTTTCAGGTAAACATTCACAACCAAAATTTCTCTTGCAAACTTCAATAGCCTTTATTTGGTGTTCTTATAATAGAAACTTTCTCTCTCTTTTCTCAACTAAGCTAAGGCTGTCTTCTAGAAATGAGAAAAAAAAAAGGAGTTGGAGGGAGCAAATCTTGTCTTACTGCATAAAATTGAAGAGACAGAACAGAACCATATGGCACTTTTTCTTGAGAAGGTAATGATATAGCACCATAGTATTCTAATGAGAGAAGTGGAATTTTTTAAAAATTATCTTGGATAGAAGGAATTACTACCATGGTAGTGATATCTGACTTCTCTTGTGTTTTAACTTTTGAAATCTAAAGCCATTCAGGCATTGTTTTCTTGGTAGCTCTTGAATTACCAGATTGTAGGAGAAATTATAGAACTTTCTTTAAAGTCTAAAGCCAGGCTATTAAACAAAAGCGCAATTTAAACACTCTTTGGCCTTTAAACAGGCCAAGATCCTCTCATGTTCTATTGTGTGTCATTAAAAATAATTTAGATAACAACAATGCCATGTTTATTATCAGATTATGTGTCTGTTAGAAAATATACATTGGAGGAGGTTAATCATACATGGTTTGATTGAGAAATTCAAACTTGATGAAGTAAAAAAATTAAAATGTTTAATTTTTTTCAGTAACTGCTACAAGGGAAATGTAATGCTCTTGAAGTCTGAACCAAAAACATTTCAATTGCCTCCAATTTTAAAGAATTCATTTATGTAAATATACAGACACTTCCTGTACTGTTATTATTTTTATTATTTTGGGGATATTTGTTCAAAGCAACAACACCAAGTAGCCAAAAAGCTTCCCACTAGCTCTCCTCTAAGTCCCTGTTCTGTTTGATTATAAAACCTGAGTTTATAATCAAAAAAGAAAAAGGAAAAAAAGAAGAAACCCTACTCCTCTGGCTACAGGTATAACTGATGCCCATTGGTAGTCAGGATATGATCCTGGTCTTGTCCTTCCGATGTCAGTGGCCTCTAATGACATGGGATGGGTTTGCTCTGTGGCTTCAGCATGGGAAGAGTTTATGGTTCATCCTCATTCTTGCCTCTTTTACCAAGGAAGACCCCCAAAGTGGAAGTCTGCCACTGATAGCAGTAACCCCCTCCAACCCATTCTCTGGATTACTGTTTCATCACACTGAGTTCTCTTTTAAGCTCTCTGAAAGTGCCAGGTCTAATCTGCTGTCAATCCCATCCAGTGATTTTTTTTAATCTCAAACACTGTAGCTTTCCTCTCTAGAAGTTAAATTTGGCTCTTTTTAATATCGTCTATATTTCTCAGTAACCTTTTGAACATCTGGGGTACAGTTATAATAGCTACTTTGATTCTAACACCTGTGTCAGTTCTGGGTCACTTCTGAGTGATTGTTTCTTGTCTCTTCGTATGCCTGGTAATCTTTGGTTGATGGTGATGAATATTTTTGTATTTTGATAAATATTGAGTTTTGTTCTGGGACATAGTTAACTTACTTGGAAAGGTTTTCATCCTTTTGGGTCTTGTCATTAGGATTTGTTTTACTCTCAAAAACTTCATTAGTTAAGTGTTTTTATATCTATTTTTCAGATGATGAAAATGAAATTCCTAGAGAAAATGTAAAAGTCATATACCTGGATGTGGTAGGTTCTCAAAAATTACCATTAAATAGTTTGAATTCACATCCCTCTGATTGTAAAGACACCATGGTTCCACACTTCATAATTTTCCTCTGTTTTTAATTAACTCACTTATTATCCAAGTGAATAGTCCCTTGAAAGTATCTTAAATATAAAACTTGAATACTATGCTAAATAACAAAATATAATAATTTTCTTACCACTGACTCTGTAACAATTTACTATTCTAATCCAGGCTTTCCACTCAACACTAACTGTATATGGTTATAATATGTGAGAATATGAAACTAGAAGTTATATTTAAAAATATCTGTTCTTACACTTTATATCATAAGAAAATTTTCACTTTACTAGGAATAGCCAGACCTATTCTAAAATGTTTATTTGCAGTAATGTCTTAAATACATATTTTCCATTAATAATTAATAAAGCCAAGAACTGACTACACCACTGATCAGGAAGAAGTATGATTTTGAGGTTCCTGTCTCAGAGATGATGTTAATTTTCTGTTCATATTTCATTTAATTTATTTCAGAGAAAAATATTTTCACTTTCTTCTTTGCAACTAGAAGAATCCCCATTCTGTATTCAAAAGAGTAACAGTAAAAAACAAAGGCCTACTTTATATAAAGCCAGAAATTATAAAATAACAACACACACTATATACATATAATATATATATAAAACTTCCTTACTATTGTTCTCTATTATTATAGGGAAAATTATGACTTACATGGTATTTATTCATGAATAAACTCTAATAGATAGTTCTCACTCATTGTTTTTGTCACCCAGTATATGAACTCCATATATAAGTTACGGAAATCCCCATCTTATGAGAAAGAACCTGTCTCTGTCTCTCATTATAGACTGAAAATGCCAGCTATTTAATCTCTGAGCATCTCTTAAAGCTATGGGCTAACATATGACCTTGGCTCCACGGATCAGTTATACCCGCTCTGGAGATGGGACCGGAAGCTATTGACAAGAAGAAAACACTGTTTAGATTCTATTCTGAAAATGGGAAGCAGAAACTACTTTTCGTATCCAGAAGAAGCATATGAGTGATTCATGTGACGGTGTGTAGCATCCCATATCATTGATATTTGTAGTTCCAGCTGCAGTGTCTGTGCCCAGTGACTCTAGCAGCAGGTTTTTCCCTGGACTAATTGTACAGTGTGATTCCTGGGCATAATTTAAAATTTTAAACTCTAATCTTGGTTCTTAAATCTTTCAAAAATTCCATAAACTGCCCAATATCTTTTTAATAGTTTATTTTCTACTTAATTAAGCCAGAGTAAGTCATGGTTGCTCTGAGTAATATAAAAATTAAAACCAGGAGAGATCAGAGACAACAGATCATTGAGGAAATAGGAAAAATTGCCATCACTTATCTAGCCTGGTTGGCACCAAAGGCAGTAAATCTCCAGATGGCAATAAGGAACGAGACTCTGGTATCCCATAGCGCAGAATGAGAAAGCAATTCAAAAAATTATCCTTAGAGTCTCTTAGGATTTAGTGCTCATTAATGACCTGACTAGGAAAAATCAAGTAGTAACTGACATATAAAAGTATGAAGGTCAAGAGTATTCCAAATCTGTAGGGTGACATGGTTGCTTCTAAAGGCACTGGGAGATTATCCTTTCCTCATTGTGTATTCTTGGCTCCCTTGTCAAAGATAAATTGACTGTATATGTGTAGGTTTATTTCTGGTCTCTCTATTCTGTTCCATTCGTCTATATATCTGTCTTTTTGCCAGTAGCATACTATTTTGAGTACCGTAGCTTTGTAATATATGTTGAAATCAGAAAGTGTGATGCTTGCAGCATTGTTCTTCTTTCTCAGAATTGACAAATGGTGCTGGGAAAATTGGATATCCACATGCAAATGAATGAAATTGGACACATCTCATATGGTACACAAAAATCACCCTCAAATGGATTGAAGACTTAAATGTAAGACCTAAAACTGTAAAACTCCTAGAAGAAAACATAGGGGAAAAGCTCCTTGACATTGATCTTGGCAATGATGTCTTAGATATGATACCAAAAGCACAGGCAACAAAGCAAAAATGGGCAAGTGGAACTACATCAAACTAAAAAGCTTCTACACAGCAAAGGAAACAATCAACAAAATGGAAAGGCAACCTATGGAATGGAAGAAAATATTTGCAAACTCCATATCTGATAAAATATATGAGAAACCCTTATGACTTAATAGCAAGAAAAAAAAATAAACTGATTTTAAAATGAGCAAAAGACTTGAACAGATATTTATCCAAAAAAGCTATGGCAAATGTCCAACATATATGTGAAAAGGTGCTCAACATCACTAATTATCAGGGAAATGTAAATCAAAACCACAATGAGATCATCTCAAACTTGTTGGGATAGCTATTATTTAAAAAAGATAAGTTTTAGTGAGGATGTGGAGAAATTGGAACTCTTGTGCGCTGTTGGTAAGAATGTAAAATGATACAACTGCTATGGAAAACAGTATGGAGGGTCTTAAAAAAATTAAAAATAGAATTAGCATGTGATCCAGTAATGTAACTTTTGGGTATATATTCTAAAGATGTGAAATCAAGATCTAGAAGAGGTATCTGTACTCATATATTCATTGCAACATTATTCATGATAGCCAAGATATGGAAACAACATAAATTCCATCAATGGATGAATGGATAAAGAAAATGTGGTATACAATGGAATATTATTCAGTCTTAGAAAAGAAGGAAAATCTGCCATATGCAATAACATAGATATACCTGAAAGACATTATGTTAAGCGAAATAAGCCAGTCACAGAAGAACAAATACCGCATGATTCCACTTATATGAGATATCTAAAATTGTCAAACTCATAGAAACAGAGAGTAGAATGATATTTGCCGGGGGCTGAGGGGAGAGGGAAATGCGGAGTTGTTGTTCAACAGGTATAAAGTTCCAATTATGCAAGATGAATGGGTTCTAGAGATCTGCTGTGCAACATAGTCCCTATTGTTAACACTACTGTACTACACACTTAACATTTTTAAGAGAGTAGATCTCATATGAAGTTTTCTTATCACAATAGAATTTCTCTTCATAAATTGATAATATAAATTAAAAGTAAAGACACTGGGATATGCCAATATAATAAGAATGCCATGCTCAAGTCTTAACTTCTCAGCTCAAGGCAATGCCAAAATATCATTCACTTTCTGTGAATGTGATAAAAGTCTTTTTCTTGCATCCACAGGTTGAGATAGAAAAACACTCAACATTTAATTTTGAAGGTTGCTTCATTATGAGAGTTTAATTGGAATCTTGAAACAGAGCACTGACCAAAAAAGAACTGGACCTCTTTGTGGTGGGATCATAATATAATGGTAGATTCTAATAATAACTGAATCTCCAACTCGAACTTACCCACTTTTCTAAGAAGCAGTCCGTGTTGCAATATATATTGAGATTATTTTTCACCATAATTGGAGGCATGTAATGACTTTGCCAAGAAGAGTTACCTAGAAAATAGAAGCCAATTTTTCCCATCCCAATCTCTTCAGCCTTCATTGTATTGACTCTTGGCACCTCCAATGCCACTATTGTCCACTGGTCAGGGTGGAGACTTGTGAAGATGAGACGATAAATGGCTTGAGTCTGCCTCACAATAGTAGTAGTAGGACCCCAAAATTCCATGGATATTTCATTAGTTTTTTAGTATATTATTAAAGAGGTATACTCAGCCACAAGCAGAATCACCATCTTGGCTGCATGTCACAGGGAATAATGTTTATTATGCAGAAGGGCCTGCTAGAAGCTCCTAGAGCTTCCTCTGTCTACTATAACAAAATGTCAAAAGCATGACTACATCCTTGAGAGAATCACAGTGATTAGTTTCACCATCAAAGATTTGACAGATTCAGGGTTGGTGATTTCTATCATATTCCTTTTTAAATTTTCAGTTTGGCTAGTGCAGAAGTCAGAGTATTCAGGAGTATAATAGAGGATTGTTATAAATTTGATCAGCTAGAGACAGCAAATTGAGGCTGTTGTTCTATATGTGGTCTCTTCACTGGAACAAATCAATAAGGTTCTAAGGAAACTGCTTTGCTTTCTAAGGAATCAATAGCTATTGATTACACACATGCTTTTATTCTTTTACTTTAAAAAGCTGAGAACATCAGAACAATTTGCTTGCAACTCACAAGGCAACAGTATTATTTCAACTTTTTCACTCTATGTCATAGCTTAGCTCATAGGGACCTTGACCTTCTGATATCACACTCATCCTCCATTTTGATGGCATCATGTTCAGGGAACCCAGAGATCAGTAAATAGATTTTATTCTAAGTTCCTTAGAAAAACCCATGCGTTCCAGCAAGTCAGAGATAAATCACATAATACATGTCCCTTCTCTGTGTTTTAGGAATCTCCCACTTCCTGAAGCAAATTCACCTTCCACTATAGAAGCTCAAGATCTCAAGTGCTTGTTTTCTCAGCCTCCTTTGAAACTAGGGCAGTAGCACAAGAACCAGATTCAATCAGTTGGATGCATATGCCCCAGATTTGGAATTAGAAGCTGCCAGTGAGTGAGCGAAAAACAGCAATTGCAGAATCTATTCTGGTCACACAAAAGAACAGTAGTGGAAGCAACATCCGCTTTCTAGAAGCAGCAGCATCTAATGTTCTGTGTTTGTGAGCTCAGCATTACAATCTGCAGAGTAATCAAGTAATCCAGCAGTAGTGGAAATCATATCTTCACCAGATCAGACTGCAAAATGAGTTTAGACATTTCTCCTGGCTGGTAGTTTAGGCCCATGGGTCTCTGACTCTCCAAGCAATTCTGTGAGCTACTCTATATCATTATAATAAATTAATTTTCTTCTTCAAGTTGTCAAAATCAAATCATGTTGCTTAAAGCTGAGTTCTGTCTGATACACTCAATTATCATTTAGTGAGCATGTTCAGTTGGCTTTATCAGACCTGGGAGGAAACTAGACAAATAGGACACAGACTCTGTTAGTGAATATGCTTGTGGGGAAAAAAGTGATGGGTGCTACAGTATGTACATGTACAAGAAATTATGAGAGTACAGCTAGAGTTTTGTTTTTCTTATGCTTATTGTGATTTCTTCTTTAATTTGTGGATTATTTAAATAAAATGCTTAATACTTGAACATTTGGATATATTTTTTAATCATCTCAATGGCCAAAAAACATGTTTTATTGTATTTCACTCTTTGAAATATGTTAAGACTTGCTTTAAGTACAATCATATAATGAATTTTGTAATATAGTCTATATGTACTTGAAAAAAGTGTGATTTCTGTCATTGTTGAGCAGAGAGTTTCATATATTTCGATTTGATCATGTTTGACATTTGAGTTAAAAATCTTTTATGAAGGCCGGCTCTGGTGGTCTACTGGTTAAAGTTCCACACCCTCTGCCTCAGCAGCCTGGATTTGTTTCCCTGGTCGTGGACCACACCACCTTTCTGTCAGTTGCTGTGCTGTGGCAGTGGTTCACATAGAACTAAAAGGACTTACAACTGTAATATATGACTATGCACTGGGGGGAAGGGAAAAAAAAGAGAGGAAGATTGGTAAAAGATGTTAGATCAGGGTGAATCCTTCCATGCAAAAAAAAAAAAAAACTTTTATGGACTTTTGGCTGATTGTTCTACCTACTGCTGAGAAAGTTGTGTTAAAACTTCCCACTATAATTGTGGCTTTACATATATTTTTCTGTCAATTTTTGCTATATGAGTTTTTAGGAACATTATTACGTGTAAGGAATTTTAGATTTATTATCTTGTTTTGGAGAATTGATCTTTGAATCATTATGGAATGTGAAACAAATTCTACAAGTAAGCCATTTGAATTAATAAGATAATTTAACAAGGTTGCTGATACAAGGTCAATATTTTTAAATATCAATTGTATTTGCATAGACCAACAGCAAATAGGAAATGAAATTCAGAAAATGATGCTCTTGACAGTAATATCTAAAAAATGAAATATATCAGAATAAATCTAACAATAGATATGAAGATCTCTATATATAAAACTGAAACATTATTGAGAAAATTTAAAGAATATCTAAATAAATTAAGAGATACACCATGTTCATGGACTGAGGGACTCAATTTATTAAAGAAGTTAATACTCCACAAATTAATCTCAGTTTCAATGTAATCAAGTCCCATTAGTTTGTTTTTTTGTGTGTTTTCTGTTTTATTTTTGGTGTGTTTGTTATTTCTTTGTGGAAATTTTTTGAAGCACTGGGAAGTCTGTCCACCTACTATTTAAAATTAGTACTTTCTTCTTCATTGATGCCTGAAATCCCACATTTAGATATTCATTCTGTAACTTTACTTTTCTTTGCCCCTCTTAAATCTCACTCCTCACACTTCCTGGGGAGAGGCAGCACTTTAAGGCTTGTGAGCCATTTATGCTTCAGTATAAATGAGTTTGAGATAAGTTGCCTAGAAGAAGTTTTGGTAAGGAGAAGGACAGAACAGAGGCAAGAGGCACTTAAAAGGGTAAAGAAAAAAGAAAATGAGTTCAATAAAGACAACCACAGACACCAGAAAGACATGCCTTTTTCTATTCTCATTCCTACTTAGAGCAGCTCTGTTTACCAAAATTCAGAAAAGCAGATGAACAGCAACTAGAAGGATGTGCAGCTATGACATACAACTATCTACTGGGGCTTTGGGGGAAAAATAAATAAATAAATTATAAAAAAAAAAAGAAAAGCAGATGAGCACAATATTTCTGCTTATTGATTTATTTTCTATTCTAGTATAAACCACTGCCAATCAGTCACCACCTGCTTAATCCAAAATTTTAATCTAAAATTGTTTTTTATATTGCTTTTTAAATTGGTATGTCATCTGGATTCCAAAACATGACATTCTGCTCTCTTTGGGACACATGAAAAAATGTTGTGATGTTTGGGACTATATGATTAATCTGCCAAATGGTGGAAAGAGTATTGGATTGGGAACAGAGCTTTTAATACTTCTTAATATTTAATATACAACCATTTATCTTTGATAGATTGCTTAGCTCAGCAGGCTCATATTTTTCTCATTTGTGGAATGAAGAGACTAAAATATCTCATGAATTTATTACCCTCAACCCCTTTAAGAGTACATGACTCTTAGTCAGATGTTCATTTGATCATTCAGGAAATTCTTTCAAAGAATAAGAACAGACAATTTTAGATGGTGCCTTTATTTTAACGACACCAATTAATTTTTTTCTCAAAGACTTCCAGTTAAAGAATAGAGATAAATATATTTTTGTTAGAAATGGGGATTTGGTAAGGTCTAAAGTTTCACTAAGCTTAAAGAGTTGAAGGTAAAAGGGCAACTGTTGTTAATATCACTATTATTATTTAGAAAATACTTTTTACATCTCACAGGTTCAGTTTAGAAACTAATAATATTTTAAATTATCCATAAATGCTCAAAGGACAAATAATTTATTCTGTATATGACAGTTACAATAACACAGTTCTTTGATTCCTTAAATATAATTTCTAATTCAAACTTCTTCCTCATTTATTATGAAAAAAATAAAGTTTATTCCTTTGATCTAAATTAATTTACCAAAATAGATGTAAGTTGTGTGTGCTAGATAATCTTTTCAAATATAACTTCCTTGTGTTAGAATACTCTCATTTGTGACAGGCAAAATAAGCAGATGAATTATTAAAATGCCTGCTTCCTCTACAATCTGATGGCTTTTCACACGATTTAATCAATCAATAAGTACTTATGTCAAAAGTTACTTAGACCAATGGTTTTAAAATTGTCTTCCTTGGAGTTTGGGGATTTTGTCAAGGAGACTTACAGGTTTATGAAAGAAGGGCGGGCACAAATAATCAAAGCAGCAGTAATTTTATATTTTATAAATTTATTGGTATTACACACAAAATTTTGCTTGAAAAATGGTATATGTTGTTTTAAACATTTGAATATCACTGACTTATGCATAAAGAATATTTTGAAATATAGAGGTTAATAAGGTAATAATAATAATAATAATGCATATTGAGCATTTATTAAATACCAGGCACTGTTTGAGTGCTTAAGATGCACTAACTGATTTCATCCTAACATCAATCCAATGATCATTATCTCCATTTTACAGATGTAGAAATCAAGGCACAAAACAATTCAATAACTGTCCCAATTAGTAAGTGAAGGAACCATAATCAAACTCAGGCTAACTGCAGCATGCTCATTCTTACCCACATCATTAATTTGCTTTCACAGGACCTCCTTAGGATAGGATAATGGACAATCTTGAAAGCCAGACAAAAGAGACAAAGTAGACTAAATGGAGTTTCTGATCAAAAAAGCAGCAATACAAAAATGGCATTAAAAAAATATTTATTGGGGCCAGCCCTGTGGTGTAGTGGTTAAAGTTTGGCATGCTCTGTTTTGGCAGCCTGGTTCATGGGTTCGGATCCCAGGCACAGACCTACACCACTCGTCAGCTATACTATGGCCGTGACCCGCATAGAGGAAGATTGGCACAGATGTTAGCTCAGGGCTAATCTTCCTCAAGCCGAAAAAGAGGATGATTGGCAACAGATGTTAGCTCAAGCCCGGACTTCCTCAGCAAAAAAAAAAAATTATCTGGTAATGAATGTAGAATAAATTAAATAATAGCAGGGCCAGCCTAGATGGCCTAGTGGTTAAAGTTCAGTGTGCTCTGCTTCAGTGGCCCAGGTTTGGTTCCCAGGCAGGGAACCACACCACAACCACACCATTCATTTGTCAGTGGCCATGCTGTGATGGTGGCTCACATTAAAAAAAAAAAAGAGCAAGATTGGCAATAGATGTTAGCTCAGGGCGAAAATTCCTCAGCAAAAAAAATAAATAAACAATAGCCAAATCTAGTTTTGGTTATGTGGGCTCATTCATTCACTCATTTAACAATTATTCAGTTAGTTGAGCTAGTCACCATCCTTTGTGATTAGGCTATATTAATGAACAAAGCATACAGAAAATTCTGCTCTCTTGGACATTCTAATAGACTCAGAGACTAGTTCCCTGGGCTTAAAGACCTGGCATAGGAGGATAACAATGAGCTTGCAGAGTATAAGTTGAAAAATATTCAAATATTTTTTGTATCTGAAGGTTATGGCAGAGGTAGAAGGATGAGAAAATCAGAAAGGGGGACTAGGTTTGGAGAAAAAAAATGATTCTGAATAGCTGTCTTTGAAGGAATTTCAAGACATCCCTTTGTGACTATTTATAAGGCAGTTAGTAATATAAAGCTGGAGCTTTAGTGAGAGTAAACTATATAGAAACCAGAGCCATTTGCGATTGAGGTAATATCCAATCCAATGGCAGGTTTTAGTTGGAACTATAAAATCGAAGAAATATTCTGAGACAGAAGGAGAACCAGCAGGCAAAATACAGAAGTTTGGTGAATTCCCAAAATAACAGAATGGGAAGAATCAAAAAGAAGCACTCAAAGTAACAAGCTGATTTTTTGAATAGGTAAAAAGAGTAACAAGGTAGTATACAGGCACACAATCCAAGACAGAAGACAACAGTCGACTGTGAGCAGCAAAATATCAAAAGCAGTTGAGATGTTACAGTAAATGAGATAAAAGAAAAACTTTTGAATTTCGGAATTATGAAGCCATTATTGATGTTGAAAATAAAATCTTGAAATGTGGAATGAAAGCAGGGTGAAGGGAGAACATAAATAGTGATATATGCCACTTGTTTTACACATATCGTAGTACAAGGAAGGGGAGGAGTAGACTATTAGGAAGCAAGGCATGCTTTATTTTGGTGGTAACGGCATCAAGAACGCTAAAGGAATTTGAAACCACAAATTAGTTGATGATTATGGAAAATTTTACTTTGCTTTTAAAAAGCTGTGCTTCAAATAGCTTATGGATATCCGGACTAATTCCTTAGTCTTTCCACTACTATATGCTACTCCCAAAAGAGTAATAGAAACCTGTCACTTATGTTTAACAATGCTTGCTCATTTCCCCAGCAGTTTTTTCTTAATCTACTATCTTTTACTTCCTTGCCTTAGTTTACAATAACATTTTAGTGCAAAGGGAATATAACAATAATGCTGGACTCATTTATAATTCCATCTCTTCAAACACATTTTCCCACATGAAATGCGGTTAGGATTAATTAAAAAGAAAGCAGAGTGACAAATAAGAAAATCTTCTTTTAAAAAGATAAAAAAACCTTTGTTCTGAAAGGCAGATATGAATCACTGACAGCACACATTCGGGTATTAGCTAGGTGTATTTTATTTAATAAAGTTCTCAGTCTTTCACTCAAGCTTTGTTCCAGTATAACTGTGCCCTCTACAGTCTTATCAAGTGAATGAAGGTGACTTTGGCTTGAAAGAAATCTAAGTCTCTGATACTCAGTCCACACTCTGATTTAGGCAGGAAAGAATTATTTGGTTCTTTATAAAATGTCCCTGACATTTAATTTGGAGGAACTCTCTAAGATAAAAGGTAACTAAATTTAACAAGTGGATATATTACTGGCTGTGTGATGACCACTGGAAAAGAAAATAAAGTTTTATGTAGATCTAATTTTCTCCTTCAATTCTGAAAACTGTATTATTGGTGACAATGTTGAATTTTCCACGAGCCCTGTAATCCTGGAAAACAGCAAAAGTTAAGACATCCCTCTGCCCTTTGTGTTGTGGAAAATAGTTTATTGCAAAGAACCACCCTTCCCCCTATGACTTAAATATGACTCACAGATGCCTCCCCTTGTTTATGTATGGCAAGGCTAGAAAGATCCTCCAAATTCCCATTTTTCCCCCTCATAAATTATCAGCTGAACTGTTTGTTCCTACTAACAAATTGGAATAAAATGCTTGTTAATCAAACTTTAAAGTTTCACTCCTTCCTCGAGGCTCCAGAACTCTGACTCACTGCCAGTCTGAGTCAACACACAATCTCTCCTGAGAATAGGTCGGCCTCGGGGTAAAATATTCTCTGATCTACTATCCAATCAAGCCACTCTTTCATCCCACTTCCCCACACCCTATTCTTTCTAACCTTGTGTACTCTTCCCAATAGAAGAAAAACCCTTTTTTCCTAACCTTTGAGAGGCATGCCGATCTTATGCTCACAGCTTTCTCCCTATTGCAATAGACCCCTCCTTGCAATTATCCTTTCAAATAAAGTCTCTCCTAAATTGGGACTTGTTTTTTATTTGACATTAGCAACTGGTAGGAAGAAGTAAATATTGCTGCATTTGGATATATGTAATAATGAAGGATTGAAAACTCAAAGTATTAAGTGATTTGATTCATTCAGTGAATTATGAGTGTTAATGAATACATTCAAGAGTCCACAAAGAGACAGTCATTTAAGCATCCACTATATGCTAGGGTCTCCTCTACTAGGCCACAATTAGACAAATCTGTTTGCTAAAAAAGCACACAAGTTAGTAGAGAAGACTAACATAAAACCATCATGAGATGAGTTGATAGAAATGTACACAAAGTGTTATGCCTACATTCGATAAAGTCATTTACTATGAATGCTTAGGGTGGGTTGCAGGAAAATGATGTGACAGGAAGTTTTACAGAGGTAGTATCTGAGAACAGCATTAAATGATGATTAGGACTTTGTCAGATGAACAAACTGTGAAGAGTCTGGGTTTGGTGTTGGGAACAAAGTGATCACAAAACGACCACGTGGTACCATGGTTTGTCTGGATAGTAAAAGTAGTTGGAATTGACTCTGTTGTAGAGCGTGGTTGTAAGACAATTGAAGGGGAGCTGAAAAGATGAGCAGATACAAGCCAGCCTTTTACAACTATGAAGGTTGGGCACTGCTCAACTCCAAGGGGTGCCATTCATAACAATGTCAATGTGAGTGGTACTTCCAGAAGTTGTGTACAGCCTTGAGCAATAGCTCTGAGCAGGTACTAAGTTAGTAGAATATTTTTATGCCAAGTGTATATCTTAGGATGCTTTTCGTAGCAAATAATGGAAATCAAATCTGTCTGTCTTTAGCTTCCACAGGATTTTGGGAAGAACATCAGGGGCTCATAGTACTGCTTTGGGGCTGGAGAAGAACCAGAACATTTTGGCAGATTACAGAACAGGAAGTTAGAAAGTCTTCCTCTAACAGGAACAATTTGTCCCGAATTCTACTGACCAAGGTGCACGATACTACCAACATAACAGCTGTGAAATAATTCTAGCCAACTCTCATCATTGCAGGATTTTGCTCCATATTCAGTCTTCTAGGTGAGAAGCTTTGATCAAGCCTGAGCTGAGCTCTTCTCATTGGAAAGACCACACAAAGTAGATTATCCTCAAAATAGTAAGGAGGAATTAGATACTGCACAGCCAAATATGAAAAATATCTTGTAAAACAAGCTAAGGAGTTTGGGTTTTGTTTTCTAAGGCAAGGGTTCACAAACTTTTTCTTAAAGAGCCAGATAATAAATATTTTGGACTTGCCAGCCATATGCTCTCTGTGGCAACTAATTAACTCTACCCTTGGAAGCAGCCATCCACAATACTAAATCAATGGGCTTGGCTTTGTTCCAGTAACACTTTATTTACAAAATAGATGGCCAGCTTTGGTCTTAGTTTGCCAAAGACCCCAGTTCTTAGGGATGGGAAGGCCTTGAAGGATCTCAAGTCTTTGTTATGCCTGATAAATTAGCCATTTCCTCCATGACTAGGTGAGGTGGCAGCTACAAAAGGAACAAAGGTCATAGTCCCTGTCTCCATGAAGTTATAACACAGTACATAAGGCCAAAATAAAGCATAAAGTCATCATAATACTTAGAAAACATGATGAAGAATTAATTTGGTAGTGGTCCCACTTTCCAAACTTGCCCAAAACATTGTAAAATTTCTGATCCAGTTTACCTTATCTCTTCCTTTTCTGAAATATAAATGAAATGCTTGGGAGGAGAGACGTGAAGATTATCTTCATAAGAAAATAACAGAGGGTTTGTAGTAAAGAAGAAGGGATGAGCCAAATGGGTAATAGTGCTGGATATAACTGGTGATTTCTGTGTGGGAAATGCTGCAGCACTGTGGAGTGAGTACAAGAAAATTGGGTAGGGGGATGGAGATTTGAAGAATGTTCATCTTTTTATGGATTTAATTCCCTTTAATGTTTTTTATGAGAAATGGTTAAAATTTAAATTCCTTTCTAAATTACTTTTGGATGGTTAACTGAGCTTTCTAAAATGCATCTCCACACAAAGACTGAGCTACATTCCCTCTCAAATTTATTATGGTTGCCTAAACAAACTAATACATCTTGAAGTGCTTAGTGGTAAATCACCACATTTAATTTCAATAGAATTCAAAAGATAAAGTTAGTTTCAGAAACATTTTCAACAAGAAGAAGTTGACATTTAACAAAAATTTTGAAAGATGGGTAGCTATGGTCATGTCACCATATTTTAGCTGATGAACTAATGAAAATAGACTGCAAATTTTCAAAGTATTGAACAGCCTTTTCTTCTATAATTCTCAAAATATACTAAGTAAAAACAAAAACAAAAAAATTTAATAATCTTAAATCATGCTTTCTTTGCTAAAATCTTCTTTCCACTCACTTGTAAATCCTCCTTAATATTAATTCTTACCTAGCATATTTCCTAGCATCCATTATTTCATGTGTGTGATCTGCAAATGTATTGAACACCTACAACATTACAACATATACAAGCTACTTTTTTTTAAGCTACACATTAATTGGCTCTTTTGTGCTTGGCACTAGAAGATGCAGTGTTGGAAGATTCAGCCACTGCACTCAATTTTGTCACAGGCTAAAGAAGACTCAGACAGGTAAATCCACAATTCGACACCCTGACATAAGAGGTATTAGAAAAGGTTGCCCAGGGAGTTTTGATTGTAAAGAGCAGGAGAACTTATCTTTTCCTGGGAAGGGAAGGGATAGTCAAGGAAGGATTCCTGGAGGAGGTGTTTCCTGAGAAAAGGAGGATGAACAGACATCTCCAGGTGACTAAAGGAGATTTTTTAGCTTTTATTTGTACTTATTCAATTCTCACAAAAAAGAAAAACTCCAAATCAAAAAACCATGAAAGTATATGGCTATCAGAGATCCTTAGTCTCTTTGGTATCTAAGTTTGTAGCTGGAGATACATTTGCCACAATGTTATGTTCTAAATTAAGGGAGTCTGCATGTATCATACATCAAGCAAGTAGTGCAAGCTAATGTTAACAGAAATGGTCATTATAATCAAGGTAGAGAAGGGGGAGGAAGTCAAGATGGTGGCATAGGCAGACCCTGAACTCACCTCCTCCCACCGACACAGCCAATTTACAACTATTCATGGAAAAATTACCCCTGAGACAAAACTGAAAACTGGATAAGAGGAACTCCTGCAACAACGGACAATCCTAATTGAGGTGGAAGAGGCAGAGACTCCCTTCTGGAGAGAAAAAATGCCGCCTTCACAAGCCGCAGTGCCTCACGGCCGCCCGGGAGCAGCCCACAGGTACACAGCCCTCCCTGGAGGAGCGGGGCCGTGAGCCGGGGAGCACCCCCACTGTGGGCATTTTGTGGACCCAGCAGAATCGAGATGAGGGGCATAATATCTGACTATGCCTGCTACTAAAACATTGGGGAGTACCCCCAGAAAAGCAGGTTCACAAAGAAATTAAAACTGGCTCTTAAAGGGCCCACACGCAAACTCACCCATTTCAAAAAGCAACCAAAAATCACCAGAAAGAAAGGTGCACAGTGCTTTGCTGAAAAGAGACTCACATGAAAGGCTCTGAGTGCATCTTGGTGAGAGGTGAGACCTCTCCAGGGACTGGGACATTGGCGGCGGCCATTGTTGCAGCCTGGTGTGGGCGTGCTGACATAGACGCCATTGGAGTTCTCCCTGAGGCCTGCTAGCCCAGGGTCTGCCCCACCCGACAGAGTACCAATTTAATCCAGCTCAGCCAGGGCAGGCAGCCCACTGTAGACACTGGCCCCACCCAACAACAAGCCCTCAGGCAACTTGTGAGCCTGCATAGATTGGTGACTGGATTCTATGCAGCCTGGCAACAGAGCCGACTTCAGTGGGGCAGGGCATGCACAAGGAGTGGGTGTAGAGTATGGGGCAGTGGTGGAGTGTGTGGGGCTCCCACTGTGGAGAAAATGGGTCCGCTTCAGGAGGTTGGGGCACGCACACAGGGCAGGCCTGTGTTGACTGTGTGTGTGGACCTGTGGGCGGCAGGGCTTGTCAGCTGCAGAAGACTTGTGCTTCTCAAAGACCCACATAGGGGGTTTGCCCCACCTTCCAAAGCCTGAAACAATTGGGTGCTCCCATGCCTGAGGCCACCACCACTCAGCTGCAATCCTCAGAGAGCTGACAAGAGACCTAAAGACTGGAGGCTTATAGCAATTGTAAGGCCCTGTGCCTAACAACCTGCCACACTGGGGGCCTACTCACTTAAAAGAAATACTGCAAGATAAATGTGGTATTAGAACTTGCAGCAACTGTGCTGGGGCTCCCCAATCTGATAAAGAGACTGAAGAGCCCACAACAACTATAAGCAGCTGAGCATTACAACAGCTGGCCAGGAGCATAACTCAGCCTCCCTGGGCACCTACAGGGCGAGCAAACAGACCACAACAGAAGGACACACGTAGCACACATAGGGGTAAGCCTTGGAACATTGAGAACTGAGGGAAGCACACTGCAGGCCTCCTAAGGCATCACTTACATAAGGTCCCCTATCCAAGAGCAGGAGACGTAGCTGACCTACCTAATATCTAGACACAAGCACAGGGAAAGAGGCAAAATGAGGAGGCAAAGGAATACATTCCAAGTAAGGGAACAGGACAAAACCCCAGAAAAGGAACTAAGTGAAACAGAGATGAGCAAACGACCTGACAGAGAGTTCAAACAAAGAGTGTTAAGGATGTTCACTGATCAGGGGAGAAGAATAGATGAACTCAGTGAGAATGTCAACAAAGAAATGGAAGATATAAAAAAGAACCATTCAGAAATGAAGAATACAATACTGGAAATGAAAAATTCACTAGAGGGACTCAAAAGCAGAGTAGAGGATACAGAAGAACGGATCTGTGAGCTGGACGAAAGACTACAAGAAATTACCCGAGCTGAACAGGTAAAAGAGAAAAGAATTAAAAAGAGTGAGGAGAGTCTAAGGGACCTCTGGGACAACATCAAGTGCACTAACATCTGTGTTATAGGTGTCCCAGAAGGAGAAGAGCGAGACAAAGGGGCAGAGAATCTATTTCAAGAAATAATAGATGAAAACTTCCTAAGGAAGGAAACAGACATCCAGGTACAGGATGCACAGAGAGCCCCAAACAAGATAAATCCAAAGAGGCCCACACCAAGACACATCATAATCAAAATGTCCAGAATTAAAGATAAAGAGAGAATCCTAAAAGCCGCAAGAGAAAGTCAAGTTACATACAAAGGAAACCCCGTAAGACTATCAGCTGACTTCTCAGCAGAAACCTTACAGGCTAGAAGAGAGTGGCACGATATATTTAAAGTGCTAAAAGGAAAAAACTTACAGCCAAGAATACTCTACCCAGCAAGGTTATCATTCAAAATGGAAGGAGAGATCAAAAATTTCCCAGACAAGCAGAAATTAAACAAGTTTGTCACCAAGAAACCAGTGCTACAAGAATTGTTAAAGGGACTGAGTTAAGGGGAAAAGAGAAGACCACAAATAGGAAAAATTATCTATTTGCATGATAAGAGGGTAATGGATACAAATGCACAAAAAAGAGGTTAGATATGATATCAAAAACATAAAATGAGGGAGGAGGGGAGTTAAAGAGTAGAGCTTTCACACAGAGGTCAAACTAAAGAGACCATCAATTCTGTATAGAAGGAGAAAGGAACAGAGAAGGACTACTAAAACACTGAGAAAAAAAAAGTTAAAAAATGGCAGTAAGTAAATACTTATCAATAGCTACTTTACATGTCAATGGACTAAATGCTCCAATTAAAAGGCATAGGGTGGCTGATTGGATAAAACAACAAGACCCATATATATGCTGCATACCAGAGACACACTTCAGACCTAAAGACACACACAAACTGAAAGTGAAGGGATGGAAAAAGATACTCCATGCAAATAGCAATGAAAAGAAAGCTGGGGTAGCAGTACTCATATCAGACAAAATAGACTTTAAAACAAAAACTGCAAAAAGAGACAAAGAAGGGCATTACATAATGATCAAGGGAACAATCCAACAAGAGGATATAACACTCGTAAATATCTACGCACCCAACGTAGGTGCACCCACATATATAAAACAATTATTAACAGACATAAAAAGAGAAATAGACAGTAACACAATAATAGTAGGGAACTTTAACACTCCACTTTCACCAACGGATAGATCATCCAAATAGAAGATCAATAAGGAAATATTGGCCTTAAATGACACATTAGAACAGATGGACCTAGTAGATATATACAGAGCATTCCATCCAAAAACCGAAGAATATACGTTCTTTTCAAATGCACGTGGAACATTCTCCAGGATTGATCAAATATTAGGTCACAAAACAAGTCTCCATAAATTTAAGAAGATTGAAATAATACCAAGCATCTTTTCTGACCACAATGGTGTGAAACTAGAAATCAACTATAGGAAGAGAATCAGAAAAGCCACAAATACGTGGATATTAAACAAAATGCTACTGAACAATGACTGGGTCAACAAATAAATCAAAGAAGAAATCAAAAACTACCTGGAGACAAACGAAAATGAAAATACGACCTGCCAGAATTTATGGAATACAGCAAAAGTGGTTCTAAGAGGGAAGTTTATAGCGATACAGGCCTATCTCAAAAAACAAGAAAAATCTCAAATAAAAAATCTAACAATGCACCTAAAGTAACTGGAAAAAGAAGAACACACAAAGCCCAAAATCAGTAGAAGAATGGAAATAATAAAAATCAGAGCAGAAATAAATGAAATAGAGACCAAAATAATCAATAGAAAAAATTAATAGAACCAAGAGCTGGTTCTTCAAAAAGATAAACAAAATTGACAAACCTTTAGCTAGACTCACCAAGAAAAAAAGATAGAAGGCACCAATAAGTAAAATCAGAAATGAAAGAGGAGAAATTACAACAGACACCTCAGAAATACAAAAGATTATAAGTGAATACTATGAAAAGCTATATGCCAACCAATTCAACAATGTGGAAGAAATGGAGAAATTCTTAGAATCCTACAACCTTCCAAAACTGGATCAAGAAGAAGTAGAGAATTTGAATAGATCAATCACCAGTACGGAGATTGAAACAGTAATCAAAAACCTCCCCAAAAATAAAAGTCCAGGACCAGATGGCTTCCCTCGTGAATTCTACCAAACATTCAAAGAAGACTTAATACCTATCCTTCTCAAACTCTTCCAAAAAACTGAGGAGGGGGGGAAGCTCCCTAACTCATTCTACAAAGCCGACATTACCCTGATACCAAAACCAGACAAGGACAACACAAAAAAAGAAAATTCAGGGCAATATCACTGATGAACATCAATGCAAAAATCCTCAACAAAATACTAGCAAATCGCATACAACAATACGTTAAAAAGATTATACACCATGATCAAGTGGGATTTATTCCAGGGATGCAGGGATGGTTTAACATTCGCAAATCAATCAACGTGTACACCACATTAATGAAATGAAGAATAAAAATCACATGATCATCTCAATAGATGCAGAGAAAGCATTTGACAAGATACAGCATCCATTTATGATAAAAACTCTGAATAAAATGGGTATAGAAGGAAAGTACCTCAACATAATAAAGGCCATATATGAGAAACCCACAGCTAGTATCATCCTCAATGGTGAAAAACTGAAAGCTATCCCTCTAAGAACAGGAACCAGACAAGGATGCCCACTCTCGCCACTCCTATTTAACATAGTACTGGAAGTCCTAGCCAGAGCAATCAGGCAAGACAAAGAAATAAAAGGGATCCAAATTGGAAAGGAAGAAGTGAAACTGTCACTATTTGCAGATGACATGATTTTATATATAGAAAACCCTAAAGAATCCACCAGAAAACTATTAGAAGTAATAAACGAATAGGGTAAAGTTGCAGGATACAAAATCAACATATAAAAATCAGTTGCATTTCTATACACTAACAACAAAGTAGCGGAAAGAGAAATTAAGAATACAATCCCATTTACAATTGCAACAAAAAGAATAAAACACCTAGGAATAAACTTAACCAAAGAGGTGAAAGAGCTGTACACAGAAAACTATGAAACATTTCTGAAACAAATTGAAGAAGACACAAAGAAACGGAAAGATATTCTGTGCTCTTGGTTTGGAAGTATTAGCATAGTTAAGATGTCCATACTTCCTAAAGCAATCTATAGATTCAATGCAATCCCTATCAAAGTTTCAACAACATTTTTCACAGAAATAGAACAAATAATCCTAAAATTTATATGGAACAACAAAAGATCCCGAATAGGTAAAGGAATCCTGAGAAAAAAGAACAAAGCTGGAGGTATCACACTCCCTGATTTCAAAATATACTACAAAGCTATAGTAACCAAAACAGCATGGTATTGGCACAAAAACAGACACACAGATCAATGGAATAGAATCGAAAGCCCAGAAATAAACCCACAGACCTATGGACAGCTAATCTTCGACAAAGGAGCCAAGAACATACAATGGAGAAAAGAAAGTCTCTTCAACAAATGGTGTTGGGAAAATTGGATAGCCACATGCAAAAAAATGAAAGTAGACCCTTACCTTACACCATACACAAAAATTAACTCCAAATGGGTTAAAGACTTGAATGGAAGACCTGAAACTATGAAACTTCTAGAAGAAAACATAGGCAGTACGCTCTTCGACATCAGGCTTAGCAACATATTTTCAAGCACCATGTCTGACCAGGCAAGATAAACAATAGAAAAAATAAACAAATGGGACTACATCAAACTAAAAAGCTTCTGCACAGTAAAGGAAACCATCAACGAAATGAAAAGACAACCTAACAATTGGGAGAAGATATTTGCAAACCATACATCTGATTAGGGCTTAATCTCCAAAATATATAAAGAACTCATGCATCTCAACAACAAAAAAACTACCAACCCAATTAAAAAATGGGCAAAAGACCTGAAGAGACATTTCTCCAAAGAAGATATACAGATGGCCAACAGACACATGAAAAGATGTTCAAAATCGTTAACTATCAGGGAAATGCAAATCAAAACTACAATGAGATATCACCTCATGCCCGTCAGAATGGCTATAATTAACAAGACATGAAACAACATATGTTGGAGAGGATGTGGAGAGAAGGGAACTCTCATACACTGCTGGTGGGAGTGCAAACTGGTGCAGCCACTATGGAAAACAGTATGGAGAGTCCTCAAAAACTGAAGGATAGAACTACCATATGATCCAGCTATTCCACTGCTGGGTATTTATCCAAAGAACTTGAAAACACCAATGCGTAAAGATACACGCACCCCTGTGTTCATTGCAGCGTTATTCACAATAGCCAAGACTTGGAAGCAACCTAAGTGCCCATCAAGGAACAAATGGATAAAGCAGATGTGGTATATATACACAATGGAATACTACTCAGCCATAAGAAACGATGAAATCCAGCCATTTGTGACAACATGGATGGACATTGAGGGTATTATGCAAAGTGAAATAAGTCAGAGGGAGAAGGTCAAATACCACATGATTTCCCTCATTAAGTAGTAGATAATAACAACAGCAAACAAACACATAGAGACAGAGATTGGATTGGTGGTTACCAGAGGGGAAGGGGGGAGGGAGGAGGGCGAAAGGGATAATTCGGCACATGTGTGTGGTGATGGGTTGTAATTAGTATTTGGGTGGTGAACAGGATGTAATCTATGCAGAAATAGAAGTATAATGATGTACCCCTGAAATTTATACAATGTTATAAACCAATGTTACTGCAATAAACAAAAAATTAAAAAAAATAAATCAAGGTAGAGAAGCAACAACTCACCACACATTCTCCAATACCTTTCCTCTAGTTTTCTCTCCTTATACACAAATAAGGAGAGAAACTTCCACATACACAAATGCTTCACCATGTAAGGCTTCCTCTCAAGACAGTGGAGTCCACAGCATAGCTATCACAAATTTGAGTGTGAACAATAGGAGAGATCCCTAATGAATAATTATACCCAGTTGGAGAAGACTAAACAATGCCTGGAACTAGGTGGGAGAAATAGGGTTTGGCTTATCTGCTCCAAAAAAGTATCTGAAACATTCAATCCATACAGTGTCCATACAGGTGAAAGCAAGTTAATTTGAAAAGCGAATTATGGGTCTTTATGTTATTTGTGTGTGCGCGCGTGTGTGTGCATGCGTGTGCACGCACATGAGCATGTTTGTGTGTGTTTTGATTTAACAAATGTTAGGGAGAAATATGGTATGATGGAAAGAACTTTGGGTTTAAAGTCCTAGTTCTGTCACTCTCTTGCCATCAGACTTTTTTAAAAAGTCATTTAATGACTCAGTTATTGTTTTTTACATTTGAAAAAGAATGAGGCTTTTTCCAACTTTAAAGTTCTATGGGGGCCAGCCCCATGGCATAGCGGTTGAGTGCACACGCCCTGCTACTGGCAGCCCGGGTTTGGATCCGGGCACGCACTGACATATCGCTTGTCCAGCGTGCTGAGGCGGCATCCCACATGTGGCAACTAGAAGGATGTGCAACTATGACATACAACTATCTACTGGGGCTTTGGGGAGAAAAAGGGGAAAAAAAAGGAGGAGGATTGGCAATAGATGTTAGCTCAGAGCCACTCTTCCTCAGCAAAAAGAGGAGGCTTGGCATGGATGTTAGCTCAGGGCTGATCTTCCTCACAAAAAAAAAAGTTCTATGATTATACGGTCATTTTCAGTTTCTGCTTTTTAAGACTCTTCATCTAAACTCTTAATTATTTCTAAACTCAGAAGTATACATAGATAGCTGATTACTTGTGACCTCTCACTGATGAGCCTATTTCACTCAAATAAAGCCAACTACTCCACAGAAACGTACTTCATCTGTCTGGAAGACAGATCTAAATGTCTATCCACTCACTGTGTAATGATATATATTTAATAAAATGCTCTGTAAGATTGATGACTGAGGTCTTTAGTGTCCTATGAACCTAAGCATGTTGGTTAAAGGAGTAAAAGGTGGGTTTCACTATTTGTTATTTATATGAGCTTTATTCTTATTAACGTCATTGCTAGAAAAATATGTTTCTGCTAATAGTATGTGTACTATATATCAAAAGTGAAAATTATTATTTTGGCAAGGTCGAATTCCTGACAGTCAGTTAGTTAGCAATGCCCAGTACATTTTCAATATTAGAATTCTGTACGGGTATAGTCACAATATTTTTATTGTTCACCTTTTTTTTTAGTGAGGAAGATAAGCCCTGAGCTAACATCCATTTTCAACCCTCCTCTTTTTACTGAGGAAGATTGGCCCTGGGCTAACATCCATGCCCATCTTCCTCCACTTTATATGTGGGATGCCTGCCACAGCATGGCTTGATAAGTGGTGCGTAGGTCCGTGCCCAGGATCCAAACCTCTGAACCCTGGGCCGCCAAAGTGGAGTGCATGAACTTAACCATTATGCCACTGGGCCCGCCCCTTATTCACCTTTTATATTTGTATCCACTAGGAAGCATTTTCACAATACAAGCATATGAATATTTGTGGATTCTTTTAATAGTATCTTTCATAACCTAAAAGTCTGTTTTAAGTCCCATTGGCTGTTAAGAGGCCTTACTTCTGTAATAGTAGATGATAGATGATTCATTGTCACATTTGCAAGCCAAAACGTTTCGTATTTGCAAAGTAAAACTGTGGCGAGGAGAATTTGTGATGTCACTCTATATATAGACATATGCGTGGAAATAACTTGTGTGTGTGTGTATACACACACACATATACACACTTATTCATATATATAGATGTGTATATTTTTATAGATGTATATATCGTGTATATATGTGTGTGTGTCCACTCATCTTTCCACTCACCCATACATATACACATTAATCTATGTAGCTATCTTCCTACATACCCTAAAATGATAAAATAGGATCACAGTATCATATAAATTTAGAGCCCAAAAGATCCTTAGAGATAATTTAAAGACAAAGAATGTTATTCCTAGAGGTGTAACTCTACAAGATAGCACTGGTTGTAAGAACTCAGCTGGAATCTAATCCACATGTCCTAGTTACAAGTTCACTTTTTATTCCACCACACTACACTGCCTTTGCACAGGTATTTAGTATATAGATAGGTATATACTGTACCTTAGAAGATAGTGTCAGAAACTATTTTTTGTACTGAACACCATGCTGTCAACAAGATTCTCATTTGAGTTTTGAAATTTGCTGATGGTTACTGTCAGTTACATCTCCTAGGCGTTTTTACATGTAATCAATACGAGGAGAACTTCCTGTCAGGTATCAGTCAGTTCTTTCAACCACAATTACCTATTAAACTATTGTCTTTGAGTCAGAAAAAATGGATGTTACTGTCAAAGACAGCTTTGCTGATCCACGTGCACAAATTACAAATAGTATTCAACTACTCTATCTTCAGGCTATTCAATAATTAGATAAATGGAATATTCTTTCTATCGTAATTTTTTACTACAACAACACACATACACTAGTTGTTTCTTGCGGTACTTTACTAATGCAACGAAATTTGCAATAAAGAGATAATCATTAGCACAGCTAAACATTTTAAAGTGATTTCTCCTCAAGTAGGAAATTCACCTTTTTTCCAAGCAAAGGGCATTTACTCGCCCCTTCATCCCTAACTAAATTAGTTCTATGATTTCCTTTCTTTCTCTGTTTTCTACTCGTCTGTTCCCCAAAGACAAGGTCATCTCTGATGACCTTTCAGTCTATGAGTATTTGGGGGAGTAGGGTCTACAGTTGGAATAAAGTTTGTATACAATCATTTTCTATGTTGTGTAGGAGAGGAAGAAAAATTCCTTCAACCTTAGAGGTTCCTCTGGCTGGTCTTAAGAATTAAATTGACAGGAGAGATAATAACAGGAGAAAATCAAACAAATTTAGTAACATGTATACATGGAAGAAACCCAGGAAAACTGACTAACTCACCAAAATGGCCAAAGCCACCACCTTAAATACGGTCTTCAGCTAAAGACAAAGGAGGACGTTGGGGGTAATGGTTTGGGACTTCAAAGGGGAGGGAGGTAATTCACATGGAGATGGAAAAGCAAATGTTTGGTAAACAAATGTTTGCCATGCCTCGCAGAGACGATGGGACATGGAGAGGACTTTGATCAAATGGGCCTTGCTAGATTCCTCCCTGTCTACCACACCTAGTTCATATTATACTCTAGTTCTCTATGGTGATAGCTCCTTCCTGGAACACGCCTTATATCTTAAATTCTTTTAGGCAGTTAGTGAGGGAAGGTCAAAGTTTCTTCCTGAGTCTTTTGTTCTTAATAATAATCATGCAAGGGAGACATTTTGGAGTAGCAAATTCTGTTGCCCTCCAATTGCTATGAATTTGTTCTAAACTCCCCTAATAATAAACTTACAAAGAAACCAAACAAATGGTGCAGACAGAGATGACTATTAACCAGGAAACATCCAGATTTCTTGGAAAATCCAAAAAGAGACTGACTCACTCCAGATATATGGAAATACAAGTCAGGTAGGTGGGCTGGAATGGATGTCATTATCCATATAAGCCCTAGATATATTTTTGCGTACTTGAATTAAATTCTTAAAAAATAACAATAAATAAATGTTTTAACTGAATTTGAGAAGTGAAGATTAAGTTAAATTTAATCTTTGGTTTAGAATTACTTTGATTCAGAATGGAAAGAAGTTAGAAAATAATATTAAGACTTACATTTATTAAGATCTACCCACAATAAGGTATTGTGTTTAGCAATACCTATATGAGATACACCCCAGAAAATATCTCCTGTTTATTGTTTTCTTGTTAGAAGAGCTCTTTCTTTTAATATCTATACTACAAAGAATATAATTATTTCTCAATGAAATGTTCTTCAGCCAATGATTATACAAGAACAAAACATATTTACATCTCCAAACTCAAGATAACTTTTATAATAACACAATGGTTGAGGAAAATATTGAGTTACATTCTAAATACATTAGGTAAAACTTCAAAATCATGTGTAGACATTTTGAAAGGCTGCAAAGTGTCATACAAGAGGATGTGCAACTTGGATGTCACTGGGCTTAAGAGAGGCCATGTTACTGCAAACAAAGTAATGCTTGTTAACACCATATTTATTATTAGGTGATTAGGAAATGAGGTTTTAAAACATATCTAAATTGCAACATAATACATGTTTTTTTGTTTGTTCGTTTTATTCCGTTTCAGTAAATCTGTTGGGGTTGTTGAGTTAACATATAAAATGTGTTAACTGTTTCCATTTAAAATAGTAGGAAACTGTTTCCTGGTTAATATTTTAACACAAATTGCCTGATTTTCACAAATGGATTCGTGACCTTAAGCAGGAGAAACCTTTGCATATAGTATCACATTTACTTTATTTTACATAGAATCTCATCTAATCTTTATCACAACCCATTGTTTTAGTTATTATTGAATTTTAAAAATAATGAAATTGAAACTAAGAGAGATTAAATAATTTGCCCAAGGTCACATAGTTTATGAGTGGGGGAGATCAGAATCCAATTCAATCACTCTTGAATTTTTCGCTATATAGTAGGACCATAGTTCAACCAAGCAAGTATTTATTGAGTTTCTACTACATGTAACATTTGGTGTTAGGCATTATGGGAGGCACATAATGATGCCTGGTTCTTGCATTACTAGAGTTTACAATCTAGTAGAAGGCAAGTGCACATGTTGCTCTACTTAAGAGTCTAAGAGAGGATAACTTAGGAAGATGAAGAATGGCAAGTATATATGCAAACAGGAGTTTTACAGGCCATCTTGAAGGTCACTGTACTTAATACAGAACTTGTAGGATGCAGGTCTTGCAGAGGGATTTGATATGACCTAGGGCATAAAAAATAGGGCATTGCAAGTACAGCCTGCAATGTGAACAAAGGCATGAAAGGAGTGATGGAAAATTCAAGGAGATGTAGATAGAGAAAGCCTTGAAAGGTGTTAAAAAAAAAGTATGCATGACACTTGTTAAAGGTAGGAAGGAAGACTTTATCCAGGGGGATACTATAGTGGGGTTTTGTAGCAGGAGAGAGAGGTTGGTCTCAACTCAGAACACAATAAGAACAAGTGGAGATTTATAGCCAAGGAGCAGAGTATGGGTTAGTGAATAGAAAATTACTAAGAGGAAACACCACAGGTAAAGGAAACTCTGGCTAAACCAACTTGACAGTACTGTTGCTGAAGGCAGGCCAGGGTGATAGGATGTGGATAAAGAATTTGATCAGATATCAAGAGTGGGGGATTTTCCCTAAACTGACCCAGCAGGATTCTTGCTAAAACTTCCCTAAGTGGGCCAAGGGCAGAGCTCCAGGTCAGGGACTAGTTAGAAAGAGGACTCAGAAGAGCCTGACTCAAGTTTGGTCAAAGAAGAGTGCTATGGTCTGAATGTTAGTGTTCTCTCAAAATTCATATGCTGAAATCATAACCCCCAAAGTTGACGGTATTAGAGGCAGGGCCTTTGGGAGGTGATTAGGTCATGAAGGTAGGGCTTTTTAAAAGAGACCCCAGAGAGTTTGCTAGCTCCCTTCCACCATGTGAGGACAGAGTGAGAAGGCCCCAGCTATGAACGAGGAAAAGGGCCCTTACAGGAGTGCAACCGTGCTGGCGTCCTGATCTTGGACTTCCCAGTCTCCAGAATTTTGCAAAATAAAATTCTGTTGTTTATAAGCTACCCAGTCTGTGATGTTTTGTTATAGAAGCCAGAATGAACTAAGACAGAGAGAGTCTTTGCCAAAGTTCCTTCCTTCCTTTCTTTCTTCAGTCATTTATTTCTCTAACACAGGTTGACTTAGTACCTACGTTCAGGAACTGTATAGACAGAAAACAGAGGTTGAGCTATAAAGATCACTATTCTTATAGTGTATAGTTTATTGGAGGAGGATACGAGAGTCTGTGATAGAGCATAACTCACACAATTTTATTTTAGATAAGTTGCTCAGGAAGGCCTTTCCATGGAAGTGACATTTAAACCGAAGCATGAAAGATGAAAATGCAGTAATGTTGGGAAATGTAGAGTGATTTTGGTAAGGACTTACACATTTTACTTTATTCTATATGCAACAAGCTCTCAAAGGTGTTTGAAGAGAGAGGTTACATTTTAATAGAGTGGGTAGGAACTTGTGTTTAGCCTGACTATTAAAGAGGCCCCAGGATATCCCACTATAATGAAGCCCAACCTCTCCTCCAAATACAAAGGCCACATTTTAATAATCTCCCTTTGGTCAACCTGCTGTCCACTAAATTTGTTGAGGACTGTGGACATTAAGACCGAAGCAGGAAATGCAACTTGATTATAGTACAGTAGTTTGAATTTAAACAAAACTGTATGTTTGAAATGTAGGGACTTTTTTTGTAATATAATTTGAAAATTTGGTGAGTTTCTTTGGATAGACAACCCAGACTCTGAACATTCAGTGACTCTCCATAAGACCAATTACAACACTCAATTAGCACCATGAAAGAGAGAGTCCACAGGGGAGAGATGTGAGGTGAACGATTACCCACTCCAGACACTGTCACTGTTGTTACATCCACTGGTGTAAATATTGTTCATCCCCTTGGTGAAAAAGGCAGTCCAGTTCCCTGTGATTGCAGGCTGCTGAACAAAATCAACAACCTCCCTTCAGTATGAGCATGTAAAGAGCTAGACCTAGAGAAGAACAAATAATAAGTAACAATTTACTCTCCCCTGAGCTCATTATCCTCTTCTTTTCTCCCTACTGGGTCTAAGGAAGGCAGAAGATAGCATTAAAGCTTGCTTTCAGGGCTTGCATGTTCAGTTGTACAGCTGTGTACTGCATATTTCTAGGAGTGTCATTCAATTTATTATTTACATGAGTGGTGCCCCCTGGGGCTTTATAGTGCACAACCTGTGAATCTGTATATGGCAGGCCTGCTTGATTTGGTTTTGCTCATATATTGTGAACCTTTGTGTTGCTCATTCATTTTGTGTTCTCTGTGTTCATTCATTTTGAGAAATAAATCTGGTATCAGTTTTATCATTGGAGCCACAAAATTTACCTCTAACTATATCTATATAGGCAACGAACAGAATATGTGTGATTTTATTTATTTCTTACAACAATACTAGGAGGTGAGATTATATAAATAAAGAGATTAATTTGCAGAGATATAAAGTAACTTGCTTGTGAATAACAGCTGGGCTATGGCTCCCAAAACAGTGTAAGATGGCTCAAAAGTGGAAAAAATCTAGAAGCAAATTATCCACTGACACAGCAGTAATAGAAAAGTTATCAAAGGTGTAAATATGAGCAGAACCAGGAAGAAAGGAAGTCAGAAGAGAGAGGAGACCTTGCTAAATAAACACATTCTTATTTCCATAATTAGACGTAAGCATAAGGGAGAGATAAAAATAATTCCCAAGTGTCAAGCCTATGTAAGTAGAAAGGCTATGATTTCAATTAGTCAGAGTTTCACGTTTAGATTCAAAACAAGTAATTGTATCAAACCAATTCCAGTGGATTCCGTGAGACATGCATATTTATCTTCATTTTCTGCAACAGTGCTTTCAACCTTTTAACCCATCCTTCTGGTGGGAAAGATAAAAAATATAAAAATCTGAAATATTTTATCAAGCTTTAATTATGTTCACTTTGTGATTAAAATTACTCTTTTTTATTAAGTTAAAATAAAGATATTCTAGACTAACTCCAAAGCAGAATTAAAATAGCACACAAAATGGCACTTAGAATAAAATATTTCACACAAAAATGATCAAACATCATTCAAGCATCTCGGTTAACTGAGATTTTACTATGTCTGTGTAATGATGCCTGAAACTCTATTTCCATTAGACATAGCAGAGTATAGCAGAAACAGCAAGAGCTATCTTACAGACCTTGTGTGAATCTAAATGTATTTTCTATTACCATAACTTTGAGAAAATGACTTAATTTGCCTCGGCCTCATTGTCTTCATCTGCAATATGAGAATGGTAATACCTATCTTGCGTGGGAATTGAGATCAAATACGTCTAGCAATTACAGTTGCTCAGTAAATAGTTATTAATGTTATCATTGGTCTCTGGTACGGGAAAACCATGATGTAATAAAAAGATCTTAATTCATTATCTTGAACATCAGGCTAAACGCAAAGAACTTCAAATTCTATGCCCTTCCTTTTTTCTTCTCACCCGGAGAGCATTGCACTTCAGACATTAGAGGGAGAGATTAATTTCTACTTCAATTGAAAAGTCAACATCATAAGACATTTTCATCATGTGCTATGGTACCTTAACTATAACCATAAAATTTTGCTATTCTTCCCATTGAAAGGGAGAGTTTGAAGCCCCTCTTCTTGAATCTGGGCTGACCTAGTGACTTATTTGATCAACAGAATGCAACAGAAAAGATGTTCTTATGCTTCTGAGGCTAGCTAATAGGAAGCCTTACAGGTTCCATCCAAGCCTCTTAAAATATTCATTGTGGGCAAAGCCAGCCAGTATAGCTGGGCAAAGCCACCAGTTATATTGGTGGCTCTTATTTGAACAATTAAAGTCAATAAATAGGTTTCTGGGATGATGGGCCCTATACCATGTTATTTGCACCAGAGTTGGGACATAGCCAGGGCGAAAGAATTCTTACATGTTCTCACTACATAAGAATTCCAACTAGTTTGAGATTTCCAGGTTACGAGGAATCCTAAGCTACATAGAGGAGCTTCATATGGAGAGAGAGAGGACCAACCTCAACTTTTCCAGCCAATGCTGCCCAGCCCAGGCACCAGATATGTGAGTGAAGATGCCATCTTGGACATTCCAGCCCCAAAAGATGTGGCATAAAGAAAAACTTAGCCAGAATCAAGGCCCCCAGACATATGACCCCAGTCAAGTCGTCTAATCTATCTCCAGCCATTCAAGCCACCAAAGCTGAGGCCCAGTCATGACGGAGCAGCAATGATCCTTCCCCAGTATGCTTCATCACTATTCTTAACTCACAAAGTCCTGACTATAACAACATGGTTTTTGTCACATCTACCACTGAGTTTTGCATTGGTTTGTTACACTGCAATACACAACTGGACCATATGCCTTGGCCATTTCTTTTAGTTCTAATGCTACAGAACTCCTACACATATTCAGGAGGAATGCAATCTCTTGCTTATTTTCATTCTCCCTTTGAGTCATAGAATCTGTTTGGAAGTTTCCGTGGTCTGAGTCAGTAAAAGGAAACTTGTGATTTCAAAACTCCATCATTACAACCAGCTACAATGGAGCAGCCAATTCTGCTCAGACACACCCCATTGTTTCACAAAGTCGTAAACAATGGATGGGCCAAATTTTTAAGTTCTTGAATCCGACTGTTAAAAGTAGGCAACTTTTCAGCTTCAACCTCTTCCCCTCAACTCAACTTACAGCGATGCTCTAGCCAACCTCCAGACTTCCTGATGTACATCCCATCTCTGAAGTAAGAAGTAAAGAAGAGGCATCTTCAGAAGACTTCAGATATCAACCAGACAAGTGATCAAAGACCAAAGCAGCAAGATCCAGAGGAAAACTGTTGGACTTACACCACAACGTTCAGAAGGAAAGCCAAGATGTGAGAGGACAAAGTGTACAGCACAGCTATGTTGGTAGCTCCTATTTGAACAATTAAGGTCAATAAATAGGTTTCTGGGATGACGAGCCCTATACCATGTTACTTGCACCAGAGTTGGGACATAACTGTGGCCAAAATAGTCCAGGAAGCCAGAGTCATTGACACTCTGTGCCCACATCATGGAACACCAAACTTCTGGGGCTATTAGTTCATGTGTTTCTGTATGTAAATTTAGAAAGACTGTAAGATTGTCTGAATCTTCAGGTAACTCCCCTACTACTCTAATCATAAGCAATTATGCTCCTTCTTAGGCTAAAGTATATGGCCTCAGAATCAAGTATTAGTTATTGTTGGTACACTGTCCAGTAAGCAAAAATAGAAATATGGGAGTAATGCTGACCCCTGACTTTCCCTCACACCTCTCCCCTTCCCGCTTCTTTCTCTATCCAATATATCACCAACGTTAGTCAATTCTGCTTCCTAGCTATCTCTTAAAGTCCTTCATTTTAATCAAATTCCATTGCCCTGATTCAGATCCTTGTCATCACTAACCTAGGCTGCTCTCTATCCATTTCTACCCCTCCCATCTCAACTATTACCCCCATATTCATCCTCAACACTATTACCAATATTATTATTTCTAAATTGCAAGCGTGATCATCAATTAAGTCCCTAAAAACTTCAATGTCTTTCCATTGCAACAAAGATAAAGTCTAACTTCTGAACATGTCATAAAAGGTCTTCATTTTCTGGCCTTGGTCTGCCAATTTAGCTAGTCTCTTTTTTACGCTATACACCAGTAATTAAAACCCACTATCCTTGTTTTACGACCATTAGCAGTTGCTGTTCTCACCACTGAAAATATTTTACCCTTTCATTCATTTAGAAAACTCCTATTCATCCGTTAAAACCCAAATGAATAAATGACTTCATCAATGAAACTTATTTTCTCTCCCACTAAAATTAAATCACTTTTTCCTCAAAACTGTAACTACACATGTAAATTACTTCTGTGTAGGTCAATTGTTTGTTATACTCTAATGACAGATTCTTTAAAATACAGTCATCTTTGTATCTTCAACATCTAATAATATGCCTGACATTTAGTAAACACTAAATATCTGAATTGACACTTGAATTGAATTGATTGAATTGAATTGACTACTCTCAAGAACACTAATGACGGTTACAGTTTCCTGGATCAAGAGTACAAATTCATGCTGAATTTTGATAATACTGCTAATTTTGATTGAAGCATGATAACTATCAAGTTTACGACAGATTTCTCCCATGAAGAAAATAACTGCAGTAAAAGATAACAAATACACTCAAAAGTCTATAAGGGAGACAGGGTGGTCTAGTGATTCTGTTCTCATCCAAAGACTTGCTGAGATTCCATTCAGAGGGGAAAGATTGATTTTCTAGCTTAAGTTAAACTAGGCATCGAACAAATGTCAAAAACATGACAAAGACTAAGATTCTTCACTGTCACACCAATAAAGTTACCATTTTTCCATCTCCTTTAGAACAAATGTAAGAAAGCCTGCTGTGGGCCCTGAACAAAACAGCGGCTGTGAATTTACACAGCTCCTTAAACTTCCCAACTGTGTACTTGGAATGAATTTATGCCCCATGATTAAATAGACACATGTGAACAGAGGTTGTTTTGTTTTATGTGTGTGTGTGTGAGGAAGATCGGCCCTGAGCTCACATCTGCCAATCCTCCTCTTTTTGCTGAGGAAGACTGGTCCTGGGCTAACATCCATGCCCATCTTCCTCTACTCCACATGGGACACCACCACAGCATGGCCTGACAAGCGGTGCGTCGGTGCGCACCAGCGATCCGAACCGGCGAACTCCAGGCCGCCGCAGCAGAGCACGTGCACCTAACCGCTTGTGCCACCGGGTGGGCCCTAAACAGAAGTTTTTTTCATCGACTAATAGTTTTATTTTTTAAGGGAAGCATTGTTTTTCACTCTAGAATTTAGACATAACGCCTTATACCTGAAAGATGATTAAATATGAACATTTCATTACTAAGATTGATATATTGGGAAGCCTGAAATTATAGTATTAAGGTAACCCTTTTTGCAAAGTTAAAGGGATACATTAATATCACTCCACATTAAACTTCTAGGACTTTAGAGGGAAAAGTGCAAAATATGGCACAAAATTCAAAAGACATATCAAGTCTTTTTTTAAAAAAAAATCACTTTATTAAGGTATAATTGACATGTAAAAAGATGTACATTTTTAATGTATACAACTTGATGAGTTTGGGGATAAGTATAAATCCGTAAAACCATCACCAGCATCAAGGCCATAAATATAAACATATCCATCACCTTCCAAAGTTTCCTCCCACCCCCTTCATTATGATTTTGGTGTGTATGGTGAGAACACAACATAAAATCTACCCTCTTCACAAATTTTAAGTATATAATACAGTTTTGTTATCTATAGGCACTATACTGTATAGAAGAACTCCAGAACTTATTTATCTTTCATAACTAAAACTTTATACCCTTTGACCCTCACCTCCCCATTTCCCTCTCCCCCTAGCTTCTGGAAACCACCATTCTATTCTGCTTCTATGAGGTTGACTGCTTTAGATTCCTCATATAAGTGAGATCATACAGTATTTGTCCTTCTATGAAATCTTTATTCTAGCTCTATATCAGTGAAGGTAACAGTCTATTGTACATAAGATTGAAATAAAGAAAGCAATAAAAGGACAAAACTTTTTAACTAATATGACAAGCTTTCTACTATTCTTGCTGAAATTCACTTACAAATACTACTGTATATTTCAACTGGATGAGATAGACTCATTTCAACATTGTTCCCATTGTTTTGTTATCTAAGACCGCAAAAATTTTAGCATGCATAAGAAACACATGAGTTGAGAATTAGGAAGCTTCTTAAAGTGCATATTCCTGGCCCCTGTTTCCAGAGATTCTTAATTAATTGGTATTGGTTAGGAACCAGGAATCTGCATTTTATGAACTCTGTTGGAGATTCTGATATAGTAATTCTTCACACAACACTTTGAGAAACTCTGCCTTAAGTAGGGACTTTGAGATCATGGTTTGCACACAATACACCAGCTTTATTCTTATTGTCCTGTGTAGTTAATAACAGTACTTCTTTCTTTTTTTTTTCTCAAAAGTTTCCTGGCTTGGAGATAAACTATATGGTCCTCTTAGTCTTAGGACACAAGGGCATCTTTAGGTTATCCATAATTTTAAAAATTCTGTAGAGTTTAGGCCAGCTCAGGAACCAGAGAAGCAGTTGAGGCTTTGAAGGGTATGGCCTTAAAACAACCTGATGCAGTTTCAGAGGTATCTAATCTTCTAGAAGTACCTAAAATATTGCCACTTTCTCCTTGGAATCCATTGTGCCAAAAAGACCTCAGTAAACCATTTACAATTGCTCAAATTAGTCTCATTAGGATCTATCCACATTCCTGGAATTTGACTTGATCTGAGCTAGCCATTCATATGTGAATATTAAAGAGCCATTTGAATCACAGTATTTCATAGTATTCCATTCCTGTTTTCTCACCTGTTTTCATCACATCTTTAGGCTTTTCTGCCTTATGAGAAACATTCTTACACATAGGAACCAGGACATAATTTAATATGATTTCACCATCCCAGCAATCTCCATTCTGATCCCAAGAAATCCACGAGTGCTTTAGAATTAGTGTAATGAGTATGTTAGTACATTTCCGCTCTTGTTATTATAATAAGTTCTATGTCTACACAAATAAACATATAATATTGTTCAAATATCTGCAGATGATTTTGTGATTAATAAAATAACTGTATCTGATATGTCCCACTTTGCCCATAGCAGGGAAAAAATAAAAGCACATAGTCATTTAAATTCTAACTAAATAACCCAACACCCCATCTCATTATCGAAAGATGTCTTTTTCTTCCCCCTAAACATCATGGTAAAGTCAAAAAGTTTCCAGAGATCTTTGATTCATATCAAATAGTAAATATTGGTGGCTCTCACCCATTACTGGAGTAGAAACTCAGATGTTACAAGAACACTCTGTGACAACCGCTGACAGCTGGTTGCCCAGAGGGAGGGCTTATTTTCCGGTGAACACCTGGGAGATCTGAAGAGGTCTTTTGCCTTAAGGCTGTTCCCTATCATCCCCGACTGGGCCTTCCAAATTTCTTTAAGACCAGCTTCACTGAGTGTGTGCTCAGCGATGGGGTATTCTACACCAAAATTGACCTAGGGACCCAAAGTTTCAGCTCTTTAAATGAACTCACACAACCCTTTCACTAGAGTGCCATCTTTTCCTAGGACATCTAGGATGGGATACTTTCTACCACTTCACTAAATCATAATTCCCATTCTTCCTGCATTACCACCAAAAATCATACCAAATAAAACTTCTATCCTCTGGTAGACACTAGCTGGCTGTTTGCCAAGCCCAATTCCTTTCTTCCTGAGTGCACAGAGAGATGACATTTCCCTTTTTCCCTTTTCCATTAATATAGGTTTGGCTATGTACCTGGTTTTTGGCCAATGGATTATCAGAAGATGTGACATATGCCACTTTTTCTATGTGGTCGTACACCTCCTGTCTTTCCCTTTCTGCTGTCTGGATATTGATACCCAAGGTGAGCTTGGAAATCACATGTTAAAGATAAGGAAGCCATATGATTGAAGGAGGCTGGATTCTGAATCACCAGTTATAGGAGACTATCTGATCAGAAATGCCCATATCCCTTAGTACGTGAATGAAGAATAAATTTTACTGTTTCAAACTGCTGAGATTTTAGTAGTTATCTATTACACATTTGTGCTATTTTAACATATTTTAATATACAAACCTGTGGAGATTTTACTTTAAGGATCTTGGGTAGGGATAGCCATGCTCACTAAAACAAGTTTTCTTAACTTTGAATCTTGTGGAAAAGAAGGGTTTAGGATCTCAGATCTTTCTCTCCAAGAAGTCTACTAATCATCTTAAGAGAATTTGTCATACCCTCTCCAGAATTCTTCAAGTTCTTCCCATCAATAGTTTCTCTTGGGGAAAAAAATAAATTCATACCAGTTACTCTAATACATGCAAATTTATCAAAAGTTTTTACTGAAATCATTGTATTGTTTCAATGAATGCATGCTAAAATTTTCACTACTCTCATGTAAAGGATGCCATTTTAAAATTTAAGGCATTGAAAAATGGTCCTTGTACTCAAAATGTGAGAATCACTGAAACCCATAGATTTTTAGAATATACTTTATGCTAATATAATCAAATAATTTTATATTAAAACTTTAATTTTGTAGTCATATTCTTAACAGCACCTTTTTTCCTCCCCTTCTCACCCAATGGAGCCCTTGAGGGAGCTCTAAGGAGCCATTTGGCTCAGCTGAGTACAGTTTGAAATGATAACAATGATAGTAGCTAATGCAGTCATTATTAGGTACTGGACACTACCCTAAGCACATAACATATCTTAACATATTTAACCTCTTCAAAAACTGCATGAGGAAAGTAGTATTACTATCTCCATTTTATAAAAGAGAAAACAGAAGGACAAGGTCACACAACTAGCAAATGTCAAGGATGAGATTCAAACCTAGGCCCTCTGACTCCAGGGTCTGTGTTCTTGCTCATTTAGAAGATGCCACTTCTTCAGTTTTAAAGTCACTTATCTAATGTAAACACATTATATCGAAGGGGAAAACAAGGACAAGAGAAGTTTAGTGACTTTCACAAAGTCATAGTGCAATATGGTAGAAGAATTAGACCTAAAACCCAATTTGGAAATTCATAGTACAATATTGAATCATATGAACCACCATGCAATTGAAATGCATGCAATGGCAGTTTTTACTTTCTTTAGTGTTGTTATTTCTTATTTTATTAAATGAAAGGCATTTGTTTTCTCATCTTCAACTCATTTCTTTTAAGTGCTTTGAGTTACTTCCCCATCCTTCCATTTACCCTTCCAAATCAATATTGCTTTCCGAATTACCCTTTAAAAATATGTATGCATCTCAATCTATCTAATAATGTACGTTTATGTCAAATTCTTTATTGAAGGAGGAAGGGCATAAATAAATCAAAGAGTAGTGTTGAAAATTAACAATAAATATGTAACGAATGAAGGAACGAAGTAACTTCTCAATATAACGTCATTGGTTACGTGCCAGAAAATGATTCCAACTCTAGGATAAAAGCTACTCTTCCGCTTAGGGAAAAATGAAAAATATTTTGGTACCTAGAGTGCACTCATAAATGTTAGTTATTAGACACTTTAAAGACAATATCATGATAGTACGGCCCCTCCCTGTGCACTTATAGTCATTAATAGCTCTTTTGCTGGCTTTCCTATGTGTGTGTATGTTTTCCCACAATAGTTATGATGGTACCAAGACACACACATACTACTCTGTATAGGAGTAAATTTGTATCTAATAGAAGTAAAATAAATACAAAGATATGTAATACATATATCTTGAATGTTTGATTACATACTTGAAATAAAAACATAAACATTTTTTGTTTTTGAAATAGTGGTTATTAGAAAATGGGATTTGGGAGGATTTAGTGTTGATTTTATGAAAGGATTCATTTTTACTTATTGCTTGGTGATAGCATTACTGAAACTCTTTAGAAGATACTACTAAAAGTGTAATATAGTCTAAATATAACTTTCTAACCTCTTCATTGTTGCTTTGAAAAGATAATATGTAGGAATATATATGTTCATATAATATTTTACAGTTGTACAGAAACTCTTTGATTCCTGATCTTGAAATTCTGCAGTTGATTTTTCTTTTTCTATGCAATCATTTTGTTGTATGCAGTACTCTCTGTAGGATTTAGCAGAGTATAGCAGACCATAAGTGGCAATCCTAACGGAAAGCACAGCACTTGAAGTCTCACATGTGTGTAAAACAAACTGCCGAGGCCTAGGACATGACTCAGCTTACTTAAGAGACCAAAACGCCAAATATAAGTACATACAGATGTGTGCTCAACAAATAGCTTGCCCAAATTCTTGCCTCAAAAAGCACACGTGTTTGACATTAAATAGCTCATCAGAGGATGACACTCTGGAAGTAGGCCACAATTTCTAAATAATCCCACTCTATTTTTTATCTCAATTAATAAGTCTTCTGAGGAAAAAATCAATTTGATACAAAATAGCTGTGTATGGGGAATGGTTGAAGAATCTTTTTTTTACATTACATTTCAACAGAAGAGGGTGATTGCACTCTCTGATAGAGAGACTGCCAAGGGTGTGCAAAAGGCCTGGACACTTGAAGAAGAGGAAACTGCTATCAGGGTGGCAGCTGTGGCTATATGTCATGTCACTGGATAGAAAACAGTCCTAAGAGAAGCATAGGTGGTATCTTCTGCCTCTTGTGATGGTAGAGATACAGGTCACTTTACCAGAGAAAATTGAGAAGAGGAGTGGCTTCCAGGTATGAGAAAAGAGAGAGAACTGACAAACTTGTTAATTCTCAAAAGTAAAAACTTTCTGACATAAATAATCTGAAACAGAACCTCTTCCTTCATAAAGTTATTAAATAACTTGCATTTGAAATATTAAAAGATATAATGTTGATAAAATTATGAAAAGTTCTTAGGAACCCTACTGAACTATATAACTGGCAAGAAAGTCAAAGACTTGAGTAGACTCATCCTCAAACTTCAGTACACATTAGCATTACCCAGGGAGCTTTGAAGTCCAGATTAACAGGCTATATTCCCCAGATCAATTAAATCGAAATCTCTTACAGTGAAACTCAGGCATTAGTATGTTTTAGAACTTCCCAGGTGATTCCAAAGTGGAGCAGAGTTTGAGAACCAGCATTTTAGTACAGTAAATAGGGTTTCTTTTAGTGGTTTTCTGGTACAAGTTAAAGAACAAGATTGAGTTTTAGAAACAGATGAAACTGAGTTAGATATTGTAGGGGAGGAGGAATTATTCCTCTACCCTCTAGGTTCTTCTGGCTGGTCTAAGAATTAAATTGACATGAGACAGAACAACAGGAGAAAACCAAACAACGTTTACTAACTTGCATACATGGGAGAAACCCAGGAAAACTGATAACTCACCAAAATGGCTGAAGCCACCACCTTAAATACCATCTTCAGTTAAAGACAAAGGAGGACGTTGGGGGTAGTAGTTTGGGACTAAAAAGGGAAGAAGGGCAATTTACATGGAGATGGAAAGGCACATATTTGGTAAACAAATGTTTGCTAGGCCATCTATAGACAATGTAACCCGAGAAAGAACTTTGATAAAAACGGGCCTAGCAAAGTTCCTCCCAGTTTACCATACATAGAGTTATCTATGGTGATAGCTCCTTGCTGGGACAGGCCTTCTATCTTAAATTCTTTTAGGCCATTAGGGGGAAGGTCAAAGTTTCTTTCTGAGTCTTTTGTTCTTAATCAAGGCAAAGAGACACATTTTGGGGTGGCAAATTCTGATCCCCCACAGTATCTTAAGCATTTTCCCTATGCCTACATGTTTCTTTCTTTGTCTTTCAAGTAAGAATAATGATACATGCTCCATTAGGTATCTCTGAGGCTTAATTAAACGTAAGGTATTTGAAACAGAAAAGTTACATGTAGTTGTTTTTCTCCTCTCCATACATTTTTACTGCCACTCAGGACACTAGATCCATTAAATTTGTACCTAATTTTTCTTTTCTCTTCTTTTTCTCTTGTTCTGTCTTTACCCCACTTAAGGCCGCCCACATACATTTTACTTTTTTTTACCTTCTTCCTCATTTTACCTTTTTTTTTGCCCATCTCTCTTTGCTAAAGTTCTGCCTCACTGATGGAACTTAAGAATGTAGACTCTGAGAGCTTGTTTTCAGGTACTCGGTGAAAATTTTAGCCCCAAATTAATACCAGTTGGATTTCAGCAGCTCACGTTTTTCTTCCTCCAGCCTTCAAGACAGCCAATCCCAAAAGAACACAAACATTATTTCCAATATATGTTTTTGTCACTAGGTGGTGCTCAGACTACACATTACATATTTCATGTTTAAGGGTTTTCATCCTACTAAAGACCAAAATTTATCTAGAAACCACAGAACATTTAACAACTTTACAGAAGGGGCTGGTGGGGTGGGGTGGGGTGCTATTAATATGAGAAAAATGATAGCTGAGTGTGATATTAGCTATGATGTTTGAGGTTCAGTACCACTCATGTTGGAGAGGTAAAGGTTTCACATCCCACATATATAAAAAAAATGAGTTGGTGGTAATAGAAATATAACTAAGGGCTGTGTCTTTGGGATGTTAGTTTTACTGGGATAGCCCACATGGATTTGGGAGTGTGGGGGATCTGAATTTGCCACCCAAAAATGTGTCTCTTTGGCATGATATTTTTAAGAACAAAAAACTCAGAAAGAAATTTTGTCCTCCCCCACTAACTGCATAAAAGAATTCAAGATAGAAGGCCTGTTCCAGAAAGGAGCTATCACCATAGAGATCTACAGTATAATATGAACTAGCTGTGGTAGACAGGGAAGAATCTAGCAAGACCCATTTGATCAAAGTCCTCTCCATGTCCCATTGTCTCTGCAAGGCATGGCAAACATGTGTTTACTAAACATTTGCTTCTTCATCATGTGAATTGCCTTCTTCCCCTCCGTAGTCCCAAACCACTACCCCCAACATCCTCCTTTGTCTTTAGTTGATGATGGTACTGAAGGTGGTGGCTTTGGCCATTTTGGCGAGTTACTCAGTTTTCCTGGGTTTCTCCCATGTATACATGTTATTAAACTTTGATTTTCTCCTGTTATTCTGTCTCATGTCAGTTTAATTCTTATACCAGCCAGAAGAACCTAGAGGGTAGAGGAATAGTTCTTCCTTCCCTAAGGCTACATAGAATCCATATTTCAACTCAAACAGGAGTGGGATGCATTTTCAGTTCAGATTCAGAAATGGAATTTGTGTGGTCAAAAGAGTAGGTTTATAAGACCCTTTCCACAATTTCAGGAATGAAAAATTGATGCTTGAAAGGAGGACAGAACAGGGTGATAGCAAAAGAGCAGGCCTAGAAAGCTAAAGTGAACTGGAGAAGTCTCTGGGGGAATACAACCTTGGCAATATTTCTATGTTTAATGTCTGAATTTTAAGCAATAAAAAAGATTTTCTGCTATTAACTTTCTTAAGGAAGCTGCAGTCTCAGCACAGACAATGTGGGAGCAAGATCACTGCATAATAAAAGAAAGAAAATCAAAAGTAGTAGGACATATGCTGGATTATAGAAGAAATAATATCATAACTATACCGGGCTAAGACTTGGCTAAGGTATCTAACTAATTTCTAGTGTGAGGAAATGGAATTTAATATTTTAATTCACTGTATAAAATTCCTCCTTTCCTTAATTCATTTATATTTACTGATACCTTAAAATAAATTAAGCACTAAATTCGACATTGGACATACAGCCATAAATAAGACAGTTACATGAATGTGAAGGAAGAACAGAACTTGCCACCACAAAATATACCTCTGTGGCATAAGGATTGTCATGAGTTGGCTGTTTTTTAAGACACAGTAGACACAGGAAAAGCTCTGAAAACCTAGTAGAAGTTAACCATTTTGTAAGAGGCATTTATATTTATGTGGGAAATCTCCATTTGTAAAGTTGTCTCCCTCTCTATACCAGGAAGAGAATGATGGTTCTAAATCTCTGGAAGCTCTTATCAATGGAGAAGGCAGGGACTTAAATCTGCATAACAACCTGAGCCTTGTTTACTGTGTTTTTCTTGATAACTTCCCATAACTGACTCCCCACCCCCCACATCTTCTTTTGTCTTTAGCTGAAGATGGTATTTAAGGTGATGGCTTGGGCCATTTTGGGGGAGTTACTCAGTTTTCCTGGGTCTCTCCCATGTATACAAGAGGTATACATGTTATTAAACTTCTGTTTCTTTTTCTCCTGTAAATCTGTTTTTTTATTACAGGGGAGTCTCAGCCAAGAACATAGAAGGGTAGAGGAAAATTATTTTTCCTCTCGCACAAATGTTACCCTTCTTACCCTCAATACACTTACACTAGCTATAGATGTGAAGGTACCCTAATAAATTATATTGTAGGGGACAAATAACTACTCCTCTACCTTCTAGGTTCTTCTGTCTGGTCTAAGAATTAAATTGACATGAGACAGAATAACAGGAGAAAATTAAAGTTTAATAACATGTATACATGGGTGAAACCCAGGAAATCTGAGTAAATCGCCAATATGGCTGAAGTCACCACCTCAAATACTATCTTTAGTTAAGGACTAAAGGAGGATGTTGGGGGTACTGGTTTGAGACTTCAAAGGGGAAGAAGGAAATTTACATGGAGATGGAAAAGCAAATGTTTGATAAGCAAATATTTGCTGGGCCATCTATAGACAATGGGACGCTGGAGACAACCTTGATAAAAATGGGCTTAGCAAAGTTCCCCCCAGTCTACCACACTTAGAGTTATTTATGGTGATAGCTCCTTCCTGGGACAGGCCTCTATCTTAAATTCTTTTAGATAGTTAGGGGGGAAAGTCAAAGTTTCTTTCTGAGTCTTTTTTTTTCCAGTAACTTTACTGAGATCATAATGGTTTATAACATTGTATAATTTGGGGTGTACATTATTGTCTAATTATTGTCCATCACCATACATATATGTCCCTTTACCCCTTTTACCAACCCCCCACCCCCTTCCCCTCTGGTAACCACTAATCTGTTCTTTTTATCGATGTATTTGTTATATTCCACATATGAGTGAAATCACGCAGTATTTGTCTTTCTCTGCCTAGTTTATTTTACTTAACATCATGCCCTCAAGATCCATCCACGTTGTTGCAAATGGGACAATTTTGTCTTTTTTTATGGCTGAGTAGTATTCCATTGTGTATATATACCACATCTTCTTTATCCAATCATCAATTGATGGGCATTTGGGCTGCTTCCAAGAGAGACACATTTTGGGGTGGCAAATTCTGATCCCCTACAATACCAAAGGGGATCCTAAATGTATTATTTTCAAATGTACTGAAGTCTTACTCTGTGCCACTAGGAAATGCCTAGTAGTAGAAACTTCTATTCTGAATTCATGTTGGACCTCTATATAGAGTCATGTGCCACACAATGACATTTCAATCAAAGGCAGACAGCATAAACAACAGTGGTCCCGTAAGATTAGTACCACAGAGCCTAGGTGTGTAGTAGGCTATACCATCTAGGTTTGTGTAAGTACACTCTATGATGTTCACACAACGATGAAATTGCCTAATGATTCATTTCTCAGAATTATCTCTGTCATTAATTGATGCATGACTGTAGTTCTTTATTGCAATTTTCATCTCAAAATGTAGGTTCTCTTGGGGGCCAGCCCCATGGTGTAGTGGTTAAGCTTAGTATGCTCTGCTTCAGAGGCCCAGGGTTCACAGGTTTGGATCCCAGGCACGGACTTACACCACTTGTCAGCCATGCTGTGGCGGCAACCCACATATAAAATAGAGGAAGATTGGCATAGATGTTATCTCAGGGTGAAACTTCCTCAGCAAAAAAAAAAGAAAAAGTAGGTTTTCTCATTTTTGAGAAAAATAATCCTTCTAGACATTGTTACAATTCATTGATTCGTTGTATTTCCATGTTGTCCTTAAGTTTCATATTGGTAGCTCAGAAACAACTATGGGAAGTGAAGATAAGGCGAAGCATTTTTGGGGTTTCCAGGATTAACTTCAACTCTGTATTTGCAAGTTTTATATAGTGGGATTGTATATAAGTTTTCATCAAGGAAAAAAACGTTTTGAAAACAACAGTTATAGATAGATACTGTAGTGTGTTGAATAGTGTTCCTCCAAAATTCATTTCCACCCAGCACCTCAGAATGTGACTTTATTTGGAAATAGGGTTTTTGTAGATGTAGTTAGTTAAAGATCTTGAGATGAAATCATCCTGGATTTAGGGTGGGTACTAAATCCAATGACTGATGTCATTATAACGGATAAGAGATTTTCACATATTGAGGTATATAGGATAGCTATTCTGGTTTGAACCTGATTCAGCTTGAACTAAATAAGCTTGAATTATGGCCAATCAAACATACCTTGTACATCTGCTTTAACCATTAAAGTAAAGAAGACATTAAACATTATCTCAAAGTAAAAGAATGCACTCTTTGAAGATAAGATGCCAGTATTGGTAATGCCGGTATCGGTACTCCGGAGGATAAGTTTCCTTTCCTGGACATCAGGGTCACATTGACCTGCAAACCTGCAACTGAATATCTCTTTGAAACTGAAGGATATGTATCCTGGGTGTGTTTGATGTACGTTCTTTGTTCTAAAAAGTATAAAACTGTACTGAAAACCATGCTTCTCCAGAACACTTTCTTCCTTTGTGAAGGCTGCTCTCCCAGATTATAATCCTCAACTTGGCTCAAGTAAAAGTCACCTTATCTCTCTTATCTATAAAATAGTTATTGGTTATTTCCTTCGACATAAGATAAAAGAGAGGTAGATTTAGACACAGACACAGAGGAGACAGAGACACAGAGAAGAAGGCCATGTGAAGATAAAAGGTGACACTCACAAACCTTTGCTGTCACAAATCAAGGGCCACCAAAGATTTCAGACAACCATTAGAAGCTAAGAGAGGGTCATGGGATGGTTTCTCAGAGCTTCCAGAAGGAACCAACCCTGCCAACACCTTGATTTTGGACTTTCGATCTTCTGAATTGTGAGAGATTAAAATTGCTATTCTTTCAAACCACTAAGTTTGTGATAATGTGTTATGGCAGCCCTAGGAAATTAACACAGATACCAAGAATAATTTTACTTCAAATCCATCTCATAATCTCAGTAGCAAAAGTAGTAAGTGGATCCAACACATTTTTACAAACTCCTGAAACCTGCAACAGGCAGAGAAAATAAATATCACCCTTAATAAAAAGTATCCCAGAATGATTATACCACAGATTCCTTTGGCCTTCCTTCTAGTATTTCCTCTTCTGCCATTGCTGATGCTTTGGGATTGCCAGGCTCAAGGTGACTCACGTCTGGTGCTACTTAATGTCAGCTCATAAATGCTCCTATTCATGCCCACCAGAGACCTCTCAGGACTAAAATAAGAGGCCAAGAGTTATGGGAAGGGCTAGCAGTGATTTTAGTCTCTACATCCAAGCACTTCCTAAAAGATGTCATAGGCCAAGATATGTGGGAAGAGGCAGGCACAAGAGGGAGAATTGCTAGTCGAAGCAAGTTTGGAGGGAAGGGATAAAAACTATCTGTGAAAGACTTTTACTACTCTTAAGCCATAGATATTATTGACTAAGTCAGGAAGGAGAAAATGGTACATCTCGGGTTTATTAGGCAGTCTTTTGAAAGCAAGCCTTCTCCTAAACAATCTCTGTCGATGTAAAACTAGATAAAAGGAGGCTGACAGGACTGTACAATATCATCAACATTGTGATATTGCAAGAAAGAAATGTAAGAGAGTGTTAGAAATATGATGGCATTGTTCCTACAAATATATGTTAATATTTGAAAGGGATATATAATTTAAAAATGTATAAAATAGAATCTGCCAGCTCCTAGAATTTTAAGAGGGAAAGGATAGATTCTACCTAGGTCACAGTTTTCTCTACTCAGGCAACTCTTCCCCACCCCCAACCCTGTCTCCTCTCCCTTGACCACAATCATGTTCTCTAGTTTCAATGTACATGTTAGTGATTCATTTTTCACCTTACCCCTTAAAAATCTTATTTGTGGTATCCCTGTTCTATCTTCATTTCTCCTATTTCCACTATATTCCTGATCCAACATAAAGCTTAATCTTAAATATCTGATAGTAAAAAACTTTTAATGGATTGCATATATATATTTCTCCCAAACTTCTTAGCCACAATTCAAGCTTCTTCTTGGTATAAATGAATCTACCTTTTCAGCTTTACTTTGCACTAGTCCATTAAATAATCCATATGCTCTAAGGAAATAGAGGATGTATTGCCAAAATTATTTTGCATTTCCTATTATTACTCTATATCTTCCTCATTCTGTACCCCTACCTGCTATACTCTCTTCCTTTTCTATGTATTCAAGTCATATCTATGTTATAAAGTTTACACTTGTTGGGGCCCCGGGCAGGCCACCCCAATATATTCCACAATGGCATATTGATTATTTTGAATTAAAGTTACTTGAGAAGCAAAAAGGGCATTCTGAGCCTCCTGTCTCTGTTCCCCCTGAAAGCAGGAAGTAAATCTCCCATGTGAAAGGCGCCCTACCTGCATCCTTATCATCAGAGTGAGGGAATTCTGGGCAGAGAAGCCTGCATAAACAAACCTTGTTAATTTACTACCTCAAACCTAAACTCTGTTTAAATTCCTCACTATTTATGTACCCCAAACCTAAGTTTCTTTTTCCTGTCAATTCCTCACAATCTCCAACACATATGTATTAAAATGGGTTTTTCTCCTGTTAATCTTGTCTTGTGTCAATTTTATTATTAGTCTAGCCATAACAACACAAGAAAGGTAGAAAGAGGATTTTCCCCCTCCCAACAACACCGTTCTCTGATCATTCAAGATAGAATTAGTCCCTTCTTTAAAAAATTTTGGTAGCATTTGTTTATAATTCATTTAATACTATATATCTCATTGAATTGTAGTTCTTTTTGAAATCATAAAATCATACAGTATTCTACATAGAACTTAAGAAATGTAAGTCCCTATATATCCATAGATTGCTTGATGCAAAAAATCACCAGGGAGGGTGCTTATTGAAAATATAGATTCCTGGATGCTACCCCAAATCTACTTAATCAGAATCTTCAGAGCCTGGGGCATCTTTAGTTTTAACCATGTCCCAGATGAGTTTATAACCACTCAAATTTGGAAAACATTGGTTCAGTCTATTCCTCTCATTAAATAGATGAAGTAACTGTAATCCCCTGCCTGAAGATAAGCACCGTGCCCAGAGATCATATGGGTAGTTAGAGGCAGAGTCAAAACCACAGCTGAAGTAATGTGCTCTCTCCACGGCATACCTATCCCATCTAGAATTATAAGCCTTAAGAGAGAGGAACTGGATTCCCCACCCCCCAACCCCCACCGCCCATGGTATTTTGCATAATAAATTGCACATAACCACTTGAGAAATGTGTGGTGAACTAATTTTAGGGATGTATACTGCAGACTCTATGTCAATAGCTTCCTTTTTTTTTTTTTTGATAGTAACAACATGTTTATTGTATCATCCAGTTGAGGAAACAAACACAAAACATTTCTTAATTTAAGGAGAATATGAAAACATCAGGAAATTCCTAGAGTACTACTACAACTATAGCCTTCACTTATAGTAAAAATTAAGCCATTCAATCATTTTGGTCATCAAACCAGTCTTTCTTTCCACTTGGAGCCTTGGGCCCACTGACTGGTTTTGCTGTGATAATCTAATCCACTCTAAGTACAATGATGGCAGCACTAGTAGCCAGTTTGATAGCCCAATATTTTCACAGGTATGTGTCTAGAATACCAGCTTCCAACATGTCCTTTACAGCAGGAATTTCTGCCTCAATATCTAATCCAACATTTTTATTTCCTTCTTGATGTACTGTGTAAAGTCAAGACATTATTTCGTTGGCCTTAACTCCAGAATTTTCCGCCAGTGCCCAGGGAATAGTTTCAAAGGCCTCAGCAAACTTCTTAATGGCATACTGTTCCAGTCCAGGACATGTCTCTCCATATGATGTGGTCTGTTTGGCTAGCTCAATTTCTGTTGCTCCACCTCTGAGTACAAGACGTTTATCCCTTGTGAGAACCTTAAAAATATTAACACCATCATCTACCGCCCTTTCTATATCATCCATCAAATTGTTTGTAGAGCCTTGAAGCACTGTGGTAGAAATTGCATCATCTTCCTTTTCATGCTTAAAAACAACCACCTGTTAATAAAAATCATATTATTTGAAACAAGTAGTTTTATAACTGAAACACCAGATTTAAAAACAGACAGAGAAAAATGAATGAATACACACTTTATTTTGAATAAATACAGGCACTTGACTCCTGAAAATTCCTTCCCAGTGGTCTCCTGACACTTGTCAGGAACTATAATATATTTTGACTTCTACTTGACTACTGAGAAATGCATATAATGAAGTTCCCTCAGGTGCAGTCTGTGGACCTGATGGGGAGATACAGTACAGGCAGATGAGAAAAGTCTAGTCCCACTCTAAACACAGGAGGGAGCTATGAGATTTGAAAAGATAAAGCAAACAGAGGGAAAAAAAATTTGGCTGTCAGGGAACATTGTTTTAGGAAATAATGAGCACCCTTCTAATTTTCCATCCTGTGACATAGGATTATTTCATTCATAATTAAGCCTCTAAGTTTTTGTAGTGATGTTCTTTGAAAAAAAAAAAAAAGCCCAATTGTACCTTCTTGGCATCAGCATTTTTTGCTGTCTTTGCTATGTCCCTGCACTTGTTTTGATCTGACAAGCTTAATGTCATTTGATAGGCTGAAAGCAGACCATTTTCTGAGAGCTGAGTGCTTCAAGGGCACTCATCCATATTGTGAGGAATTTCTATCCCTTTCTAGTACTTATATCTTCTTTGCTTTAGATAACAGAATAAAAATGAATACATTACAAGGTCTGACATCCTGTCAGAAGAAAAAAAAATTTAACTCTTCATACTATCTAGCATCCTAAGATGTAGACAGAAAGCTGTGTCAAATGTAAGAAGACCTTTTACCTAAAAATAAAAGTAGCTACCATTTAAAAAGAACTTACCATGTACTAGCACAATAACAACATACATATATGTTCTAATTATTTCATTTAGTGCTCACAATATTTAATAACATTTCATTTAATAGCCACAAAATTGCCATCAGAGAGGTAGTTTTATTTGTGTTACAGATTAGAAAACTGAACCTTAGAATCGTAAATTAAATTTGTCAAAATGAAATGTCAATAAATAGATAAGCCTTGATTCAAATTCTGATGTGCCTGACTCCAAACCCTAAGCAATAACCTTTTATTACTCAAAGTATCTTGGTAGGTGCAGCCTTATCAATCTCACCTGGGAGCATGTTAGAAACACAGGGTATCTGGCCCCACTCAAAACTTACTGAATCAGAATCTGCATTTTAACAAGTCCCCTGGCACAACTCAATAGCAAAAAAACAAGCAATCCAATTAAAAAATGGGCAGAGGAACTGAACAGACATTTTTCCAAAGAAGACATACAAATGGCCAACAGGTACGTGAAAAGGTGCTCAACATCATTAATCATCAGGAAAATGCTAATCAAAACCACAATGAGATATCATCTCGTACCCGTTAGAATGACTATTATCAAAAAGACAAAAAATAACAAGTGACGATGTGGAGAAGATGTGCACTGTTGATGAAAATGTAAATTGGTACGGCCACTATGGAAAACAGTATGCAGGTGCCTCAAAAAATTAAAAATAGAACTACAATATGATCCAGCAATCCCACTTTTGGGTATTTATCTGAAGAAAATGAAAACATTAATTGGAAAATATATATGCACCCCCATGTTCATTGCAGCATTATGTACAATAGCCAAGACATGGAAACAACCTAAGTGTCCATCAATAGATGAATGGATAAAGAAAATGTGGTGTATATATATACACACAATAGAATATTATTCACGCACAAAAAAGAATGAAATCTTGACATTTGCAACAACACGGATGGACCTTGAGGGCATTAGGCTAAGTGAAATAAGCAGAACAGAGTAAGACAAATACTGTATAGATCTCTTATATGTGAAATCTAAAAAACAAAACAAAAACCCAAGCTCATAAATACAGAGAACAGATTGGTGGTTTTAAGAGGTAGGGGGTGGGGGTGGGCAAGATGGATGAAGGTGGTCAAAATGTACAAACTTCCAGTTATAAAATAAATAAGTCATGGGGATGTAATATACAGCATGGTGACGATAGTTAACAATACTGTATTGCATATTTGATAGTTGCTAAGAGTAAATCTTGAAAGTTCTTATCACAAAAAAAACACTTTTTAATAGAAAAAACAAAACAAGTCCCCTGGGTGATTTTTAAGCACATTAAAGTTTGAGAAACACTGCTATAAAGGTCTAGGCTGCCTGTCCTCTCGTAGAGCTCAATGACATATATGTTATGAAATGTAGTAATCCAAAAGATATAAACTGACTGGTAGATCAAACATCGTATTAGGCTCAAAATATGATTTTTAAAATCAGAGCAATACTTTTATATGACTCATATTTGTTTTAAAATTCAGTTAGAATATGAAACTTCTGGGAACTTGTGCCTAGCATGCCTCCATTATTCATCATAATAAAATATTCAGCAAGTTCTTATTTACTTAACACTCTGAGTTATTATCTATAGAAACTGTGATAAACAGGACCCCTTGCCTTCCAGGGACTTAGAGTTGCAGTTGACTATCTGTCTTAGAACACAAAATAAACTCTTCAATTAAAAATAATAATAATGGGTTAATTAACATTGCCTCATTCTTCTTTTCTCCCCTTTCCCATTCCTCACCCCTCTCTCTACCTCCTATGTCTTACTTCCCTTAAATACTGAAATTGTTCTACTGCTTTCTTAGGAAAGTGGACTTCAAGATCCTTCAACATTGCTTAATCTCTCATTCATCCCTCTGGGGAGTGATTGAGAAAAGGAAAGCCCATGGAGTTTGCGAATTACCAACCTCATATAATAAAGGGCTACCGGTCTTAGCCCTTTCATTATAACTAATGTGCTAGTCTCCATCCCCATGGGAGAGCTTGGTTCTAATAATAACTACTTCAAGAATATAAAGAAATAAATTGAAATTTTGGAAAGAATGAATAGAGTCTAGGGAGACATGTCCCATAGCACTTAGGAAGTTTCTTAAGGGAAATCAGGAGCTGAAGAAAGCAAAAGTAAGTTTAAAATTACCTTCCAGACTGAATTCTCTGACAGTTTATTAGAGTCGGTTTCAAATGGCCATGTCTGGCTGTAATTTATGTTTTTGAAATGCATAAAATACTTAATGACAATATAAGATCTTCTCAATGAGAGATGTTTACTGAAAAGAATATTGTATATATTTTAAATTTTCTTAATACAACCTTAATAGTTCTAAGAAATCAGGAAAATGAAAAAAAACAGTTAAGTATAATGGGCTAGGAATTTTTTCTCTTTCATATTAAGTGGCTTTAAAAAGCAAGAATCCAATTGCTTTGTCTAGGGTCTCTCATCTCTCATTACTCTCCATTCTCTTCCCTTTCTTGTTGTCATTTTTCCTGACTGCACTACTTTATCTGCTTTCAAGATCTTTTGATGCCAAGTGGTACAGAGTTTCTTTTCATTATTCCTGAACTCTTAGTGGATATTTACACCGTCATTTGCAATGTGACATCAGTCAAACTTGAGACGCTGTGATCATCACAGCCACTGCAATAAAGTGTTGGTGCTTGGTCGAAAGAGGTAATAAATTAATTTGGTTCAACTGACCTGGGAGCATGAACAAATTTTAAGAAACTACTTTTCAGTTTAGGAAAAAGAAAAATCACAAGTTTAATGACTTCTATTGCTCTGCATATTTTATTTATTTATTTTTTTAGTTCAGGTAAGAGAAAAGCATTTGAACAGCATGAGTCAACAACTTTTTATCTGGAAATAAAAATCATTTTATGATGCAATGTCACCTTCTTTCTTTTTCACTGTTCATATTAGAGGGTATTGACTGCAAGAAAAAGCCTTCTGTAACCTCAATTCACTTCCTGATTAAGAATATTAGAAGCTGAATGTAATATTAAATAAAAAGCAGTTCAATTCTCATGTTTTATTGATGTAGCATCTGAGATATAGAGGAGTAAAGTTCCTCTCCCATAATCACACCACTGATTGTTGAATCAGGCCTAAGAATGCAAATGTCAGCTCCATACTATTTTGATCACACTAGGAACTAAATTATGACTTAAGTTTTTGCTTTATGTCTAGTTTCTTGTAAAAAGAGAATTGGGACAACACAAGGAAGATCAAATCCAACCCATTTTTCTGCCTTAGTGGATGAGATTTATATTTCTTTTTAGTAAATCTCTTGGGGAATGATGACAAACAGAATAAGTCATAAATTGCAGTTCAAAATTAAGGTACACAAGACCAAAATCAACTCTGGCCATGAAGCTGACCCTGATAAATGAGCAAATTCATCTTATTGATCAATAGGGGTCAGTAAGGCAAGGCCTAAGTCTTCATTTCAACATGAGGATTAACTTAGAAAGCATAAACCTGAACAGAATCAGAAGGATTCAGAAAGGACTGAGAAGGACCCTCAAGTTTACATTACTATAATGCCACTCACCAGATTTGATCTAAAAATGTTCTTCATTCAATAACTCTATAAAATAAAACCACAAACACAATTGACTTAGAGAGTAGACAGTTAATTCAATAATAACATAGCACTTCAAGGAGGAAAAAAAAACAAATAAAGCAAAAAGCAAGAACAAAAATATTCTGAAAGATCTCTCCTGCAAAATGAAACACTTAATTTATCAAGCAGGGAAACACAGGGGTTTACTTATGGCCTCTTATTGTGGATATTTTAGTGTAAAACAGATATGTGCCTCACTCAAAGTATTCACGATCCTAGGAAGGCAGGACTAACATACAGGATATGCTAGTCATTGTTTTTTCACACATTCTGCTTCATTTTCTGCTCTTCTCTAATTGTTCTGTGCCTTGGAAGGCTGCCCCATTCAAACTGCATCTCCCAGGCTCTCTTGGCTTCATTTTGAGTTCAAAGAGGAACATTAATTGGATATAAGTGAAGAGAAGAAAGGTTGGGGGATATCTCCTCCATTCCTTCCATGCTTCGGAGCCACATATTGGACAATTTCTGAATCCCAGCTCTCCCACTGGGCAGGCCCACTTCCAAGGTGCTAGTTATCACCAATTTTGGTAACACTTTTTCCAACTCTTGCCCTTCAGCTCTAGAGGTGATAAAAGCTTCACGCTGTTGCTCCTCCATGAATACCAACCATCCTTTGTTGTTTTTTTAAACAGCTTTATTAAAGTATAATGGTATATATTTAATGTATACAATCCGATGAGTTTGTACATACGCATATAGCCATGGAACCATCACCACAATCAAGGTAATAGACATACCTGTCATGTCTAAAAGTTTCCTTGCATCTCTTTGGGTTTTTTTGTTTTGTTTCATTTTATTTTGTGATAAGAAAACTTAACATGAGATCTAACCTCTTAACATATTTATAAGTGCACAATACCATACAGTTAACTACAGGCACTATTTTGTACAGCAGATCTCTAGAACTTATTCATCTTGCATAACTGAAAATTTACACCTGTTGAACTTCTCTTTTCCCTCTTCCCCCAGTCCTTAGCAACCATCATTCTATTCTCTGCTTCTATGAGTTTCACTACTTTAGATAGCCCATATAAGTGGAATGCAGTATTTGTCCCTTGGTGACTGGCTTATTTCACTTAACATAATATCCTCCAGGTCCATCTATGTTGTCCCAAATGGCAAGATTTCCTTCTTTTTTAAGCAGAATAATATTCCATTGTGAGACATATAGTTTTTCAGGCCTGAAGGGCCTGGACTCAAGCAAATCACAGCCCTGCCCTAAGATAACCACTATCTTCTACCCAGTTTGTGCCAAGTGTTGCAGTTTGAGGATGGCAACAAGGCAATAAGCGAGCTTTGTCTGGGGAAGGCTGACCAGCCTCTCACACAGGACTGGGAAGTGAAAAGACCTTGACAGGATCACCATGTTCCAGGATTATATACTGGGCTTTTAGGCTGTAGTACTTATTAGTTACTAAACTCAGAGGTTATTGGTTTTAGGATTCTGGCTCACAACTCTAAAATCATAAGAAATTTGGGAATGAAACACAAAAAATGAATTTATTGAGTTACATTTGTAAATATTGCTTTAAAATTGATTTCAGTTACTTATACATATTGATCAACACATTTTTCTCCCAGGAGACATATCTATTTGGGAAGCTACCTACAATGTATGGTACAGCATTCTTCTGGTGGCTGAGGTTTCCAATCTTTTATATCAAGTAAGGAGGTTTAGAGCATCCACAGAGTATATTTAACCAATTCATTTTAATCCTTTCATGTAGTAGATAAATAAAGTGAGAAACATATGGCATCTAGAACAGGTCTGTACACATAGTAGTAAGTCTACGAATATTTGTGGACGATATAGAAATGGGAATATTGAGCAAGGAGGATAAACTCTATGGGAAGAAGTTTCCATTAGACTTCAAATTATTTGAGTTGTGAGGACAAGGACAGAGGTGATGCTAAACTTAGAAATTCTCAAATCACCTCACAAAAAGCATGACCCTGTTTATTACAACGTATGTTAAAACTTGTTAAGAATTATTGCCTCAAATGATAGACAGTGAAAGGAGAGAGTAAAACAGAACACATATTTCCTGACTTTCAAATCAGGGATACATCCCTTAGATAACAAACCTCCAAGGTTTCTGAAGTTATTCTTTACTTGATACAAATCATATAGTGATGATCATTTTCAATGAGTAAATTGTTGCCAGAGAATTGAATACAACACAGCCTGCAAACTATCATTTTGAAAAGCACTTTTGGTATTTTAATTGTAATATTAGTTTCAATAAATTTGTTTGAATTTTTGTCAAAGTTTTAAAAATGAAGACTTCAACAATTTTAGGTAAGTGATGTTTTACAGTTGGGATAGAACACAAAGATTAACTGGTCTAACTCTCTTATTTAAGAGAGATTAAAACCTGAGCCCAGGAGTTGACTGTCTCAAGTATTGTAGCTTACATTTGTTTGTAGTGGAACCAGGACAGGAATCTAAGTCCCCTAAAGCTAGCTCAGTGCTCTCTTCTCTCTGATATAAATCAAACCCAATTTTCATGAAGAATATATGACTTGTTCTCATAAAACTAATTTATACAAAGGCACAGAGTCCTTTAAGTGGATAAAAGCCCATGCAATTTTTAACACTTCTGACATGTATACTATTATTTGCTCATTGGGATAAAATGTCTATCAATTCCCCTTTACCTTGGAATGGTTTCTCTTAAGGGAACTCAGGCAATTAAGAGTTAAAATCCTTTCTATTGAGAAAGTGATAAAGGAGTTTGAACAACTAAAAAAAATGCATGTTATGTGTCTCTTAGTAGGTCGTGACATAATTCTGTTAAAATTTCAAAGAATTGAAAGAAAGTAAAGGAGTACACGGAGAACTAGACACCTAAGTTATCTACCACAAAACAATTAGCAAAACTATCAACCGGAGTGTTGTGGAAAATAGCAAGTATACCTAATAAACTCATAAAACTGGCTAAAGAGATGTCTAGAAAGAGTAAAAAAAAATTCAAGTGACTTTTTTAAATGCCTCTGATAATATACAACAAGATAAAGATGAACTAAAGAAGGAATTGCTCAGTTTTAGAACAGAATGTAGACATAATACAGAGTGCCCAGGACAGCCTTTCCAGCCAAGAAAAGATTCAAAAGTAAACAATGTTTCAGAGCAAAGAAGAAAAACAGGCCAGTAAAATGCAGTATCAGGGTAAAGAAGTGATGAATGTAGCCATATGATCCTTTTTTTAGATCTCAGACAGATTTCAGAGCATTCCTAACTTTCTTTGCTAGGCAACCCACATCAGCCTCACAGGTGGCCCAAGGCAGATAAGGACTTGTCTTGGAAAGAAATGTGGGTGTGGCTTTTAATAGAGTGAACGCCCAATAAGAATCACAAGCAACCTGACAGAAAAAGAGAGAGAGAGAATTTGTGCTATTAGAAGCACCTTGAACTTAGACTAAAAGGGACAGAAACAGTTCAGAATAAGAATTCTTGGTATCCTCAACCTTGTGCACACAGGAAGCACACTAAGAAAGCTACTTAGCTACAAAAGTGGACTATTTATTTTAAGGAAGATAGGATGACTCAGAAGGCTGAACTAAGATACCAGAGGACCAACTGATGACCCAAGGAATGGGACTGGGCCCTAACCAAGGACCTGGAAGCATGTGCCCAGTTGAATTTTAGAATTACTGTGAATTATTCCTATTCTTGAATAGAACTGTCAATTAAGGCTATTGCATGCCTATCTCAATATTGTAAGTTAGGTAGGAGGAGGGCAGATAACCCATCTCTTTATTTCACAGGTCTTCTGATTCAGAGGGATAAAATTCGAGGAACTGTACCTGAAGAGTCTCTTCTGTGCCTAGACATAATGAAGATGACAAGGTCCCAGATGTTCATACATTGCCATAAAGGGATAAGACTTTGGTGGCCTTGGAAGGGGATGAATTATATTTTTTCATGTGAGAAGAATGTAAATATTATCTGTCCAGAGGACTGACCATGGCAGATCAGGGATGGCTGCAAATCCTTCACACTTCTTTCACTGAGAGATTCCTTTTTCTATCCCTTTGAACTTGGTCTGGCTTTGACCAATGAAATATCATAGAAGTGATGCAGAACCGATACTATATAATGGCCTTGGCCTAGACTTTAAGAGGACTGATGCTTTTACTATGGTCTCTTATAAACTTGAGTTGCTATGTAAGAAATCTAACTAGACTAGAAATCTGCCAGGCTAGCTATATGGAGTGGCTCTGGAAAAGGGGGGAGAGAAGGATGAGAACCAGCCCACATCCAGTAGCTCCAAATGACCCATCCCAGTCACTCTAGCTAATTCAGCTAATATAATGGAGAAGAAAGAAGCCTTGCTGTCCCTTGTCTGGATTCCAGTGCCTTAGAATTGTAAAACAAAATAATGATAAATCGTTAGTTTCAGCAACTAAGGTTTGATGTAGGTTGTTATGCAACAATGGATAACCAGAGCACACATATATGAATTAATAATGTGCAGAAGACGTGGCCTGCAAAGAACACACAATGTTCATTGAAGGTGAGAAATACTTCATAAAATATTATTTTCTACTTCCTATCATTGTCAAGCTCATTTATTGGAGTGCAATGGACATGATTCATGAGAAAAGATGTCTTGTCAACAATTTGATGAAATATAATTATTAATTTTAAAAAGAATTTTTAAAATGAAAGCCACGTCAAATGAACTTACACCATCAGATAGTATATTGGGTCAATTAATGAGGAAGCAGTAAATTCTTTTTTTTTTTTTTTTGTGAGGACGATCAGCCCTGAGCTAACATCCAATGCCAATCCTCCTCTCTTTTTTTTTGCTGAGGAAGATCAGCCCTGAGCTAACATCCATGCCCATCTTCCTCCACTTTATATGGGACACTGCCACAGCATGGCTTGACAAGCAGTGCTTCAGTGCGCGCCTGGGATCTGAATCTGTGAACCCCAGGCTGCCAAATCCCAGCACGCGCACTTAACCACTTGTGCCATCAGGCCGGCCCAGGAAGCAGTAAATTGTGATAATCTGGGTTATATTCAATTATATAATTTGGAATCACAGATCATGATACATTTGACTCATTTAATTATTATTTTTCAAGGAGAAAAGGGGACCCATATTGAGTTTCTGATTATATTTCACACCCGGCAGGTGGCTCTCAATCTTTCTTTGCCTGTTAGTATTATTGAATCACCCTATCCATCATTTGTTTTGATATTTTTTTTGTTTTTGTCTCTAAGCAGACAAATGTTTCTAGCCTATATGAATCAGCATTGCAATGTATTTCAAGTCACATAATTATATCTATACGTATGTATATACTTATATCCGTAATTACAACTGAGTGTCCAGATATATGCTAGAAAAGTCACAAAATGATATGTTATGGTCATGAACATTTATTTTAAAAAAAAGAGATTGGTATGGAGTTTTTTCCAAGCTGGTCTCAGCTCTGGAGACAGGCGGGATTGTGCTGAACATTCTGTTGTCTCTAAGCACCCACACGTGTAAGGCAACCGACACAATGAGAAGGAGCCTTGAGCAGAACAAACCGAGGAAACCGCTGCAGTCGCCCGGGCCATACTCGAAGCCTTCCCAGTCTGCCTGTTTCTCAGCACTCAGTTCCCGCCGCCCAGGCTGAGCTCTCCAAGGTAATGAGTTACGGTCGCCCTCCTCCCAGTGTGGAGTTCATGACCTCCCTTAAGGTGGACAACATAAACTACCGCACCTCACCCAAAACCCTGTGGCGTATCTTTGAGAAGTATGGGCGCATCGGCGACGTGTACATCCCGCGGGACCACTTCACTAAAGAGTCCCGTGGCTTTGCCTTTGTCCGCTTCTTCAACAAGCACCACGCCGAGGATGCCATGAATGCCCTAGACGGGATCAGGCTGCATGGCCGTGAAGTGCGGGTGCAGATGGCACGCTATGGTCGCCCCCACCGTGGCCGCTACTGGGGAACTCCTTGCAGGTATAAACGCCATAACCGCCGCCTAAGGCGTCAATGCCGTTCCAATAATAAGAGCCGATCCCCATCTCAGGGCAGATCTCGCTTTAGCCACGAGAAGTCTCCATCTCGCTCTTACGGTACATCTCCATCAACCTTTGGATCCAGATCTACTCCAAGATCCAAGTCCTCCTCCATGTCCAGATCTTTTTCACCAACCACGTCCGGGTCTACCTCCAGAAGCCTTCCACCAGAAAGGACGTCCAAGTCCACATCGCAATCCAATAATTCCTCCAAGTGTTCTGAAGAGGAAGGAGTGGTGCCCTATGAGGATAATGAATCATTAGCAACCAACCTAACCGAGGACTGCGGGGAGGGCTGGAGAGCAAAATACTGAGTTGATCAAAGAGTCCTTGGAACAGGACACTAACTATTAAAAAGGTTATTCTTTAACATGTTGTCTAACTTTTTACTTTTGTTTTAAGTTTTTCCTCAAGTAGTAATCTTCATTTTATACGGCATTTTGTTACTGTTAGTCAAATATCTTGTAAGTTAGTGAGGTGAACAACTTCCAATTATTATCGGTTTGGATATTTGAGGTAAAATTTCATTTTTCTTTATATACTGCTGACTTCTTGTCTGAAAGTAAACACATTGTTAATCTAATTTGTGGCCTCCTGACTTAAGAAAATGTGGGCAGCCTTTTCTTTTTGAGTAGTCAAAAACTGTCTAGTGACTGACTCATCAGTGCCATCATTCTTTTAAAAATAAAGACCTGTTAAGGTTGTTGTAAATTTATTTACAAGTGCCATTACATTCGGATCTAAGTGGTAATCTGGACCTGCATTTGTATAAAGACATTTCAGGTGAAACAAATTTATTTTTTAAAGAATTATTTATCAAACACAGTTCTAATCTCGTATGTACTTTTGTGCATTAGACCCCAGTTGTATAGCAATTGAGTAATGTTGGTTAGCTGTTAAGGTGATGTTTTGCAGTGCAGAATGCTTCACTATTTCATGTTTTCTCCTGATTGCTGCTATGTAAGGATGATGTGCTGTGCAGAAACAAATGGCTATCTAGTTTATTAAAAAGTCTGACAGTTGTACTTCCAGTGACCCAGGGCTTGCATATACATAACAGAGCATAAAGTGAGTACATCTAGCAGATGATACATACACTTTTATTTTTTCCTCTCATCCCCAAAGTGGTAAATCTGATCATCTCCATTTATAAACTTAAATATGAAAAATGTTAAGAAGCAAATGATTGGTAACTTTTTAAGTACTAATAACACGTTGTATCTTTTTGCTTATGCATATATTGTACCATAGCCACTTTCTGAAATTTAATTAAAACAATGTTCTGGTGTTTTAAAAATTCAAAATTAAAATGTGATTATATTCTCAATCATCAAATTGCAAAACAAAAAGATATTGAGGTCATCCATCTCAAATGTCTTATAAACAAAAATATCAAGGGGCCCGCCCAGCCCGTGGTGTAGCAGTTAAGTGCGAGTACTCCGCTGCTGGCGGCGGGGGTTTGGATCCTGGGCGCGCACGGATGCACCGCTTGTCAGGCCATGCTGTGGCGGCGTCCCACATAAAGTGCAGGATGATAGGCACAGATGTTAGCCCAGGGCCAGTCTTCCTCAGCAAAAAGAGGAGGATTGGCATGGATGTTAGCTCAGGGCTGATCTTCCTCACAAAGAAAAACCCAAAAAATCAAGACAACTGAGTACCAACATTCAGAGATCCAAGGTGTAAATATTTTAATTCAGCAAGCTAAAATTGAAGTGCTATACATCTGCTACTACCTCAAGGCTTTGATCTCCAAGCTTATCATGACCTTACCCTGTCTCTGCTCTGAATCTTCTTGAACTATCTTCTACGCCTCAAGTCTCCACTTCAACTTACTGGCTTTGAATTAGTGTTCTGGGAGACAGTTATTACTAGCTTGACTTTGGAATTTGGACCTGCCCTGATTCCCTTGCTTCTCTTTTAGTTCAGCATTGCTGGCACTAACTCTAACCCCACTAAACTTTTCCTGGTTACTTCATGGTTGCCAATCCAACACTCTGAGTCAGGCATTATATTCAAATCCCACTGCCCAAATCTCTTTGTTGAGCAACTGACTAAATCAAACTTTGAAAAATAGGTTCAACTTTTTCATATTAGAGTTTAAGAAACTGGAGTCTAGAGAGACTAAATGATTGGGCAAATAATGGATTAATGATTGGACTTCAACCTGGGTCTCTAAATTATCCACCCAATTCTCTTTCCTGTATATTGAATTACCTCAGGACATTGCCTTTAAATACTGAATTGAAATGATGTTTGGGAACATCAATTATGATGTTTGGGAACAAATTTTAAAAACAAGACTTTAAAGTAGACAATAACTGAAATGTTGTAGGAACTCAATGTTTGAGATGAAGTATATTCACATTGCAGAGGAAATTTCAAACCTTAAGTGAAATAAATGTATTACTAGTATTCAGAATCTACACTTAAGCCAATGGTTATTATTAACCTAACCAAACATCTGTTTAAACTTTTTAAACACACCACACATAAACATGCATGCGCACACACAAGCACACACCTACTCACACTAATTAAGATTTTGCTAAACTTAGGCATCCTAAAAATCCCACCAGGGAGCTAATTGGTCACATAACATTGTCTCACTATTTATTAAGGTATCAGTGAAAGACATTTTAGTTCCCACCAGGACCATTTTGTTTTTTAATATAAACCAAATGTTCAGTGCTACCTTACTTCAGGATATTTTCTCTTCGTTTGAGAATTAAATGAGTATTATTGGGCCAAGGTATCAGAATACATTGTATAATATATGAAACACAGAAATAGGGACATATTGAAAAGATATCATGGTACAAGGAAGTAGGAAATTTAACTAACAGAATTAACATTATATGCCATAACCACATTTAATTCATAATCAAATGAAAATGATTGTTCATTTCTTTTCAACTTAATTATACACCATTTCAGTACCTAATAAATACTTCTTAAACAAATAAATGATTGACAGAAAAATCTGTTTTTTTTCATAAAAGACTAAACTCAATTAAACTAAAATTATATAAACATGTTAACTTTATGGAATGGACAATAGAAAATAAGTTGTACATGCAAAATTTATTAAAAATTACTTTTTGACATCTGATTAGATCACCCATCATATCATTCTCCTGTTGCAACTATTAGGATTCTTTCAATTGTAAGTGACAAAATCCTTCACAAGCTTACATTAAAAAAATGAAACACATTGGTTTACAGATCTAAAAATCCTAAGGTACATCTAGCTTTAGGTATTTCTCAATTTTTTTCTCAGAGATCTGCTCTTTCTCCTTCTTTGTCTTCCTCTGTCTCTTTATGGTGATTTTCCTCATTCTCAGATATACAAAATAGCCACAAGCATCTTTAGGTTCACATCTTACCAGCTTAGCAACCACAGTGGAAAATAATTGCTCATTTTCAGTAGTTCAGGCTAACTTCTCAGATTTAAACCTTAATTGCACTTTTGGTCACATGCCCATTATTAAACCAATTACCATAACCGGCGATTTGAGATATGCTGATTGGACATGGCTACATCATGTGTCCTTTCCTTTAGCCATGGCAGTGAATTCAGCCACACCTAAACCAACTGGACTAAGACCGGAAAACGAGTTCCCCCCCCAGGAAAATCAGGGTGCTGTTATCATAAGAACGTTAAGAGGACACAAAGCAGGCAAAAACAAAATCCACTGCTTGTTCTCAAAAGATAACAAATCATCTTAATCAGTGTCCTATTTGTTACAGAAAAAAAAATCAAAACTCAATTTATAGTCTGCGTCAATTATTCTTTCTGGGATTAATTTCACAACATTTTCACCCCAATCCCAAAATTGTAGTCACAGTTGCCCAAACAAGCCAAGGTCTTTCAAGTCTATTCCTTCTGTCTGACATAGTCTCTCTTCACTAACATGTACTCAACTGTCACTTTCCATCTGTAGAAACTCATAATTATATTTATTTTTTAAAATTTTTTGTTTATTGCAGTAACATTGGTTTATAACATTGTATAAATTTCAGGTGTACATCATTATACTTCTATTTCTGCATAGATTACATCATGTTCACCACCCAAATACTAATTACAACCCATCACCACACACATGTGCCGAATTATCCCTTTCGCCCTCCTCCCTCCCCCCTTCCCCTCTGGTAACCACCAATCCAATCTCTGTCTCTATGTGTTTGTTTATTGTTGTTATTATCTACTACTTAATGAAGGAAATCATACAGTATGTGACCTTCTCCCTCTGACTTGTTTCACTTTGCATAATACCCTCAATGTCCATCCATGTTGTCACAAATGGCTGGATTTCATTGTTTCTTATGGCTGAGTAGTATTCCATTGTGTATATATACCACATCTTCTTTATCCATTCGTAATTATGTTTAAAGACTCAGATGTCATATCTGAATTGTAATGTAATAGCTATATGAAACATTTCCCAACTCCCATTAAATAACTTTCACACAGTTCTCTGTACTTACACAATATTACATATATAAATCTATTATAGCATATAATATATTGTATTTTGATAGTTTCTATGTGATATTTCCCTCATGTGGAGTGTGAATTATTTGTGAGTACAGACTGCTGCAACATTTGATGTATCTCTAGTGGCTAGGACAGTAACTGACTCAGTTTACATTGGATAGATTAATTACCAAATAAGTCAAATTGAATAATGTCTCATATTCAGTAGCCAAATTTTGTCTTTACATGAACAACTTGAATTCCAAAACAAGTGTTAAGTGGGGCTGGTAATATTAATGAATCCAGAAACTCTTAGAGGTCTCCTTTAGATAGCATTGCAAATTAACATTATTTTCACCAAACCATCTTGGCTGCACTAACACACATGGAACAAAATCAGCAGTCAGCACTCATTACAGTAGGCAAAATAACTATTACGGATCTGTTTAAAAAGTGCTGTGATGTTTTGGCTAGTTTTTTTTTTTTTTTTTGGTGAGGAAGACCGGCCCTGAGCTAACATCTGTGGCCAATCTTCCTCTTTTTGCTGAGGAAGATTGGCCCTGAGCTAATATCTGTGCCCATCTTCCTCTATTTTGTATGTGGGATGCCGCCAAAGCATGGCTTGATGAGCAGTGCGTCTGTCCTGGCCTGGGATTCAAACCTACGAACCCTGGGCCACCAAAGCGGAGCACCGGAAATTAACCACTACGCCACTGGGCTGGCCCCTCTGGCAAGTTTTAAGTAATATTTATAATATTCATGAGAAAGGAAGACGAAAATGAAGCTAGATGCATTTGTGAGAATTCCTTAAGCAAGTCTTTGGGTGAGCAGAAAACCTGCCAAAGTTTGTTTTTTGTTTGTTTGTTTATTTTAACAGAAGCTTGAGGGATTGCATAATGCAAGATGAAGCCATTAAGAACATTGGACAGCTCATTTTGAATCAAGACCTGATCAAAGAGACAGTGAGGAAAAAAAAAAGAGTTAAAAGGGAGAGGACCCAACTAAAGAGATTCAGCTACCACCCTGGTGAACTACCAAAAATTGTGGGCTTTCTTAGTGTCTATGATTTAAGGAATTCCTGAGGAAAAAATACAGAAGTCCCTGGGCACCTGAAAATGAGAATCAATGCATTTAACTAGGATGACTTTGGCATGGCATTTTGAAGATTAGTTATGTAATGTAACTAGCTGCATATGGGTTCTGTAATTTAACATAGAAACAACTAGAGCATATCAGAGCCTGAAAAGCCTCCTGAAAGCCAGAGAATAGGCTCATGCGGGTGGAAGGAGGTGAAGGCCAGTGCTTGGTACACAACGATCCCTCAGTATTTGCTGATTTTGTATGAAATGGAACCTAACTCAAATCCAGTCGCTACTTGGTAACCACGGGGAAGATAATGGATGCCTAGGAAACCGTGCCTGCCAAGCGCTAGAACAGAGAATCTCTATTAATAGAACAGAGACCCGACTCACCAGAAGCTGCAGAACCGCGGAAGGGGAGGCGAGAGGAAGCTAGGTGGAGGCGAGTCTGAACCAGTCAGATCCTGACATTCTGACTGCAGCAGAAAGTGAAGAAAACTAAAATCCAGTTACTGTATTTCAATACCATATCGTAAAAGTCACATAATTTTCCACTTGTTCATCAAGATGGAAAACTCAGAGTCCGACGATAAAGGAGATGGATCTGCCGCCCAGCGCAGAAGTCAGATGGACCGGTTGGTTCCGGAAGAAGATTTCTATCGATTTGTAAATAACCTGAGTGAAGACGGTTACAAACTTATGAGGCATAACAATTTGCTAGGCACTCCAGGTGAAAATACAGAAGAAGAGTTGCTGAGAAGACTTCAGCTAATTAAAGAAAACCCACCACAAAACTCAGATGAAAATACAGGTACATTTTACTTTTGGGGGAAATAGAATGGGATGAGTAAGGAACTTCATAATAGTAAATGTCAGCCAAAGATTATACAGAAGCAGCACAAATTAATTTGGTGCTAAGTAACTTCTCATAAAAACGAACTGGCATTTACTTGATTTTTGGTGAGAATGTCAAGTTATGTTTTTTTCACATTTGGGTTGTTTGAATTGGGAAACAGTGTGAAATAGCCTATTGATATTTTTCTTGGTTTTCCACGTCAGTTGAAAGTTCCTCCTACTTCTTGAATTATTTCTTCTATATAGACATGTGACTTCCTCACCAGCAATAAGAAATATTTCATGCTCTAATCAAGTGGTTCTCAATTGGGGGCAATTTTGCTCTCCTCTCCACCTCCAAGGGACATTTGACAATGTCTGGAGATATTTTTTGGCTGTTACAGGTAGGGGGTAGGTGTTACTGGCATCTGGTAGGCAGAGGCCAGGGATGCTGCCAAACATCCCACAATGCACAGGATAACTCCCCAAAACAAAGAATTGTCCAGTGCCAAAATGTCAATAGTGCTAAGATTGAGACACTCTGCTCTAACTTCAGGTCTGGTGATTCTCTCCCAGTGTGAAGTAGAGAATTTTACTATCTAATGAAGATAATAGTAAACATAGTGTGTGTGTGTGTGTGTGTATATATATATATATTTATATACACATATTTATATATATAAATATGTATTATAGTAAATTTATGTAATATATAGTAAAAACTATAATAGTTTGGTTCTTGAATATGGCCTTATATGTTCTGTGCTAGGTTCAGTTTATTCATTTGATCTGACCTTCAATTTCATGTCAATTCAAAATCTTGGTGACATCAAGAAGTATTCAAATACTTTTAAACCTATAAACCTTGTTTATATTTGGACAATGTCTACAATAGTCTTGTATTTCAAAACAACTTTATGTATTATCAAAAGCACTTAAGAGCCTAGAAGAAGTAATGTTGTAGACTAATGAGAATTAGACAATAATGTAAATTGAACTAAAATACTAGCACTGTACCTTAATTATTTAATTGCATTAGTGTTTTGACAGTGGAAAATGTTGTCTGGAAAACTGTTGTTGACTGAAAAAAAATGTTGTCTCTTAACATCCCTCCCACAGTGGTATACAAGACTGTGTATATGCTGAAATATAGAAAATAGACTTTCTCTCTTTTAAAAAAAACATTTCTCTAAATTTACCTAGGATTAGCTCACTTTTTTCAGATGGAATGGAAACTTTCCTGCCTTTACTGGTAAATCTAGACATGTAGTTTATAAAATATTAACTCTATTAATGTGAAATCTGTTTAAAACATCTGACTATTTAAGTTCATATTGTTTGTTTTTGAAACAAAGTTTTGAGTGCTATTTTATAGTAGTTCTTTCTGCACCCCCCCTCGCCACCTTTTTGTTAACAGGTGGAGGAAACTCTTTGGATAATGTGTCTAGTGGTGACTGTATAAAAGACTGGCTCAAGTCTTTCAGACCAACTGAAAATGTGACAAGTGGACAAAGAGAAAGCCAGTCTTGGAGAGAAGTAAGCCAGATTAATCCAAACAGTGACAATTTCAGATTCAGTTCAGAAATAAATTTTAACCTTAATAATGGGATCCCAAATCCAGAGAATGAATATGTACCATATACAAGACCTGCCAGACGAAAAAACATGGAAGACAGCCAAAGGCAAGTGGAAAATCCACAATCTGAATCAACATTTACAAGACCATCTAGATCAGAAAGAAGTACAACTGAAGCATTAATGGAAGTCCCACCTACCAGAGGTCAGCGAAGAGCAAGAAGCAGGAGCCCAGACCATTGGAGACCCAGAGCAAGAACTGAACATTGGTCCCCTCCAAAATCACTGGCTGAAATTTTACAAAGATGTCATCATAGTATATCATCTCAGACTTTTGAGCAGCCTCTGGTAAATGAGACTGAGAGATTTTCTAGAACTCAGCACCAAGAAACACTGAGACAGAAAATAACTGGACTTGAATTGCAAAATAGGAGTCTTTTTGCAACTTCTGGAACAAGGAATGCCATTCAAGGAGAATGTTCTCCAGACACAGCCAGCATGAATGGTGAATCCTGGGGATTGAGACAGATAAATTCAACCATACTCTTCGATCTTGAAGTAGGACAAGTTCATGCAGGAGCATATTCTCAGAGAAACAGTACAGCCAGTAGAATTCAATTAACATCTGAGACATCAAACAATACTGTCACTTTAGAAAGTGAACAAGGAGGACTTAGGCATATGTTTGCACATTCTGAGCAGGCAGATGTGAGAGCTTATGTCAATACCATCAGGATTCCCGTTCGTAGAATTCCAAACACTGGTTTTAATGATACAACATCTGTTGCAATTCAGAGCACATTAAGTCAGACGATGACAGGATTTAGTCACTCAAGTAACCTTATGGACAGTGACAGTGATTTAGAGCCTAGTGTCTCACCCTCAAGTCAAAACATGGAAAGGGCAGAGTCACCAAATGGAGGAGATGGTTCTGATGGTGGTAGTAGTTCTGATTCTAATTCATATCCTAGCTGTGACTCCCATTCAAGTTCCACACTGATTTTTAGTCCAAGCTCCAGTTACATGTCTAGTTCAAATTCTAGTCCCATTTCCAGTTCCAGTTCCAGTGACGAAAATTCAGAAATTAGCTCATTGATGTTTGAAGGCAGTGATACAAGAAGCACATCATCAGGCTCACCATCAGAGACCAGGCAAGAGAGTACACGTATGACTCCAACAATATTTAATGAAAGTGACTCTTGGTCCTCCCTTAGTCTGGACTGGTTTTTTCGCTTAAGTCAAGATGAGTACCAACCTAAAGCACTCACCAAAGCACAGATTGACAACTTGGCTTTAAGATCTTTTTGTGAAAATGATGCATTAAGATCCTGTAGCATTTGCATTACAGAGTACACAGAAGGCAACAAGCTATGCATCCTACCTTGCTCCCATGACTATCATGTCCACTGCATCAGTCGCTGGCTGTTTGAGAACTCTACCTGTCCTATTTGTCGCAGGGAAGTAGTAGATTCTGGTGAGAGAGAAAATTCTACTTAAGATCTGAATTCTCGGCTATATGAACTGTTGTAGTGATGGACAAACTGTTGTCTGCCACCTGCCTCATGTCCACTTTTGGAGGGATGTTTAAATATAACAACTTGAATCTCACTAAATCTGAATCTAAATGTAACAATCTGAACTGAATCATTGGTTCCTGAAGGAATTATTGGACGTTCCTGATTCCATGAGAGAAATGTCTTAATATGATATAATCAATCCAGATAGATTCTAAGAGTCTTATTTAGTCGGGTAAATCCCAGACATCTCATAACCCTGTCTTATCTTGGATGTGCATGCAAAGAAACAGGAACCCAACTAAAACAATAAAGAAGCGATTTAAGAATTTATTAGAGTCACTCAAATAAAGAAGTCATGTTACATTCATAGAATGCTCTGTGTAAAATGCTTTGAAAACCTTCTCTTCCTATCTACCTCCCCAGCAGTTTACTCTATCCCCTAACACTACCTTAAAGTTTCTCCCATTCCCACTAGCAATGTATCAGTCAGGGTTCTGGCCAAAAATTGATGGCACACTTGAAAAGGGTGATGGAATAGCATTTAATGAAGAAACTACTTACTAAAGTGTGTAAAGAATGAAGGGAGGGCCAGCCCCGTGGCTTAGCAGTTAAGTGTGCGCGCTCCACTACTGGCGGCCCGGGTTTGGAGCCCAGGCGTGCACCGACGCACCGCTTCTCTGGCCATGCTGAGGCCGCTTCCCACATACAGCAACTAGAAGGATGTGCAACTATGACATACAACTATATACTGGGGCTTTGGGGAAAAAAGGAGGAGGATTGGCAATAGATGTTAGCTCAGAGCCGGTCTTCCTCAGCAAAAAGAGGAGGATGAGCATGGATGTTAGCTCAGGGCTGATCTTCCTCACAAAAAAAAAAAAAGAAGAATGAAGGGAAACCAAGAGATGATGAAGTACCCTGAAGCTAGCAATTATGATAAACCAGTATTATCACCATTAGGCTTGAAGGAGCATAGAGAAGAAGTAGTTCCTGCAACTCAGAATATCCTACAGTTGTAGTAGAAGGCCACCTAATAAGAGCTGTGACCTTAGATAGACAAATGGTAGACACTGGCAACCTAAAGCTTGGAGAGGATCATGGAAATAATTACTCTTATCTTTCTTTCCTCCTGACTTCTAATCTCCTGTTGGTAGTTCACATTAGCCAAACCCAACCTGAAGACACAGTGCAAGAGAGACTGGTTGATGAAGCTGACAAAGGTCAGCTTCCTGGAATCACAGAGCAGGGTAGAGAAGGATGGCGAGTGGATCAGAGACCATCTACCACAACCAACATTCCCAACTCTCTTCAAACCCAGTCTGTGTGTGGTTTCTTGCCTCTTCCTCTTGCCCTCCATTCCGCTATTTGACTTGGCTCTTTAACAACACTCTTAATTTTCTTTTCTTCTACTCAGATCTTATATGATAAAGGAGAGAACAAGTAGATTTCATCTTTAGAAGTGATGAGATGACAAACTCTTAGAACTTAACTTTCTCTTAAAACACGTCACATTTTGGTTTGCTGTAATGTAAACAACTAAGGAAAAAGGGCGGTATAGGTATTTCTTTAATTTTTGGTTCATAAGTATATTCAAGTCTTAATTTCCTTTTATATATAATTTTAGTTCATATAATTATTTTTTAAAACAGATCCTTATTTCTTATGAATGGTTTTATGGTTTATATATGGCTCTTCATCTTTGTGTGAATGATCCAAAGCACACAACTGCTGCTTGGAGCCTCCCCAGTCCCAATCTGAAAGCATTAAAGGTAAAACCTGAGTTCAAAAACATGCCTATCTAATTCAATTCTAATTGTCCCCAGTAAAAGTATCACCCAAAACTATGACTATTTAAAATCAAATTTTACGTTATTCTTCCTTTCCGATCCAAACATAGTGAAGGCTTTTTCCCCTAATTTAGCCTGAAAACCCTTTTTTTGTTTTTTTTTGGTAACATTGGCCAGTCCAGTAAATTTTGCTTAAAGTTTTCATTCCTGGTTTAGGTGAGAGTATGTTGTATTATAACCGAAAACAATAGTCATAAATGTTGTGCAACGTGCAACCTATATTAGTGTGTTATATATACATATACACCTATATACAGTGTTAAGTATTAATCTGCTCTAAAGATTTAAAGTCGGAATCATCACTGACCTTTATTTTCTATGTGAATTGCTGGCAGCCACAGTAATTGCACTGAACTATAAAATATAAATGGGGAGTGGTGGTGAAGTCTTTTAATACATCTTTGAGCTAGCATATTTTTCACACAGAAGATACTTGCATGGCCAGAAATGAAGACTTAGATGAAACCTCTGAAATTCACATTAAATTCTGAAAGTTGATTGAATGTTCTGATTTTTATTATTTCTGATACCAGATCTACTTCATTTAAAGTAAGTAGAATAATTTTAACAGTACTTGGGTTTCTTGCTATCTTAACAGGTTCTGACCTTCCAAAGGATGATAATGGCCTAATTAATGCTTCAGTATATTCACACAGGCCTTCTGTGGGAGACAGAATTCTAAGATGACCCCCAATGACTCTTGTAGGAGCCCCTCCCCTTGAGTACGTGACCTGTGAATGTGATGGAATATCATTCCCATTATTAGGTTACGATATATGCCACAGTTGATTGGGAGATTATTCAGAGTGGGCCTGACCTAATCAAGTGAGCCCTTACAAGGCACAGAGAGCACTTCCAGTCCAGATAAGATTGTTTATACTCCTATCTCCCTGCTACCCATCTATAAGCACAACTATATATCCTGGAAATAATATGAGACAATCAAAGGAGAACTCTGAAAGGTCTAAAGAAGAAGGTGAATTGGCTAGGGGCCCTTGGAATGGATGAACGACTTTGTAGTAGGGCATCTTATGACCACCTCCCAACAGAGAAAGGTGACCCAGGCCTAGCATTTCCTAAGTCCCAACTTAGTAACAGGAAGTGGCTCAAATAGGCTCTTTCTCCACTAGATCAAATGAGAGTCCCACTGAAAACACCAGCTGAGCCTGCAGAAGCTGCAGGGAGGAATAATTGGAAGCCCTGCTGATAATAAGTGACCCAGGAAAGTGCTCTCCTTCCCCATTGGGCCTGAGACCCCCTCCCATTCCCCACCCAGACATACTGGTGGCCAAGGATACCAGCAAAAGTAGTCCCACCTGGAAAATGCTCTCCTCCTCAGCTGGGCCTGAAGCTCCTCTCCCCTACCCAGAAAAACCAGGCAACTTGCTGGTACCAGCAACAAAGATCCCACCACAAAAAGCTCTCAACCTGGTAAGCACCTTCCATCTATTACAGTCAGGGAAGATCCTGCCACAAGTGCCTGGCCCAGGAAGTGTCTTCATCCAAGTGGACGAGAGATTCCCTTCCCCCACCCAGAAGCACCAGGTGCCCTAGCCTGGGAAACCTTCTTCTGCCCCCTTAAGCAGCATGAGCAGAGCCAATGGTAACCCCACCTGCACAGGATAAATAAAACAAACCAAAATAGTGCCACAAAGGTTCTGAAAATTACATTGTCATGGAACCACGGTCCACAAAAGTAGAGGAGGAACCATATGCCAAACCTAAACAGAGTGAATGCCCACTAAAATTAAAAAAAAAAAAAAAAAAAAAACCTTTAAAAGTATCCTAACATAATAGTCAAAATGTCCCATAGGCAATAAAATATCACCCATCATGCCAAGAACCAGATACCTTGAATGAAAAAGGACAAATGATGCCAGCCCCAAGATGAAGTAGACATTAAATTATCTGACAAGGGTTTTAATGCTGATTTCAGGCCTTTAAGACCTTGAACAGAGAACCCAGTCATTGCATGCCAGTATTCTGACCTACAGAACTGTGAGCTAATAAATGGATGTAGCTTTAAGCCATTACATTTGTGCTAATTTCTTATGCAGCAACAGAAAACTAATACAACTTCTCATCTAGGATCCATCCTGTGCCCAGAAAAATATTATAACTCTTAGCCAAGTAAATGGCTCAATGTCTTGGTTCTAGGCCTACTATGACCTTATTGTATTTTTAGTCCTGCAGAAAATGTAATTCTTGACCTTTAAGCACCATTTGCCCCTAGAATGGAATCTCTAATTCCTGCTATTGAAACTCCAAGACGAGAATAACCTTCCAGTTTGAACAACCACTAACATCTTATTACTATAACTTTACTTGACATCAACCTATAGCATTCTACCAGTGTATGCTGCTTAAATCATAACCCCAATAAAATACTCTGACTCTAAAACTATGTAGCCACTTATTTTTGTCTCAAATTTCTAAGTATTATATTAATCTCCCAAATCACATTCCTCTATATCTGCTCTGCCAAATATCAGAAGTTGGGAAGATTTGTACCTTAATCTTCCAAACTCCACCTGATATCTGTTGTTTACATTACAATGTAAACAATTTAAATCCATAGCATCAATCATACTTGTGATTGTGAGCATAAATATTTCCATTTTAACAATTTTCTCCATATTTTCTTTCCTTTATTTTTTTAATTTACTTATTCTGGCCTAATTCCAAAAAAATAAACCTTATATGAATAATAAATTCTTTTTGAAAGCAGTTATAACCAATTGATAGGTCTTTGATAGCAAAATAAAATGTATCTTTTTTGGCTAACCATAAATATAAGTTGTGCTGTCAATTTTGCATGTGTCTATCCAGTTTCCCCAACACAATTTGTTGAAGAGACTTTCATTTCTCCATTGGATGCTCTTGGCTCCTTTGTTGAAAATTAGCTGTCCATAGATGTGTGGGTTTATTTCTGGGCTTTCGATTCTACTCCATTGATCTGTGTGTCTGTTTTTGTGCCAGTACCATGCTGTTTTGGTTACTATAGCATGTATATATATGGAAATCAGGGAGCGTGATACCTCCAGCTTTGTACTTTTCTCTCAGGATTCCTTTAGCTATTTGGGGTCTTTTGTTGTTCTCCATAAATTTTAGGGTTCCTTGTTCTATTTCTGTGAAAAATGTTGTTGGAACTTTGATAGGGATTGCAATGAATCTATAGACTGCTTTAGGAAGTATGGACATCTTAACTATGTTAATTCTTCTAATCCAAGAGCACAGACTATCTTTCCATTTCTTTGTGTCCTCTTCAATTTGTTTCAGCAATGTTTTATAGTTTTCAGTGTACAGATGTTTCACCTCTTTGGTTAAGTTTATTCCTAGGTATTTTATTCTTTTTGTTGCAATTGTAAATGGGATTGTATTCTTAACTTCTTTTTCTGCTACTTCATTGTTAGTGTATAGAAATGCAACTGACTTTTGTATGCTGATTTTGTATCCTGCAACTTTACCGTATTCGTTTATTACTTCTAAAAGCTTTTTGGGGGATTCTTTAGGGGTTTCTATATATAAAATCATGTCATCTGCAAATAGTGACAGTTTCACTTCTTCCTTTCCAATTTGGATCCCTTTTATTTCTTTGTCTTGCCTGATTGCTCTGGCTAGGACTTCCAGTACTATGTTAAATAGCAGTGGTGAGAGTGGGCATCCTTGTCTGGTTCCTGTTCTTAGAGGGATAGCTTTCAGTTTTTCACCATTGAGGATGATATTAGCTGTGGGTTTGACATATATGGCCTTTATTATGTTGAGCTACTTTCCTTCTATACACATTTTATTCAGAGTTTTTATCATAAATGGATGCTGTATCTTAAATGCTTTCACTGCATCTATTGAGATGATCATGTGATTTTTACTCTTCATTTTATTAATGTGGTGTATCACGTTGATTGATTTGTGAATGTTGAACCATCCTTGCTTCCCTGGAATAAATCCCACCTGATCATGGTGTAAAATCTTTTTTTTCTTTTAAAGATTTTGTTTATTTATTTATTTTCCCCCCAAAGCCCTAGTAGGTAGTTGTACGTCATAGCTGCACATCCCCCAAGCCGCCGCATGTGGGACGCAGCCCCAGCATGGCCGGAGAAGCAGTGTATCGGTGCGCGCCCGGGATCCGAACCCGGGCCGCCAGCAGCAGAGCGCGCGCACCCAACCGCTAAGCCACGGGGCCGGCCCTCATGCTGTAAAATCTTTTTGATGTATTGTTGTACACGATTTGCTAGTATTTTGTTGAGGATTTTTGCATTGATGGTCATCAGTGACATTGGCCTGTAATTTTCTTTTTTGTGTTGTCCTTGTCTGGTTTTGATGTCAGTGTAATGTCGGCTTCGTAGAATGAGTTAGGGAGCTTCCCGCCCTCCTCAATTTTTTGGAAGATTTTGAGAAGGACAGGTACTAATTCTTCTTTGAATGTTTGGTAGAATTCACCAGAGAAGCCGTCTGGTATTGGACTTTTATTTTTGGGAAGGTTTTTGATTACTGTTTCGATCTCCTTACTGGTGATTGGTCTATTCAAATTCTCTATTTCTTCTTGATCCAGTTTTGGAAGGTTGTATGAGTCTAAGAATTTGTCTATTTCATCCAGATTCTCAAATTTGTTGGCATATAGCTTTTCATAGTATTCTCCTATAATCTTTTGTATTACTGAGGTATCCGTTGTAATTTCTCCTCTTTCATTTCGGATTTTACTTATTGGAGCCTTCTCTCTTTTTTTCTTGGTGAGTCTAGCTAAAGGTTTGTCAATTTTGTTTATCTTTTCAAAGAACCAGCTCTTGGTTTTATTAATTTTTTCTGGTTTTTTTAATCTCTATTTCATTTATTTCTGCTCTGATTTTTATTATTTCCCTTCTTCTACTGATTTGGGGTTTTGTTTGTTCTTCTTTTGCCAGTTCCTTCAGGTGCATTGTTAGATTGTTTATTTGAGATTTTTCTCGTTTGTTGAGATAGGCCTGTATTGCTATAAACTTCCCTCTTAGAACCGCTTTTGCTGTATCCCATAAATTTTGGCATGTCGTATTTTCATTTTCATTTGTCTCCAGGTCTTTTTTGATTTCTCTTTTGATTTCTTCATTGACGCAATCGTTGTTCAGTAGCATTTTGTTTAATCTCCACATATTTGTGGCTTTTCTGATTTTCTTCCTATAGTTGATTTCTAGCTTCACACTGTAGTGGTCAGAAAAGATGCTTGGTATTATTTCAATCAGCTTAAATTTATGGAGACTTGTTTTGTGGCCTAATATGTGGTCAATCATGGAGAATGTTCCATATGCATTTGCAAAGAATGTGTATTCTTTGGTTTTTGGATGGAATGTTCTGTATATATCTACTAGGTCCATCTGTTCTAGTGTGTCATTTAAGGCCAATGTTTCCTTATTGATCTTCTGTTTGGATGATCTATCCATTGGTGTAAGTGAAGTGTCAAAGTCCCCTACTATTATTGTGTTACTGTCTATTTCTCTTTTCATGTCTGTTAATAACTGCTTTATGTATTTAGGTGCTTCTACATTGGGTGCATAGATATTTACAAGTGTTATATCCTCTTGTTGGATTGTTCCCTTGATCATTATGTAGTGCCCTTCTTTGTCTCTTTTTACAGTTTTTGTTTTAAAGTCTATTTTGTCTGATATGATTATTGCTACCCCAGCTTTCTTTTCATTGTCTTTTCATGTAGTATCTTTTTCCATCCCTTCACTTTCAGTTTGTGAGTGTCTTTAGGTCTGAAGTGTGTCTCTTGTATGCAGCATATATATGGGTCTTGTTTTTTTTATACAATCAGCCACCCTATGCCTTTTAATTGGAGCATTTAGTCCATTGACGTTTAAAGTAGCTATTGATAAGTATGTACTTAATGCCATTTTTTAACTTTTTTCTCGGTGTTTTAGTAGTCTTTCTCTGATCCTTTCTTCTTCTCTTGCTCTTTTCCCTTGTGGTTTGATAGCTTTCTTTAGTATTATGTTTGGGTTCCTTTCTCTTAGTTTTTTGTGTATTTATTATAGGTTTCTGGTTTGTGATTACCATGGGGTCCATATACAGTAACCTATGTATATAGGAACCAGTATTAAATTGATGTCTCTTTAGTTTGACCTCTCTGTGAAAGCTCTACTCTTTAACTCCCCTCCTCCCACATTTTATGTTTTTGATATTGTATCTAAACTCTTTTTTGTGCATTTGTATCCATTACCCTCTTATCATGGAAATAGATACTTTTCCCTATTCGTGGTCTTCTCTTTTCCCCTTAAATAAGTCCCTTTAGCATTTCTTGTAGGACTGGTTTCTTGGTGACAAACTCCTTTAATGTTTGCTTGTCTAGGAAACTTTTAATCTCTCCTTCCATTTTGAATGATAACCTTGCCGGGTAGAGTATTCTTAGCTGTAGGTGTTTTCCTTTCAGCACTTTAAGCATATAGTGCCACTCCCTTCTAGCCTGTAAGGTTTCTGCTGAGAAGTCAGCTGATAACCTTATGGGGTTTCCTTTGTGTGTAACTTTTCTTTCTCTTGCAGCTTTTAGGATTCTCTCTTTATCTTTAATTCTGGACATTTTAATTATGATATGTCTTGGTGTGGGCCTCTTTGGGTTTATCTTGTTTGGTGCTCTCTGTGATTCCTGTACCTGGATGTCTATTTCCTTCCTTAGGTTAGGGAAGTTTTCATCTATTATTTCTTCAAATAGAATCTCTGCCCCTTTGTCTTGCTCTTCTCCTTCTGTTTGATCTTGTCCAAGACGTCCCTTATACTGTCCTCACTCTTTTTAATTCTTTTTTCTTTCACCTGTTCTGCTTGAGTGATTTCTTCTAGTCTTTCATCCAGCTCCCAGATCTGTTCTTCTGTAACCTCTACTCTGCTTTTGAGTCCCTCTAGTGAATTTTTCATTGTCAATATTGTGTTCTTCATTTCTGATTGGTTCTTTTTTATAACTTCCATTTCTTTGTTGACATTCTCACTGAGTTCATCCATTCTTCTCCCCAGATCAGTGAGCATCCTTACCACTCTTTGTTTGAACTCTCTGTTGGGTAGGTTGCTCATTTCTCTTTCACTTAGTTCCTTTTCTGGGGTTTTGTCTTATTCCCTTACTTGGAATGTATTCCTGCTATAAGGCTCCAGCCTTTAAGTCTCTTCTCAGCTCTCTGAGAATTGCAGCTGGGTGGGGTTGGCCTCAGGTATGGGAGCAGCTAATTGTTTCAGGCTTTGGAAGGTGGGGTAAACCCCCTATGTGGGTCTTTGAGAAGCACAAGTCTTCTGCAGCTGGCTAGCCCCCCCCCCACAGGTCCACACACACAGTCAACTCAGTCTTGCTCCATGTGCACACCCCAACCTCCTGAAGTGGACACAGTCTCTCCAAGGCTGGAGCCCCACACATTCCACCACCGCCCCACACTCTCCACCCACTCCTTGGACCCCTTGCCAGTCTGTGGTGAATCCAGGCAGCTCCCTTAGCAGGCCCACAGGTTGCCTGAGGGCTTGCTGTTGGGTGGGGCCAGTCCCTAGGGTGGGCTGCCCAC